>NC_133896.1:165121043-165435209 GCF_964199755.1 Larus michahellis
TTTTATTCCAAATCTAGTTGAGTGTTTCAGTATTGCATTTCTCTGAAGCCATAAGCGAATTGATTGTGTCAAAGCCAGTTATCGCAAATAATCCAACCACCATGATCAAGACAGCAAAAAGCACAGGGGAAATATTAGCAGTAGAAAAGAAAGAAATTGTTTTTGTTTTTAAGGTTTATTCACCAGAAATGAGTGACTTGAAACTGAAAAGCATTTTTGATCAACACTCTTCCCAACTTTCACTTCAATGACATTTTAATGAGCACTTTCTAACTAGCTCTACTTACATAAAGTAGCACATGAACGTGGGAGAATATTGAAGAAAGGTAAGGGGAAGGGGGTTGTAGAAAATTCCATCAGGCATTTTATTTCTTGGATGCCTGTGAGAAAATGAATAATAATTCATCTGGAGAAAAGTGATCTAGCAAACATTCGATTGGTAAAAGACATCTGGAAAGGAGCAATAAGTAGACAGAAAGAGAATGAATTTTGATAGAGGGACATGAAGAAAGATACAGTGAGATCTGGAAGCCAACTAGGTTACTTTGCAATTCTGCAAAGATGAAGGTAGCATGTTCACATCTGTCCTGAGTACTTCAGCCCCAGACAGCTAACAATAAACTACCAGGAAAAAAAATTTATAGACAAGCAGTAAATGTGACTGTAGGACTAGCTGGAGCCATCTGAAGTGAGATTTCTACCCTGATAACTGACAGTATGAAAATACCTTCTTCGATAACAGGTTTAATATGGTTCATAGTTCTTTATTTCTGTTTTTATTGGCAGGCTGGACCAAATTCTGCAACCTTGCAGTAGAACCACAATAAGACCTATGAGGGCCTATTAAAAGTGGGGGGAAATAAGGCAACATAAACAAGCAGACTGTTCATTTACCTAGCATGGCACGAGTTTCAGTGAGAACATGCCAAACCTAAATAAATTAGGCTGTATAATTTTACTCAGCAGTGTAAGGAGTAAAATAATCATGCAGTGTTGCTGAGATTCCAAGAGCTACCCAGAGGACGCAACCATAAGGAAGCAATGGGAATACCAATTTCATACACTTTTTTTCTTCCTGCCATAAATTGTTAATAGAACTTTTTCTAGCGTCTTGTAACCGAGCTTCTAACCCAAGAAAAGGCAAGACTAAGAAGGTTCCCAAAATGGCAGTCACATGCCATGGGTGGCAGGATTCACGTACCAGTTTTGCTAGGGTAGGTATATCACAGTTTAATAATCCCTAGGTTAGTAGAAAAAGTAGTCTATTCAGTACTGCACACTACAATTCTAGAGACTCTGCAACCAGCAGAGAAACTACAGAGCAGCTGTAGCAGAAGAGATGAAAATTTCACCCACCAAGTGTTAGCAGCAAGTAGACTTTATTTTTAATCTTCTTATGACAACTGTTATTCTGTAACAGCCAAATTTAAGAAAATGATGCTCAAATGAAGATTCAGCATCACAATCCCAAACATATCACCAATGCCAAAGATTTGAGATTTTGGCAGGTCTGCTCATGTCTAAAACCAGGCCACTTCTTCAGAGGGCGGGTCCTAAATGATAAAGGAACTAAGTTTCAGAGGAAAGTATGTTGAGGTGACACGTCATGTGGTCCACCCACCTCTCTGCACAATGCAGAACTACCACTCCTCTGGTGACAGCAGGGATATGACAATAAAACAGCCCATCTCTTCGGCTACAGGACAACATTACAGTACAGCCACCCTCCTGCAAGTTACCTTGGATGGACAGACAGACCCTAGTGCAAATCACTGCTGTAGCCCACGTCTATTCCAAATTTCACTTGCATGTAGATGAGCTGTAGCATATGCCAGGAACTATAGCAAATGCCAAAGACGGACGTGCCCCGACTCGGAGCTCCAGCCTGTGTCAGAAGTTTTGCTGCCAAGATCTACAGTGAGCAATACTGGCTGGCACCCCCCGACCGCCTTATCACAGGAAAGAGAAACCGCAGGGCTCTATCCGGGGTACATACACCCTTTAAAAGCATATGAGGTTCATGCTACACAAAAGGGCCTTGTCCATAGCAGGAAGAATTACATGCCTCCCAGCAGCAGTATCAGCTGTACTGGATGTATGCAAACAGCAGTAACGCCAAATACAAGTTACAAATTGGCATCACTGATGCTGAAGCAACATTTTTTATTTTTTTAAAATGTGCTCAAAAACTGTACGAAAGCAGCTTTCCACTGGTCCTTGACAGTAACTTTAGAGCATTTCCAGAAGACTTTAAATACGTGTTTGGCGCTAAAGCCGGCCACGGGTACCTTTTTTGTTTGTGCAGTGTGGTATGTGCACACATGAAGGGAAAAGGGAGGACAGATGGCTAAATCTATGCATATTTACCAAGGTATGAATACCACGTTAAAATCATAAGCGCTAGGCCAAGTCACATGTTTAAAATTAATTACACTTCCGCTACTACCTACAAGTCCACACTGCTTTAAAAATCTACAAGTCTGAACAAGATACGTCAGTGTGACATGATCGCTTAAGTATATTAATCCCACATGGATATCCTCTGCAGCTGAATTAAAGGCACACAAGTTGTTCCCTGCTACTGTTCAAATACGTACCCAGCAAACAGAACTGCTGGGCTGTTCCCCTCCCAGCCGAAATGCACATACGCCTATGAGGAACAGAAAACACCACATCTGGAAGCAGAAGCCTATAGGCGATGTTCTCATAGCTCAAAAAAACATGTGTAGATGTATACATGGATAAATATACGTGTGTGTATAGAGGGAATACATCAGGTTTGTGCACAAAGTAAGAAAAACATTGGATTTCTGACAGTTTTTCCCCTCCTGTCACACTCACCTGAAGGGTGGCAATTCCCACCACCACCACCCCCCCCAAAACTTGCCCAGCGTTATTCCTTGCGGACCACAGAGATCGTCCCCCCCGGTCCCGTCCCCCCCCTCCCCCCCGCTGCAGGGCCGAAACGGGGAGCACGGAGGAGGCGGTGGCGGGGGGGAAGAAATGGAAAGCGATTCGGGAAGGAAGCCCCACGGGGGACGCCACGGTCCCCACGCAGCCCTTTTCCTCTCCCTTCCAGAAGTAAAGGAAAACTTAAGGACCGTTGCCGCTCCCCGCAAGCATGCCGTGCCAAAAAACGCTGAGTTCGCAAAAAAAAAAAAACCCCACATCGATCACCCACCCGCCGCCTCCCCCGAGGGAAGCGAAGGGGAAACAAGCGGCGGGGGCGGAGGATGGGGCGGGGTGGGGGGAACACGGAGACGCCGCGGGACCCGCTGCCCGGGGGACAGCGGGTCCCGCGGCGTCTCCGTGTCCCCCCCACCCTTCCCCACGGCGGCGGCTTTACTTACCTCAGAGGAAAATGGGGAACGACGACACCCGCTTCTCCCACCGGGGCGGAGAGCGGCTCCACGCAGCGGCTTGTCACCTCTCCCGCCGCGACCGCGACGGCGGCGGCGGCTGCTGCTCGCCTAAGGCGGGGAGTGGGGGGGGCGGTTCGGGCCCCTCCCTCGGCCGGGAAAAGGAAGGGGGGGGAAGGCCGAGCGCGGCGCCGCACCGCCCCGGGGGCCGGGCCCCGAGCCCGGCCCGCCTCAACCCGCACCGCCCCCGCGGCCTCGTCCGGCGGACGAGGCCCCGCCGTGGTTTCACCAGAGACCGGAGCGCCCCGGCGGCACAACGGAGGGTTTCCTCCTCCTCCTCAAAACAACGCGGTGGGGGGTGGCTGCGGAGGGGCCGAAATAGCGGGTTTGAGGCGTGTTGTTCGCGCTGGAGCCACGGAGCGTCACACCAGTACTCGCAGGCGATTTTCTGGAGGAGGGAACAAATGCCGTGGCTTGGCTCCCAGAGCTTATTCCTCACAGGTTTTGACCCGAATTCGCGAACAGTTTCACTTCCCCTGAAGGGAGGTTTACAGGCCACAAAGCAGCAGCCCAGCGCAGGCCCGCGCTGCCCCTCCGCCACCCGCCATCCTGCCGCAGGCCGCTCTCCCTGGAGACAAGGGTTGGCACCTTTCCCTAAAAACCATGGAATATCCCCAGCCAGAGTGCGGGGGGAGCCACAATGGCTCCCGGTTTGTCTCCAGCTCCTCAAAAGTGCGCTTGTGTTCTGTGGGGTTCAGCAGGGCTGCCGGGGCACAGTTCCCTCGTCCCACACCATCTCAGCGAACCCCCGGCTCTGTGGGCTGGGAGGGCTGAAGCCTCGTCTGACAAACCGCACAATCCGTTTCCAGGCGGTTTCGGTCCCTGAGTGGGATCTCCAGAAAGTCAGGCAAGGAGGAGATGGTCAGACATGGCCAGGTCAGACACGGCTGCCCCAGCCTAGGTGGGTCTAAGCTGCGGCAGCATCACGATGTGAGGGGAATGGGGGGAATAAATCAGAAATCATCTACACTTCAGTTTCAACTAAATTCCTTTAGTCTGTCCCTAAGGTCTTCTGCAAGAATCAGTAACTGAACAAGGGGTAATGGCTTCAAACTAGAAGAGGGTAGATTTAGGTTAGATATTAGGAAGAAATTTTTCACTGTGAGGGAGGTGAGGCACAGGAACAGGTTGCCCAGAGAAGTTGTGGGTGCCCCATCCCTGGAAGTGTTCAAGGCCAGGCTGGATGGGGCTTTGAGCAGCCTGGTCTAGTGGGAGGTGTCCCTGCCCATGGCAGGGGGGATGGAACTAGGTGATCTTTAAGGTCCCTTCCAATCCAAACCATTCTATGATTCTATGAACTTTCAGATTCCTACTACTGCAAAATGTGTTAGTTTTGAGAATCTTTCTACATAGCCACCTCCTTTGGCATTCAGAGGCTGAAAAAGAGACAAAAAGAAAACCTTTTTTTTTTTTTTTTAAGTAATGAGCGGAGTGATGAATTAATATTTTAAGGCTGATTGATTGGAAACCAGTTCTAACCAGTCTGTTCAAGGCAACCCCGTAAACAAAGGTGTTTGAATATAACCAGTGAGAAAAAGTATGTTAATCTTGCTCTACTTTGAAAGTGAAATATAGTAACTTGAATAAATTCAAAGCCCAGCCAGAGCCTAGCTGAGGATGCCACCAGGAACAATAAGCACCCTCCCCGAGTTGGTGGGAGAAGAGAATAGCTTTTAAAAGGGATGGGGGGGAGATAAGAAAAAAAAAATTGCTACTGCTGCTCTAGCTTAACCCACTGTGGAAGATGGTAGTCCCCAGATGACCAGGAGCAGCAACAGCAACATCTCTACTCATCCCTTCCCTCCATTTGTATGGTTTTGGTCTCGGTGAATGGCAGTTCTGTGAAGGAAAATAAGCAAGACTGTAAAAAATTTTCCTGGCACATTGTTTTTTCATCTTCATTAAAAGAGAGAAGGTAGAACTGAGAAAGACATTAAATGTGCAAAAAGCCTCAACAGGATGTTCCATCAGTAGGACTTTAGTACACAGCTGATATCATAAAAGTGCAGGGTCTCCTGAGGCCTTCTCTTAGGCATCTACTCACAGGGAAGCAGGACTGAATATATTTCAGGCCAAATCCAACACCTTTTTTTTACCCCTCTTTTAAAAACCTCAAGTGAAGTGCCTGTTCTCTTCAGGCAACTTGTTGTGCCCATTAACTGTTTTTGCACAAGACACCTTTCTGTAAATTAACCCCATTATATTTTGTCTTCCTCTTGTGCTTGTGGAGGACAATTGATATTATGCTATTTACGTCAACCTTTTACATACATGCCTAAAGCTATCATGAGCTATGTTTTCCCTTCGGACTTCTCCTTTTGATTCAAATTGTATTTTTTTCCCAAACTTTTATCATTCTTGTTGCTCTTCTCCAGACACTTGAATGTAACGTCCGCAATAGGACACTGTGGACCAGACGAGCCTCAACAGTAATGAAGAAAGCAGAATAATTAATGGCGATTTACACATAGCATGTTTGCCAATAAATCCCTCAATGAGATTTGTTCTTGTTGCAATAGCAACTTCATGCTGACTCATTGAGTAGGGGGGCAGTGCCAACAGCACCCTTTCTTCACCAGCTGCTCCCACTATGAATTTCTTGCCTTCCTAGGTGCCTACCCAGCACTTGCCCTCATCTTGTTCATTTTGGATACTCCCCACCGATGGAGAGTATTTTTTAGGAGCAATAGTTTATCAATGTACATTCTGAAGTGGCTTATTAATATTAGAACATGAATCATTAATTTTGCATTTTTCTTTAAAAAATAATTTGTAAATCAGTTTAATGAGGCTTGGTCAACATCATGCTACTTTGAGAGGTGCAGCCTAGAAAATTGATGAGAAAGCAAGACAAAGTTAAATACCATTAACTCTTTTATATTTGCAGGGTTTTTTTGTCTTATTTTCATTATTACTTTTTTACTAAGAACATACCACAGAGGCTGAAGGCATCTTACTATTAAAACAAGGTGTATAAATGGGCCATTCATATTTTACAAAATGATAAAATGATATTCAGAAATTTTGCGTGCACTCAAAGACGATCCATCTAATAATTTAACAGAGCATGAGATCCATTATTCTGGTCTCCACTGCTCCACTTGCACCTCAGGGGCTTGCCCTGAGGCCACCAGCCACGTTCTCTGCCGGGAGTCCAGGAGTGTCACACCAGCTAGCCTGCGAAAGGTGCCGGCAGACATCAGTTTTCCACCAGCAGCCATCCCCCACCCAGTGGTGCCCTCATGTGTCTCCACACGTGAATTTCAAACATTGGGATTCCGGGAATTTGTTCGACTTTGATGTGACACTAGAAATCCAACATACGCAATCCGTATGCTGTGGAGCCCCTTTCTCTGGAGCCTCAAACCAGTTTGGGAATTTCATGCAAGGGAAGATGTATGGAGTGAAATAACTTGAGCCCACGCTGGTGTAAGCCATGCTTTTGTTTGAATAATAGTAGTGAATAATAGTACCAAGAAAATCCAACAACCTGTTTTAGATCATGGCAAACTCCTAAGTTCAGACAAGAGTTCTCTTTCCCCCTTAATTTTCAAGGCTACCAGTAAAAAGAAACTTTACAAAAGAGTCTTTTTAGTATCTATATATTCACATGCTGCAGCAAGGGAAAGTTGGCATGCTTTCACTGACGTTATGCCTGTCTACACAAGTTGAGATTAATTTGTTGTTTCAAAGGCAGTCAAGTCAGTTCAACCCCATCTCATTTTTTCAAAGAAGAGAAAATTCAGCTGAGTATGAAGTTTTCCTGTATGTGGGCACCTATATGTACATACAGAGGCCATTAGGATTCATAGCCAGTGCTATAACTCTTTCTTTTCTTTCCTTTTTTTTTTTTTATAGTAAAGAGAAAGCATGAAACTTAACCTATGAACTCATGCAAGTTAATTGAACAAATATTTTATTATTTACTGCTGGAGCATCAGGTTTCCATAAACAATTCACCCAAAGTTTATGCAATGCCATCATCCAAGTCTGCAAGCTGCTGCTTCTGCCCAAGTTTTTCAATGCCTTTTTTCATGTACGCAACACTAAATTTCTTCATATGACGATTGGGGCATTTGCCCCATCTGTTCAGGATGCTCGTTGGAAATTATACTTCAAATAACTTTATGATATATTTATTATGAAGTTTCACAGACCTTCATTGTTTCAGGACTTAAGGCCATTGTGGATCAATAGATTACAAACACCATGTGCTATGTGCTGTTAAATCTTCTCAAAACACAGCCGCAGAGGGCCAGCCCAACAACTCTGTTCCTTGTCTTCAGCAGACACAGCAGAAGCTGTCTTATCCCACAGCAGACAGAGCTTTGTGTGCTGTACTGAAAGAAAAGGAGAAACTAGGGCCTGGTAGGGGCTGGCTTCTTCTTTAGTCTGCAGCGGTGCTATATCTCCAGATGATCCTAAGAGTAAACCCTTGCCCTATGCTCCAAAGGAAGACAGGATCCCCCTGACTTGGAAGCAAGTTCCTTCCCATTTATAAATTTGTTGAACGCTTTGGCACTTTGTTACTCTGTGAAAAGGCCATAGCAGAGAAGCACCTGAGAAGGAAAGTTCTCCACGTGATTTCAGAAAATGAGTTCTTGCCCCCCGATGTTCCATCTCGAGGAGAGACTCCTTTCCAGTATGTCAGAGGGAGATAAACTTCTACCCACAAAATACAATTGGGCTTTTGTGCAGGAGAGAGGAGCCTTTCCTTACTGTGACAGCCAGCCAGCTGAAGTCCAGACATTCAAGATTTTAATACATTCTTTGTCTTAATGAAGAGCTGCAAATGTAATGAACATGCTCAGGGCAATACAGTGCTCATACCCTCCAGCAGGACCTGAGAGGGACGTCTCTATACTCCTGCACATGACTCTTCTCTGGCCCTGTGGCCAAGCGACACAGTGTGTGTTGTGTGCACGTGGCTAAACTTTCTTCTACGCCCAATAAAGCCGGCCACATTTGTGCTGCCTGGTGTGCACCATTATTCCCTGAGCTCAGGGGATGGTGGTATCTGTTTGCATGTTCAGTGTTGCCTGAAAGCATGTTAGCTGTCATGTAACTGTATCATGTGTTGGGTAGTCATTAAACAGGATGGACCAATGCAAATTGACAATGTTGAGCCCAGACTCTTGCCCTGTGCAGAATCCTCAACCAAAGAAACATCCAGCATCATGACTATCCACCCTGAAACTAGGCTAAACTGTATGTGTGGAGAAGAATTCTGATTAGGTTTTCACCTACTTAGTAAGCATGAGTCCTTCAACTTCCCCAATAACCTATTCTGACAGTTACAACTGCTGCTAGCATGCTGTCTATCGTTTCAAGTTTGTTTTTAGCCAATTTCCAGCCACCAAATAGTACTTCTTTCTTGACCTCAAGTCTCCTACCCTGTAGATAGGGTTAGTCTTGTCAGATCCCTCATAGAATACATTGTATTTGTCCCTTTTAATTTGCTTTTTTGTTGAATTGTGACTCTTGATCAGATGATTCAGCCCCACTGGCAAAAGTGGTATGTGCTCTTCAATATTTACTATCATCTGCAAACTTACCATAATATTTCATGTTGTCTAGATCATTGATAAGTATTAGGCCAAAAAAAAGTCGATCCCTGGGAAAAAACCCTCATCGCAATAATTTTCTTTGTTTATGTCTTTGTCATTAACAGTGACATCTGGAGATCAACCAACCAGTGAGTCAGTTTTTAATCCATGCAACGTTAATTTCGTATAATGGAAGTTCTTTTAAATCAGTGTTATTATGGTATTGACTAAAAAGCTTTGAAGGAATCAACGGCTCTTATGTGAACACAGCCGTCTTTAGCCCTCAAAATTACATACTTTTCAGAGCAAGTGAAGAAGCACAGACACCACCCCCAGCAAAAGAGCTCTAGTAAGATCTACCTTCTGGGATGCCATGTTGACTGATCCTAGTTATATTTTAACCTCTACTTTTTGTTAATAAGATCCAAACTAGCAATCTCTTTGCTATGGTTATGAATGACGTCATTAATTATTCAATAGGTCCTTTCAGGCTTTTCAAAACTGAAGCAACTTTGACAATGCTCTTCTGGAATTAGCCACGACCTAGGGAAATGCCTTATTAGCAGCTGAAGACAGGTACTCGTCCAACTCTGTTAAGACCGAAGTTTAATTTGAACGGATCCTGGCCTGCTTGCTTTCTTGCAGGTGATGTTTATTCTTTTTGCCACTTTCTCACATGGATACTTAATTCCTTTGCTCCAAATAGCAAACAGAAATTGATTGGGCATTTTTTTGCTGTTCTTGTACTGTTTACCCACCATATATACTTGATGTAGGCTTTTTCCTTTCTTTTCCTCCTAATACTTACTAAAACTGTCCTTTTACTGCATTTAATCCAGTTGCCCACTAGTAGCACAGCAAGTAACTTTTTTTTAATCTTGTTACTTTTAATCCCTGTCATTAATTTCTTTTTTCCCCACCTGAGTCTATGCAAATTGATTTTCTATTTTCTCATTTCCTCATTTCATTTTTTAACCAGGGTGGCTTTCTGCCCAGTAAAAGCTTTACATGCTAATGAAATCGTGGCTATCTATGTATCCAACTGGCTATCTTTGAAAAACTGGCAGTTTCTCTTAACACTTCCTACTTCAAAGCCGTGTTCTCTGTCCATTATGCTGACAATTAGTCTAAGCTTTCGGTAATTAGCTCTTTTAGAGTTTCATAGATGAATATTGGTGCTAACATTGCATGTTTACGCAAATGGAATGTAATCAGATTCTAATCAGAAATACATAAACAACAGAGTCATTTTTAGAGTGACAATTAACTATTCTTTGTCAAGAGGAGGTCTGATAATGAGTCATTCCCTTTGGGAGCAGGGCACACTGCATTAATAAGCTTTAAAATGAAACAACCCTTCTCCTTGAAGTTTGTTACTTAATTTTTCAATACAAGCTATCCAGCAAACATTCCTTAGGTTGAATTAACCAATGGGATAGATTTTCCATCTTGATGTTTTATATGTAGTTCATAAGCTTTAGCATAAAACAATTTGTCATTAGGTATGATCCAAATGTTTTCACAGCTCATATACAGGAGAATATATTTCACGTGTTTTACCCTACGGCTTTTTAAGGCTAGTAGAGACCACAGCAATAATCCAATCAGGCCTGCGTTAAAATAGAATCTACATCCAGGCCATATCCCCCTAAACTCATAGCATCAAGAGGTCAGATGTTGCACCAGTTATTCCTACTGCCGTGACATTGTCTAAATCAGGGCAGAATTTAATGCTGCAGATGCTTATGTGCTAGGGAAGTTGTATTTTTGAAATAACATTCTTTTTGGTTTTATACAAAACTCCATTGTGTATCAGTTTCTACACATTTTTTAAAATATCATTTTTGTACCTAAATGTAACCAAACTGTATAACTCTGTAAACAGATAGCACCCACGTTTTTAACTATTGTTAGTTCCCTACCAGAGAAGTTTTCTCAGATTCATTGGTAAGGTTGCTGAAGTTCATACTTTACAGTTTCACCTACACCTATTTAATAATTTACAGGGTGGGAATTGCGTCACTGAATTCTGTTTCAGCAAAGCACTTAACTTTAAGCATTTGTTTAAGTTCATCAGTATTTGTCAGGCCACTTAAGTACGTCTTGAAGTTCCAGTGGAGGCTTGGTATGTTTAAATGGTTTGTTGAATAGAGATGAATTTAAGTGCAAGCGTTTGTTTTTTGTTGTTTGGGTTTTTTTTCTGAAATAGAGACTTATTCTGCAATTTAATATACACTTTCAGTGTTTCTCCCACTAAATGTCTAAGAATGATAGCTGTTTAAGAACTTTTTTTAAAAAATTACCTAGGAAAAATATGCAAATATTTTTTATAATTTATCCTTTGAAATACAGAACAAAGCACTGAAATATCCAGTGGCTTATAAACTATTGTAAATTTTTAAAATGTGCAAATGACTCCTATAGGGATGTGCTCAATGAATACTTAACAGATCCCTAAAGCTACTGGCACAACTTCACAGAAGTTATGTCAAGAGTTTTATACCTATGCAGCACTGCTGCAAATGGATAATGTTTAAATAATTCATTTCCTTCTACATGCAATGCATTGACAAGCATAGGTGCCCTCCTAGCTACCTGAGCCGCAGTTAAGGTGTGAAAAAGCAGCTGAGAGTTTCTGGAAGCACCAAGGTGCAAAAGTAACGTCATGAAGCAAGTTGTGTAAATTCTGATGTGAAAAATGAGCTTTGAAAACAAGAGGCAGCTAATCCATTTAAATTTTTAAAAATCAATTTAAATTAAAAAAATTAAAAAATTTTTTAAAAACGTACCATAGAACTGTCCCAATGGCAATGAAGCAGGTTCACAACCAGGCGATACTGAGTGCCCCGGTTCTGCCTGCCATCCAAGTTGGGTATTGCCACACGCTTGGTGCAGTCAGAGAGTAAAGGCTCGGAGAGGCCAGCCGGGAGCTGCAGATGAGACAATCACGTTGAGCAACCCTGGCAGGACGTGGAACTGGAACTGAGCAACCGATCAGAGCAAAACCCAAGCAGGGTTTTTTATTTCCAAATCAATAGCAAGAGCAATACAAAGTGAAGTTGCAGATGGGAAAGTGATACATGCTTTCACATCTACATAATTCACCGCTAATGCATGATTCATATAAGGGCTTTCTTGTGGATAAATCCAGCGCTGCACTGTGCAGAAGCAATGCATCTGTAGGTTACTAATAGGGTATCTGGCACTGAACAGGGAAATCTCGTACTTGATTTTACATCTTGTACTGATGTTATATATGGAATAAAACTGATTTGGCAGCATCCTATTTCTAATTGTGATTTGGCTAGTATGGACCAAATTTACAGCATTTGTAGAGTACAAATGGTATCTTAAGTATGTTGAAAGTACACTTTTACACTTAAATAGCTGTGTATTCTGTGTTTTACAAACACAAAGAAGCACATATGTTGGGTATGATCCCCATTATTTTATCTTTGGTTTTCCTTTCCTGCAATTTATTGAGTGCTCTTTTTTTTTTTAACCAACATAACTCAAAAGAACTTAACAGTGGATGTCTCTGGCTACCCAAGTTAGAGCCTTCTTTATTTAAAAAAAAGTTAAATAGAGCTTTATTGGGGAAAAAAAACTTTTAAAAATGAAGCTGTGAAACCTGTTTCACCTGGAAGCATTATGGAAACATAGTACTTCACCAGTGAAAGTTCAGTTGTGGTTTGTGAGGCTAGAAGAAGTTATGTTAGGTAGTATATAAATACGCAATATAAATTCTTTTTACCCAATCTTATGGATAAAACACCCATCTTTAAAAATATGGTTATTTTATAGCAACACATCTTAAGGGAGCTGGGTAGGGTTGAAATTATGTAAGAATATTTCTGTTCCTTTTTGATGGATTTTAAACTGGATTGTGAAAACCAGCTGCAGCTAAAAGTTGCAACCGTATGAATTCCTAGGTAATAACGAAGGTCATCAGGATTTAGCCCTTCTTATTCTGTTATTGTGCCTACCATTATCTACCTTTAAATGTACCATTGCTGGGGTACTTGAGCTCTCCAGAAAGCATATTCAATTCAGTAGAACTATAATACAAAGTAAGAGTGGCACCATAGGAAAAATGAGTCAGGCAAAATGGATATGAAATCACTGGATAATAAAAAAAGTGCACTGTGTATAAATTGAGGGGGTTGTTGCAGAACTATTTCTGTTAGAGATCTTTCTAATAAATTTGGAAAACCAGAGGAATACACAGAATAATTAACTCAATGGAAATCTCAGTTTTGGGCTTCAATTTCTCATTGCCAAAAACAAGATCTGGGAGACTGATACAGTCTTTTCTACCCCCAAGTAAAACTACCACAGTCTTTTTAAATACTCAATAACATCTTTTTGCTGTATGATCAATACTTCACAGCACTTTGCCTCTTCAAAGTGCAACATAAGTGCTATGAATTCAATATAATTTTAGACTAAAGTTTAATAGGCCAAGGATTATATTCATTTAAGAGAATGCTATCAAGTCAGAAATTACATTAAAGTAAGTCCTCTTATTTGTGTTATTGATTAGAACCAGCTTTGTTTTCTTCTAAGATTCAGTGCTATTTTATCACAAGACTAACACCAATCCTACACCACTTTATTTCTTTTCCTCTTTCCCTGCCTGAGCCATCACAGGGTTTGTACACTTCATACCAATACCACAATATAAACAAAGTCGCCATACCTTTAAAGAGGCAAAGACTCATGCCTTAATAATCTGCACTGAACTTAATTCTTTGTTTTGAATATATATTAACAGTTTGTCTGTCACAGCATCCTTTTTTTTTTTTGTCCTTTCTGTCTTTTAATTATGGATGCATCTCTCTATACTAGAGGATTTTCTGATTTGCTCTCATTGTGCCTGCAATAAATACAGTAAAGATTAGTGGTAAATATTACCGTTTTGAAAATACATCTTATGGATAGGTTTCCTGAGATGGTGCCTCATATGTCAGGGAGAAAAGGCAGCGATGGCACGTTCCCCCTTAGGACAAGACATAAAGGCTGCCTGGATGATGGCCAAACAGCCTTGGGGCGCACACAGCAGGTATATGTTCTCGGTGCATCAGGCTGCCTGGGCTCCAGAGCACTCTAAGCAAAAGGAAAACTTTATTTCTAGGCACTGCAACAGTATATCAAGCAATATACTAATCCAGAGCCAGAGAGCATGGAGAAAAAGATGGTTTAGGGAAAACACGGCTTGTCCAGAGGGAAGGTGAATGTGGGTCACAGAGGCTCTGGAAAGAAAATGGTTTTGTCCAGATCCCAAAACATTCTGGGCTGTGTTAAGGATGCAAACTGGATCTGTTCCTTTCCTGTCTCTGAAGAGGGGCGCCCCAGTAATTAGATGAGACAAAAATGTTTGTAGTTTGTTTGCTAAAAAAAAATTATTTCTAGGCAGCACTTTACTCAATTTGCTAATAATTTTCAACCTGCTTTCAGAAGGCACTTTTCTCATCCCTGTCATGACTACCATGACCATTGAGAGGTTGACCCAGGAGATAGAGAACCATCTGATTCCAGTCAAAGGGGAGGAATGCTATGAAATTCCACACCTACCCATGAAAGGGACTAAGGCCTAAGGCTTAAAAGCACACACTCATTTGCTCTTCCAAATCACTTGCCACTGCTTGACTGTATTTTATAAAATCATTGCACACCATATGGAATTAAAATAGCATCTGGAAATTGGCTCAGAATTCCAAGTTTCCATATAATCCTCAGCCATATCTTTCCTATTCATACATGTACCTTGGATATCTTCTGAATTATTTATAATATCTACTTTCTAGATGACAAAAAAGGCTACCTGTGTGGATCTTCATGAATTTTTTGGCCTGCTGTATTTTATTATTCCAACACACAAGACTGGAATTTTATGTCCCTTTTTCCTTATAGCAATCTGTACAAGACCAACAGTACCATTTCTTCCTTGTATTTAAATCCCCATCCAAAAGATTTTCTCTGATAATCTTTTTAACAGTATTGAAAGCAGCACCCATGGAGCTGTGTGTTTCCACTCTGGCAGATAATGCGGAAGACCCTTATATGTGTTTTGCAGCTGCGTACCGGCACTGTAATGCTTCCAGCAGATCATTCCACACTCGGCACACACACACGCATAGGGAGAGTCTGATTAACATTCTCGATCCTCTATAATGGTGGTTTTTGGACACACAGAGAAGTGGATGTCTACATCCATTTCAGCTTCCCAAAGAGACACGTCAATGAAGCCTGTTGTACAAGTTCTTATTTCTCATCAGATAGATCCAGAAAGAAACAACAGATAAAGGGATAGATTTGGACACATCATTTTATTGTACTGGAATTCCTTACAAGAGGAAATGTGATACTACAATCTTCTTCAAATTGTCTTCTGGAGCATGTGAAATGGCAATGAGCACTGACTGATATTACACTTGCATTATTTACAACTCTTTAAAAGGCAGATTTAAATTATTCTTTTAGTTACTATGGTAATCTAGGAGACCTTTGCAGCCTCCAGCTTTTCTGAGTAAGGAATGAACTGTTGCTTCAAAGCACTTCCAATATTGCTACAGAAGATTATTTATGAAGCTTTTTTTTTTTTTAATCTTTCCCTTTTATATTCATTTGGCTGGTAACACATTTGATTGCTGTCATCTGGAGTGGTGACTTCAATATAATAATTCTGGCACCAGATCTGTAGACAGCATGGGTTAAAGATGCTCAGACTTTTATCCTCATGTGTAATGCAGTAAACCTAGATTTGCCCCATAGCAGATCATAAAGGTACTCCTGATTAATAAAATATGAGGTAAAAAATTGGAATTTATTTTATTATAATGTTACATGGACTTTTTCATTTTTTTTATGTCTTCATTGTAGGATTTACATTGGAGGTAAGATTTAAGTTACCCTTACAGCTGCTCTTTTTCTGTTGAGACTTACGAGAAATGTTTACAACTACTACCTCTGACTTTCACTGAATAGTACTAAGCATTGGTAAACTGCTTTAAAATACTGCTCTATTACTCAATTTTCAAGCAACCTGTGGGCAAGTAAATAGAATTTTAAAAGAATTGCGTAGCTATGAAACGTGATGGACTGGGAGAGCCCTGAGATCTTAACTCGCAGGGAAGGAGCGATGCTGTGTAGTGCATACGTTGTCTCACCGTTCTGCCCAAACCTCAAACGAAAGCGGCAGCCAGCTGAAGAAGGCATTTCTGTCTCTATGCTCCTCCACCTGCTTCCTGCCCAGATATCTGAGTTATTCATTAGGTCTGGTGGACTCGTGGTGGAGAGTTTTGTGATACACCCACCAGTCTTCAGGGAAATCAGCCTGACATCATCTCAAATGTTTTAGGGAATGGTCATCCTGACGGTAACAGCTTTCAGTCGTTACTGACCTGGATTTGTTTTGAATCACAGATCAAAGGATTAGCTTTAAACTTGATTTATAGCTGATCATTTCTTGTTCGAATGTCAGTGGATAGAATGCATATTCCTTTCATCCTGGGCACAACTCCCAGTGTTGATTATATACTATAATTTCAATTAAAATATATATTTTTAAATTTTCTTCTGCTGCATTTTTACCGAGTTTGTAAAGGTAGAGGCACATAAACACTCAGGAGATTCAGGTAGACTTTGCATTCAAATCACTTTCTTTGTCTGACCTCCTGTATACATCGCACAGAAAATTTCACAAAAATATAATGTAACTTTCAAGTTTGTGTAAACAATCACATTGCAGTGGGAACCACCATCTTAGGACTTCTGATAGCTTAACTTGTTTCTCTGGCATTTAAATCCATTATCTATGTAGCATCGCAATGTAAGTAAGTTTCATATTGATAAAACTCATGCTTCTTTCCAGAGGAAGCCATTGAAATAAAACATTTGGATTTTTCTACCTCATTATAGCCCATTCTTCAATTTCAAGCTACTATTACATGTTCTTTCAAAAGAAGGCATATGGAAGGACACGGCTTTTAAGTTACATGAATTGCACACATCTTGTTGATCTGAAGGAAATGTTGAACAAGTGACCAAATATAATTAGAAAATTAATTAGGCTGTGTCTACGTTGATATTTTGGCTTGGACCCTTAAAGCAGTTTTGAATCACATTCCCCAGTTGTTCACACTTACTGCACATTGTTGCGTAAAAGGAATGGGTTTTGTATATACAAAGTAGAATTCTATCAGAGAAACTAAATCTCGAGCCCCACACCAGGTGCTCCCCAAATGTGCTCCATCCCCATGCGGGGGTCTAAACCACAACGCCTAACCCAAATGTCAGATGGTTTCTAACGGTATGCGCGCCAGCGACATTTGGTCCAGAGCACCACATTAGACCTATTCCGAGTCAAAACGTCAGACCACATTTATTGAAGATGTAGGAGGCTCGGCATCTAACAGTAGATCTATTGATCCGCTCCTAATGCATCAAATTGCTGGCTGACATACACAGAGCCTCCACTTTCTCTGCACGTGTAGGCCTGGTGCAGCTAGGAGGAGGGACCTGTCTGCATGCTTTTTGCAAACCGTTGTGCCAGCCCGTGTGCCGAGACAGCCATTGCTGTGGTTGACTGAATCATAGCTAATAAACCTTGCCATGAGATGTGCCGATCATCGCACTAACGTTGCTACATGGCTACTATGTGGCTCGGTGCGCAGGCCAGCTCATGCCTGCCCACCAAAGACTGCGTGCCCATCCTCAGGGCACTGCTCCACGTGTGCTGGATGTGATTCTGCACGGAGCTTCCTTAAAAGCAGGAAGATCACCCAAAGATGCCGCTCCCAGGCTTGGGGCCTATTCCGGCGCCCCTTGTAGGAATGTTCTAATGATGGCATGCAAAATTATACAACGCTATCAGATTTCAGCCAAATCGGACCATAGGTCACGTACAACAGAGAGATGTCTGGAAAACAGATGCTCCTCGTAGCTCCGGTTATCTAAATGTATGTCATTGATTGCCTTTTTCATGTTAATGAGTAGAAATCATGGGAAGACTTCAGATAAGAGATTAAAATAATCACAACTGTAGTGGGTCCAAGAGGTCCAAAGATGTTTTGCAAACACACTTAAAAATGCAACAGCTCTGAAACTACAGTGAATACTTGACAGAGAGTCATCTCTGTCAATATGCATAATGTTCACCTTATTGTTGTTGATGAGATATTCAGAATAAAATTCTGAGGCTTATTTTTAAGCCTATTTGTGGATTACTTCCAGCAAGTCGGTTTTACAAAACAATCCTAACAAAAAGCACACGGTGTAGCTCTTTATAGAAATATATTTCCTATTCCTTTTTTTTTATAGATACTTTATAGTCCACCCATCTTATCACATAAAAGGAAAAATGCTTTCATTACTGAGAACTGGCTTTCATATGAAATAGCATAGCTAGGTTGGCAAATTAATCCTTCCTTATTAAAAAAAAAATCTGTTTCCATTTCACTCTTTTCTCTGTACCAACCAAAGTAAAGATGAGCAAACTTCAAACATATGTTCAGTACTTCAGCTAAAAATCCACCAGTGTATGTGACAAAGACAAGCTTTAAACAGGACAGAAGACAGTTTCTTTCTTGTGACACAACTTCGAAGGACGCTTACCCGACGACTCGCTCGGCCAGAAAACCATTTAGTAACCAGAAGTGACAGTTCAAGCATTTAAGTGCTTGCATTCATACAGTTAAGTGCTAAATTGTAATGCTCAACATTAAATGCTCAGACATCTCTACAGCCACCATGCAAAAGAACTTCACTTTCTCTTTTTCTGTCTTCCAGTTAGTTCAGCTGCTTGCCTGTACTCATCTCTCCCTTTCTTATCAGACCCAGAGACATCGTAAGATTAATATCTGTAACAGCTTGTTCAAAAAATAGCGTGATTCCTGCAGGGTACAGAGGACTGGATGGCCAAGCAGCAAAATTTTCTACTGTGAAATTTATTCCTACAAAGTAAATGAGGGAGAAGTCAACAAATTATTAATGTCCCTTAAAAGATAAATTCTGAACGCAACCTTGAAATGCTTTCTAGCATTTCACAAAATTTCACTTTCATAAAATTGATCTTACTGTTTAAAACATCAAGCAAATGCAAGAAAAGGAAGGAAAAGCTTTAGTTGGTAACCCCTGACTGTCGAGACCAAGAGAAGTCATCTTCATTGTTCAAGAGATGCTCACGGAAGCTGTTGTCACTAGCCAGAGATTCAGAGTCATCGTGTGGCTCAAGGCATTTTAAGGAGATATACAGAAGCGGAAGGTAGTTTGCTCTACTGCAACTCAATAGTGAAAAAAGAGTTAGTCATGGGTAAAAAAGGGCCTCTTGCCCTCAGCAGTTCTTCAAACGCACTTGCTGCACAAATGTAAGCACTCTCTTGCTGCTTTTGAGAATGAGTCTTAAATCAGCCAAGATAGTCCTGTCGGAGTCAAGCAAAAATTAATAGCACCTAGTCCTAATGTGACCTCAAGGACTGGACTCCTGTGTGCAGCTCTGCCCACCCATGGCTAAGAGAGCGGAGCTGAAATTCCAACACTTGCAAATGTTATTCAGATAATCCAGGGAATGGAGAGCTTGTTTTACAAGAGGAAACTAAAAGGCTTTGGATTGCTTAGTCTAGCAAAAGGGTGACTGGGGGGGAATATGATTCATGTCATGTGCTTGGGCTTGTTCCAAGCTGTGGGAATTGTGACCAGCAGGCCAGTACACACATGCTAGCTGGCTAATGGGCAAGCCAAACAGATCAAAGTCGCGCTGGAGCCTCTCCAACAGTGGCCTGCTGATGTGGTTGCCTACCTAGCAAAACTTTTAGTTCCTTAAAACTCATGAAAACTTGATATCTGAACTTTCAATCCCTCTGACAAATTCAGCTGAACCTGAGCCGTGGCTTCAAAAGATCCTGAGTCTAGAGCAGACTGAAACAGACCGACTGACAGGCAGAGAGACAGAATCAATAGTTTCTTAGGAAAGCAGCTGTGGACACCTTATTAAAAATGTATAGTGACAGTAAACATATCTTAAACAAGGAAACAATGATGAGACAGAGAGGTAAGGAAAAGAGCAAGAGATATTTGCATGCGTTGAATAAGCCAAGAGAGAAAACAGCTCTTTCGCGACTTTGATCAGCAGGAGCAGTGTATTACATTTTGAGCTTCTCCATTAAACAAATATAGACTGCAAGTAGGAACAACTACATAAAAGATACAATAAACAGCATACTATATTATTATTTCAGATTACAACAATCATAGTTTAAGGAATTGCACTAAGGGGAAAAAAATCAGCAATATGGTTGTAACGCAGGCTACATTTTAGCATTTAAACACTTATTTTAAAATGAGGACTGTTTCACCAAGGTACCTGTATAAAGAAAAAGGTGGGTGTCTCTGAAGATCTCTACCCCTTCACTTCTTAAAGAACTTATGCCCTTACTCTGGGAACAGTGATTCAACAGACATCTAAAACTGAGGTACAAGTCAAATATCCAAGATGCGTGGATTGAACATCATCCTTACAGTGAAGTAAGTTCTCAAATCCTATTTTTTTGAATCAATACCTTACCGATTGCAAGAAAGCACTTACTTTCATTATTTTTTATGCATGCACTGTGAACAATACTGTTTCCTGGTCCCCAGCATTGTAAAGTATAGATCCCTCCCACGTACATTCAGCGTTTCAACATCCCACTGAAACATTTCAATCTAGTTAAAGAGTTGTCTTGGAAGGCTGATGGAACAATCAAATAGATTTAACTTTCAGCTGCTGTCATTCATGAGTTTCCATAAGAAAATATTGGGTTTTCCTCCCTTACATGTTATGAGGCAATTCAATACTTTTTCGGTCACATTTATTTACTGGAAGCAAGTCAAAAGTTAAAGACTCCACAGATGACCGAACTAGAAGGACTTGTAGTCGAGAATTAAATTCTGTTTTAAATACTCAAACGTTGTTGTCTTGTACTTACAGTTTACAGTCAGCAAGACCCATTGATGATGCTTTCTGCTAGTGGCGGGGGCTTAATTAGCATTAGGTACCAATTGCAACAGGTTGCCAATAATGTACAGATTTTCTGAGGGGGACGAAGGCAATGAAAAATGGTAAAAGAAGATTTTGTGAGGGGTGCAGGTTGTCCTGTACTACCTGCAACAGGGGGACTGCCAGGAGGATTGGCTTCTATGTTGTTTGTGTGGAGTGACATGGCTTCTGAGACAAACACCCACAGCAGAGAAGAACTGGGGAAAAAGAGTGCAGAGGATCCCATGTCACTTGTGATCAACTACAAGGAGGAGTTCTGCATCACATCAGTCAGCAGGGTGATGTACGCAGCCCTCCAGGTGAGTAGGAGACACCTTCCTCCAGATAGCTGAAGATGGCAACTCCTCTGCCTTCCCACTGCCAGAGGCAGTGTGTGCAAAAAAGACTGAAATCCAGATGCTGGGAGCTCTCTAGTGGCCCTTGTCTTCTGGATTTCTAGCAGAAAACACGACAGGGTAAGAGTGAACATGTTATGTTCGTCTGACAAACATGTCCCCATGGAAAAAACATATGGAGACTCAGAATTGCAGCTTGACAGAGTTTTTACAGAGGTGGGGACTTTTCAACAAAATCCTAACTCCTAAAAAGAAAACAGAAAGGAAAAAAAAAAAAAGAAACCCCAGCCTTTTCTCTTTTCTCTTTATTCAGCCCACTGGTATAGAGATGAGCCTGGCTTTTTATTTTGGGCTGTTTTGCAGTCTAGTTCTCCACAAGAAGCCTGTGTAATCTAATAACTGCCTCAGACTGACTCCTGGCCAGTAACTGCATCTGAGCAGGAAGAGCAGCCCATTGCTGTAAAGCCCCACTGAACTGGACCACCTTTCAAGAGCAGGTCTAGCTAGCACCATAATTATGGAACAGTTTTTCAAGTGAACATGATGTATTTCAAGGAATATAATTTATTTAAGATTTATGGTATCCTAGCACTTGTGTGAGACGTTAGAGAGTGCGCAGCAAAGCACAGTCTTGGCAGATGGACTGGATGATCCAATATAATGAAAACCTTTCATTTCTAACATCTGTAACAATGTCTCCATTTCAGGCATCTGTGACAATGATCTTTACTTGCTGTATTTTGGATTAGTCGTCCAAGTGATATCCTTTCCAAGTATTAGCAGACAGAATAATAATAGCTCATCGTTGTAGATGGCAGCAGGCATAAACAGTAGGAGACATTAATTATCACCCTTTTGGTTTACAGCAGCAGAAACCACCATTAAAAGAAAATGAAAAAACCCTAAGTACAAGAGAACTCTTCACTATCACAGCTACATTTCCTACCAAAAGGTGACCTAAAAAGGGAAACAAAGTTGAGATTATGCCAAATAAGTTTGTTGTTTTGGTTTTTTTTTTTAAATTAAGTACAGACGCAATCTGGTAAAATATTTTTTAATCTGCCTATTTGTTACATTTGAAATTCTGACAGTGGTATGTGGAGAACAAAAGGGATAGTGATCTGAGATGTACCAGTGGAAAGTGAGCATAGGAAGAAGGAATGGACTTACTCAGATTAAGTATTTGTCTGTCAATTAGTAGTGATATGTCCAGAGTAAACTGGGACAAAAGGATAGATGGCACAAAGCATAAAATAGTGCTTCCACCTCTGTTAAAACACTGGAAAAAAGTATCCACGATATCTTTTGCTTGGTGTGACAGTAGACTGGTATCCACTCTTCTTTGCTTAATTGCATTTTCTTAGTTTCATTATTACATTAATAAATCTGCTTTTTATGCTACAGATGTTTTGGGCGTTACTGCAGGGAAGGCTTTGATAGGTGTAATGATTTTTGGTATCAAATCAATTCATAGCAGTTGAAGCAGTGTTAGAATCATTAAAAGCATAAGGTTCTCTGTCTGTATTATGCTTACCAACGTTATTGCTAGTTCTGTGATCAGACAATTTTTGTCAAGGTTTTAGGAAAGGTAATAAGAAGATCACGTTAGCTCTGAAGTCTCCCTGAGAAAGATATGGATTAGGGAATCTTCTCTCAAAAGGAGATGTGATTAAAGCTGAGGTTATAAGAATATACTAAAAACATTTAAAAATGATTGGGATAGAATTGAACTTAAATCATGTAAGGCGACTTTACTCTGGAGATCTTTCAGTGCCAAATCTGCGTCTTGAAATAATCCTGCAATAATTCTATTTTAGTAGTTTCATCTATTTCAGATTTTCTATTTGTAATCCTGAAGTTGACTAGAGGTGTTTGATATAAAGGCTGCATAGAAGCCATTCAGGAAAGAGCATGCATTAGAAGCAAAATCTTTTATCCCACAGAAGATCTGACACTGATCCAATTGACCCGTCATAGTATAAACAAATTGCTGCTATACCACATCAGCTTTTCCAAAACCAACCCGTGTGATTTATTGGACTGTGTGTTTGTGATCTCATCCTTGCGGTTTTCAAGGCTAATGATTCTTCATAGGCCTATTGTTGGAAGTTTCTAATAGCCTCTGCTATGTATCTGACATTTGATACATACCAAACCCATCCAATTTGATTTTTAATGCAGAACCCCAGCTCTGCTTCTCAACAATATCTAATACTAAATAGAATCATAGAATCATAGAATGTGTTGGGTTGGAAGGGACCTTTAAAGGTCATCTAGTCCAACCCCCCTGCAGTAAGCAGGGACATCTTCAACTAGATCAGGTGAAAGTTTGGATGAGATTTCTTGAAATCCCCTTCTGACGGGAAGGAGAATTCTGGAGCGCGGAGAGGCACACACAGCAAACTACCCTGCAGCAGGGACTTCAGCTAAGTTGTTCAGCTCAGTTATCATCAGTCTGTTCATTGATAACAGATACTTCTGCACGAAGGTTGTTTTAACAAAACCATAATTTCTTAAACCATTCTTAAAAAGGGCTGTAAGTCAAAGAGTGCTTAAGATAGCACTGCTGCTGAAAGAAGGGGTCCCCAATCTCCTCCACTCTCTGCAGTACATTCCCACCTCTGCATTACTCCCTTGTGTGGACACAGCTGCTTCCATAGCCATGTCCTTAGTCAGGTGGGACCTGGGGTCAGGCCCTGTGTTAGCTTTCAGCCTGATCTCTTCCTCAGCCTAGCTCGTGGCGTAACCACACAAGCATGTATGACTCTCTAAAGCAAAGACTGAGCAGCTGGGGACTAGTGAAAGTTTATTCTGTCTTAAAGAGTTCCTCAAACTACAGACTTGGCTACAGGCAAATGCAGTGATGGCTACCCAGGATAGGCAAGTCCTGAAAAGACCCCCTACAAACATCAGAGGGACTTACACTGACGAGGTAAACAAATCGCACAATGGCAGGCTAAGCTCAATGTCGCTAGGTAACTCATGTGTGAAGAGAAATTTGGGATTATTTGGGATTCTTATGTAGGAAGGACACCTGTTTACCACTAGGGGCAGCTCAAGTGAAAGTCTTTCTTCGGTACACAACCATATTCAGAAACAAAACCCAGCATTACATTCCCTGAGAAGGTCACTGAGAAAAACACCAAAAAAATACTACGTAGCCATTATATTAAAAGAAAACAGGTTGCAGAATCACAGAATTGTAGGAGTTGGAAGGGACCTTTGGCGATCACCTAGTCCAACCCCCCTGCCAAAGCAGGTTCACCTAGAGCAGGCTGGACAGAAACACATCCAGGTGGGTTTTGAATATCTCCAGAGAAGGAGACTCTACAACCTCTCTGGACAGCCTGTTCCAGTGCTCTGCCACCCTCAAAGTAAAGAAATTTTTCCTCATGTTGAGATGGAACTTCCCGTGTTTCATCTTCTGTCCATTGCCCCTTGTCCTGTCCCTGGGCACCACTGAGAAGAGCCTGACCACATCCTCTTGACATTTAGATATTAAAAAAAATAAAAACTCTTTAGATATTTATAATATCTATATAAATAAAACCCTTTAGATATTTATAAGCATTGATGAGATCCCCTCTCAGTCTTCTCTTCTCCAGGCTAGAAGAGATTGCACCATCTGCCAACAGAATACAGTAGAAAACAGAGCTTGTGGGCATTGAGAGGAAAGCAACAGGAATGATTAGAAGTGCAGAAAAACCATGCACAAATAGATTGAAATGATTGGGATTGTTCATTTCCCAAAGCAGACATCTAAAAGAGAACATGATAACAGTATTTAAAGTAAGGAATGGTACAGGCAAGGTAGATAAAAATTCAGTGAAATTGTAAGGTAGCAAATTAAAAACTGATAAAAAATAACACTTTTTTAGCACAATGTGTAATTAGAGGACATGGTGCTGACACAGGCGGTGGGGTGTATGGGGTAATTTGAGGTTTCTTACCCCTCAGTGAAAGAATAAGCTACTTAGCATGCAGGGTAAGGTTAAAACACATGAAGTTAGGCAGTTACTATAGAGCAACACTGGCTGCCACCAGCTACACTAGCTTGCTGTCTGTCTCAACTTGTAACCGTCCACCTCTTGTCTTGCTGAGGGGTTCATAATTTGACAAACAGCAAGACTCCCATCTTCTGAATAGCGTGAGAGGTGTCTGTTCAAAGGAATTCAAATACATTCACTTTACAGGATTAAATGTATGCAAGGACAGAATCACATAGAAGGGGATTTCCTAAAAAAGAATGGTCTGCAAAGGGACTTTCACTGCATACGGAAGAGATACGTCACCACAGAACACGTCCCTTCTGTTTCAGAAGGGACAAATTGTCATGTCCAAAGATTTAGTCCAATCAGATGCACCTGACCCTCGGCACAGAGCTGAGGTGACAACTCCTGTTTTCCCACCGTTGGGCAAGCAGTGAAGACAAATACATGAAGTCATGAAAATAAATCACTTTGGAAACAAGATCTAAGGCAGTTATTTGTCAGAATTAAATAAAAAATCTGCACATAAAACACTTCATGGGGGAAAAAAAAGGCAACATTTCAGCGCAGACTGTTGACAAGTGACATTATCCTGTCACCTGCTAAAGACAAATGACTTGCCGAACACAGTTATGCTGGATGCAGCTATATTTCACTGGTGGGGTTTTTTGGCTCCCAGAGTCTCTCACCATCAAAATGTGTGTCCATAAGACTGTGACTTTGCATCCCCGCACCATGCTTTCCCTAAGGAAGGTTTTGCCAGGAGCAGGCCAGTCCCCAGCCCCTGTCATGGCGCGGCTGGTGGCCCTCTCAGCCACCCAGCATCACAGGAGGGAGTCCACAGAGGCGGGAGAACAGCCCCCTCCTTTAAAAACTCTGCTCCTGCACTTCCCTGGCACAGGGCAGATGGCGATGATAGTCAGGAGGAGGGAAGGAGGGAAAGGGCGCTCTGACACGCTGAGGGCCGGCACACTTGCTCAGCGCAGTCAGCAGCACCATGGCGGCTGGGGCAGCAGTGGCATGTTCCTTCTCTCCCTTTCCCCTTCTGCGATGTGTCCGGCGGCTCCCAGTCCTGCTGCCATCAGGCCGCAGGTGACAGGGCTCCTTCCCCTGCAGGCAGTGCTGTGAGGCAGTCCTGCTGCCCGCCATCCTGTCAGCGGCAGTGGGGCCCGTGCTCAACACGGTTCCTCATCCAGGAGGGCCTCCGTCGCCCCAGGGTGTCACAGGGAGGGTGACACCTTGGCCGCTTTCAGGGCCAGGCCGTGCTGGGCTTCCTCAGGGACAGGCTGTGAGGGCAGGAAGGTGCTGGCTTCCTTGGCAAGGAGCCTGGCCTCCGCCCCATGACACCGTGGTCTTTGAGGCTCGGGCTCGATGGTAAAGAATCCTGCAGAAGGCATCAGGGGAAATGACGGTGTGCTGTGTGGTTTTCAAGTGCAAGGGTGTACCGGGCCCAACAAACCTAAATAAAATTGTAACGCTGCATTTACAGTACAGGTGGAGAAGAGAAAGCCACATGATACAGTTGGGGTGCATCATAAAAACAAGGGATGGTTTCATTTCAGTTTCTTGGAGATAACCACCCCTTCAAAAGAAGGAAAAACTGAGCAGCTGCTATCACAAATTTTCTACTGTTTTGAAGCACTAGCAACTGTATTGGTTTCTCACACTTTAAGGCCCTTCTCCGTCCTCTCAGCTCTGGCCATTTGTTCTCTAAAACTGTTTTCCTCTTCGGTGAGCTGGCCCTGCCAGGCCAGCCCCTCTGCTCCCCTTCAGTCCCCTCCGCTGATCCATCCTGCAGCCACAGAGTTACTCTTCCCCCTGCCTTGACCAAAACCAAATTATGGCACAGGTCCTTCGCTTCATTTTGGAATTACCCGCTTCTATCTCTTTATGTAGCATAGCCTTACATACATTGTTGTCTTCTCTCTTCCTTAGCCCTATTTTTCATCTTCAATAACGTTTGGGTTACTCAGTCTAGTTATGGTCAGATTTTTGCCTTCCTGTGGTATAATTTTGAATATATATTTTCAAACTTCTCCCTTCCATCCCATTCATGAGGGATACAGCAGCTCTGTGGTAATTTTTATATATATATATATATATGTATCTGTTATGCAAGGTGGACCCACACTCCTTTAAGTATCTAAGCATCTTTCTTTTTAATGGGGCTTCAACAGGTCTGAAAACACTCAAGGATCTGGACTTTGTTATTAGCATAGTCACAGCCAGATTATATTACTTTAGTTTGGTAGCAGTTTGTTGACACTCTGTGAGAACACAAGCAGAAGACAAGACAATCATTTATCAAAGTCCTTGCAATTTGATACAGAGCACAGCAACTGTCCATAGAAGGTTAGGACCTATTTGTCGAAGAGCACATCAAATCATTTTTGACTAGCAAGGTCAAAAACTCTAGGAAATGAACCAGAAAACAATCTAAATTGACAAGGACATTTTTCTACAAAGATCTGGGGAGCTGTTTGCGCAGAACAAGCTTCTGCTGGAAGGCTGCAGAAGACCGTGGAAGGCTACGTTCTGGCGTTTTATGGTGGCAAAGCTTTGCCAAACTAGTATAGTCCTTATAGTGTTTGGGGCACAGCAAATCCTGCTAAATTATCTTTTCCCTTGACTGTTAAAATTTTCTTTAATCTCTGAATGATGTTTTGATAAAACAATCCTGTGTTCACAAACTGCTAAGGGGAAGAATTATACCCAAACTGCCAGTACGTTTGGTACACAAGGCTATAGAATCATAGAACCATAGTTTCATAGTTTGTATTGGAAGGGACCTTTATAGGTCATCTAGTCCAAGCCCCCTGCAATGAGCAGAGACACCTTCAACTAGATCAGGTTGCTCAAAGCACCATCCAACCTGACCTTGAATGTTTCCAGGGATGGGGCAGCTACCACCTCTCTGGGCAACCTGCTCCAGTGTTTCACCACCGAAGGTGACAGAAAAATTGCAGAATTGGCACCCTGAAGTTGTCAGACCTCACACGAGGTGACATACCCAGGCAGGAGAAAAGACAGTTCACTGGGTAGTAATGGTGCCTGGGCCAAGAACTGTTAAGTTGTCTCGAGTTCGTAGAAATATTGGCAGTAGCACTGAAGAGTACCTCTATATTTACTGAGTGAAGAGACAAGAGGGAGAGCAAGAGAGTAGTAAATCCAAATGACCTATTTGTAAATGTTGAGGTCATCACATTCATTTTGTAACAGCTTTTGTTAAGTAATATTAGCTGTATAAAAGTGCTCAAAATTGATGTTATTCTGGGCATCTTTTTCTCTGAGGAAAGCTGAAGTCCATTTTGGCTCCTAGCCTCAATGTACGTCCAGTCACTGTTTTGAAGGAGAGCTACAATAAGCCAGTGAAGTCAAGCAGAAAATACTGGGCATAACTGAGAAAGATAAAAAAGAAATCCAGTGTTTCTCCACATAGCTAAAATAGACCAACAGTGATCACTAATTGAAAAATAGCTGCCTGTTATGTCAGCAGAATCACAAAGTTCAGAGTTTACCAAGAGAACCAAAGCAGAGACAAATGTTAAACTGCGTAACTTTTTAATGTCAACACGATTTACATTCAATAATTTAGTATGAGACTGACCTAATGAGACAGGCAATAACCATATTTCAGGTTCAGTGGTTCTCAATAACAGCACTGGAAGAATGCAACTGAGACTGGAGACAACAAAGTTATTTTTAGAAGCACTAATATTAGGGCGGTCATTAGAAATAAGGATGCTTTTCTCAGGTAATGAGTATCTTAACCGACAATGTAATTCCCAACATTCTGAGACAGAAGTTAGGACCAAAAGGTTATATAGGAGCACACCTTTACTAAGCAAGAAGCAAAGATTAACTGCATTCCTACTTGAGGAAGGAGAAAAAGTCATGTCTACTATGAGATTTTCTGTACTCTAATTAAGAACCAGCTGTCTGCTCCTTTGGACAGGGAAAAAAGAAAGAGGGAGCCCAAGAAGCAGGCTAACTAAGTTAATACAGGACATATGAAGGAAAAGACCAGCACTGGCAGTTAATGGGGGATGAGGAAGACGACTTCACTAGGGCAATGGCCAGCCAGTGTCTAGAGAATGTGGAAAGTTCTTTTTAGTCCCAAGCAGGTCTGCAAGAAACAAGTCGAAGGGAAACAAGTCCATGCCATCAGCAGTCCAGTAGCTCGTCATACAAGCCTCAACTTACAATTAAGCCAAAGGATGCAGCTGTGGCTGGTGACATAACTTGGTTCCATGCACGTGATTGAGACTCCAACCTTCAGACCACTTTTTGTGGAAAGAAAATGCTGGCTGTGGGTTAAACAAAACCCAAATAAGGAGGAAAGTGAACCCAGAAAAATACTGTCACCCTAAGCCTCAGAAAGAAATCCTGTGGAATGAAGGATTGCTTCTGTGTGGCATTTTCTTCTAAACTTTAAGTGAATGTGTAGAGGTTTTGGTCTAACTGCAGACTTCATAAAAAATCAACAATGCAATAATCAATATTTTCGAAGAGACATTAAAATTGTCTTGATGGGTCTGGCATCCTTGGTTTATCGAACTTAAGATGAGGTTTAAACTAATCCATCAATATTTTGTGATCTGCCGTTTACAGCTATTAAACCCTTACATGCATTCATCAGTGGAAACATTAATGGTGACTAGTACTGCTAAAAATTGGGTATTGCAATGGGACTACATGTAACAAATAAATTCTCTTGACCCCAATGAATTTAAAATATTGCTGGGGTTTTAGTAATACCCAGTGGGATGCAGAAAAGCATTCCTGCTGGTATGCTAAACTGTTCCTTGATCAATAAAAACTGTATGAGAACACGAGACTAGATAAATAAAACTGTCCATATAATTAATGTATTCATTTCTCCTAGAGTATTCCATTGCTCTTCTGTACCTCTGAACTTCTGTGCTCCCACTGCACTGCTGTAGCCATTTTGCATTTTTATCTTCTGCTATTTTGTTCTGCTTTCTTCCTTGTCATCGTTTTGTGGTGTGTCAGGGACGGAGCAGGAGGGAAATAATGTTATGTTTTTGTCCAATGTCTACAACTGGGGGGAAAAAACCCAAACTCACTAACCAAAACAAATATACTAGCTCTTATCAGTGACCCATTGTGAGAGCAATAGGATGGGAAGGAGACCTTGAGCTACCAACAGCGCAGTATTCTCTACATCTACTTATTCCAGCTGTGCAGCTTATCAATATCCAAAGCACTTTTGACACAAAGTCATAGGTCTGCCAAAACCCCATACTATGCAAAATTACATTTGACAACCAGAGTGTTCATGTGTCATCCCTTTCCCCATGCTTTTCCACTGATGCTCCTTTGCCAGTCATGTTTTCCTATCTATGGGCTAATGAGTGAGTTAGCGAGGGAGTGTGCCCACAGTACTCGGCACATCTACTCCCCAGAGCGGTGCTTTTTAACGACATTTTACTTTGAAGATTTTGAACAACAGAATCTGGTGAAAATTCACAGAGTATCAGACCAATGTCATCTCCCTCCAAAACAGCTGATTTACAGTGCCCATTCAACCAGGTGGAAATGACCATGCTTTAAGGAAAGTGAAATGACCAAGTCATAGAATCATAGACTGGTTCGGGTTAGAAGGGACCTTAAAGATCAACTGGTTCCAACCCCCCTGCCACAGGCAGGGACACCTCCCACTAGACCAGGTTACTCAAAGCCCCATCCAGCCTGGCCTTGAACACTTCCAGGGATGGGGCAGCCACAACTTCCCTGGGCAACCTGTTCCAGTGCCTCACCTCCCTCATAGGGAAAAATTTCTTCCTGATATCCAATCTAAATCTCCCCTCTTCCAGTCTGAAGCCATTACCCCTCATCCTATCACTACATGCCCTTGTAAAAAGTCCCTCTCCAGCTTTCTTGAAGGCCAATTAGATCATTGGTACTCATGGCTGTAGTAGTCCTCCCCATGATCAGCAGTTTTCTCAACAAATTTAGTAAATCTCATTGTCTATAAATTAACCTAATTCTCAGTTTAAGTTGTACTGTGATACCAATTTGCATCATTTTGACCAGCTGTGAAGCAATGATAGCTGATGACTCTGCATATATTGTGCAGTAGCCTTGTGGGAAGCAGTATGTTGAAGAAAATCTTCTACAGGTAGCACAGATGAAGCTGGTTTTGTTTCTGTGTGCCCAAGACAACCAGGGTGGTTTTTCAGCATCTACCATGCAGAGATAATGCCCGTCTGCAGAAGGGGAGGACAGGCAGGGTACTGGCAGCGAGGGCAGGCTGCTCCCTGGGGCCAGGGTGATGGGAGCGGAGAGGGCTCCCCAGGCTGAGGGTGTTGGGACAGGACGCAGCAGCCACAGCCCATCTCACCACCCCAGTCAGGAGCAGGGCAGATTGGGGGGCACCGGGGGACCACCTCCTTGGGGACCAGCTGAAGCTGGGATGGGACCTCAGCCTTGGCTCATCATGGGCCAAGCAGCAGCTGGCTGGGGAAAAATCCTGGCAGCAGGGTGTTCAACTAGAGGTAGAGTACACAGGTCAGCAGTCCTAGAGGCAGCACCAGGTTTTCCAAACTTCACTATAGAAAATTGTTACAATTTCAAAAACATCCTAGGAGAAATATATTACTTATACTTTATTCAAAGCAGCTACTTTGCAAAACTCTCGTACATATCTCTAAATAAATGTATATCCTGCATTTAACATTTACTAACCTCTTAAACAAAGGCCTCTACAGAGCTGAAAATACAGTTAATTTGCTGCTGAAAGTAGTTTGTCAATTCCTAGTACAAAGGTTAAACAGATATATTTAAAGTAATTTGAACAGATTCATGATTGCTGGGAGTGTTCTTCAAACCTTGTGCATGGTGAGAACTAAAATGTTGCCTTCTTAGTTTTAGAGTGAAAGACATCTGAATTCAGTCATTCCTTATCTATGTGTTTATTTTTATAATTATGGTATCACAGAAATAGATTTGGGGAGGGGGGAGAGCTGCTATTTTGAAAAGATTTATATGTCTAGCAAACTGGGAGCCAGAGTGGGGATATAGGGAAGTTTCTGTCAGAGGGATTTCAGACTGTTAGGACTGACTGAATGGATGACAAAAAAACGTAATTCAAGAAGATGGAAAATATTTAATATTTGTACATTAGACAGTATGTTATATAGTTCCTTTGTCCAATGTCTCATGTAATGAAAAGAAATCAAACACTGTTTGGGGTTTGTTTCTGAGCCACTATGTTCACTGAGCACAAATGATGACCGCTTTTCCTGGAGGAACAAGGGACAGTCATGGCACACATAGCTGTGTATACAGTGTGTACCCAAGTAAGTAAACAATCCCCATCTCCTTCCCCGCAGGCACGTTCTCCCCAGGTTTTTCTGTTCTGCTGAATGTGCAATGTGGTAGTTGTTGTACAAGATCTAAAGAGCAAAAGGTTTTGCACTAGACTGTTCCAGGCCAGCTATTAATTTGCTCCAGTGTGGAGCAATAATATGTTTCTCCATCACTTACTATATGGAATGGGTGAAGGAAGTTTGATTCTTCCCTCTGATTGAAGACCCAACTTTGGTGTACTGAAAGAAAGCAGAAGTTTTCCCTATACCTCCTGCAAATTCTAGTTCCGCTTCTAAGTCATTTCCTGCATATACCAAACTCAGAAAAGTTCACACCATCTAGTTGAAGGCATCTAAATGAGGCACCTCCATTGAAACCTTAGTCACCTGTGGTCCCTGTGGGGAAAGTGGAAGGAGACAGCCCTCTAGAGGTGTCTGTTTTGCCCTATTGAGTTATGAATTCCTTTCTGGAGATACCATTACAGGAAACGTTAGGAATCTGCATTCTCATTCAAGTCTTTCAGTTAAGTAGTGAAAATGAGAGGGCACGAATTTTTCCCAAAGCTCTCAAACAGAAATTCCCTCCCTGGGATTTCCGTTATCCGAGTCTTGGAACTATTGCTCCAAGATGTCTTTAGCCTCTGCCCAGGCTCCTTATAGATCTTATTGCAGACAGAGGACTTACACGCACCTTTCCCAGCATCCCATTGTCATCTGCAACTTCGGGGCTTCCACAATGAGGAAGCCTTGGTGGCCAGGTCAGGGTGAGGTGTGAACAAACCTGTTGTTAAGCAACCAACAAGGCTCATTATAGGGTCTTCCAGAGCAAGGGGAGGGGAACAGTGGCATTAAAATGTATATTGTTGTGGAATACTTTTGTGTATTCCATATTCTCTATGGCCAGATCCTCAAAGGCTCACAGCTGATACTGAAGTACCTGAACTTCTAATCTAATGTATCTAAGGTAGAGTTAGGAGCTTCATTGTCTCTGTATATCATGGTCTATGGACACTACATTCAGGGATATGAAAAGCTGATGATCTATTTATGAAAGGCCTTGTTTACAGGCATGTAAATAATGCAGATAAATTTTATTTAATAATGCGAATAAATTTTAGTTCTGTTTCCTATATTAACAGTAAATGGCACTGTTTGGTATTCCTTATGCAAACAGTGGATCTCACAGAACAAGACAAATCCTAAAAGGCCAGATCAAGTTAATTTGAGGTTCATCTTGCCCTAATGGAGTGGTACAAGATGACACGAGTGTAACTTAGGTCCACAAAAACACTGAAAACAAAAAGAGGAATAATACTACTTGTAAATCATAACTCAAAGACTCAGTTTTTTTCCTTTTGCATCAACCCGACTAGAAAGTCCAAATAACTTTTAATGAAAGTTAGGCTGCATGGTGCATATGGCAGCTTGAAAAATATAACCTGTTCTCCTAAAGCTTTGATAAAATAATAAAAGCCTCAAAGAAATGTACAAGCGCAAAACATTGCCAGGCAGTTGCTTAGTCTGGGAAGGAAATAGCAATTTGGGGTATGGCTGTGGCCCGACTATATGTAAGTGCTTGCTTTAACACCGAGTACTTTAGAAGTGGGGATTGATGCAGCTCTAACTCAAGCCCAGGGAAAACATTCCACTGTCTTCAGTGAAAGCTGGACTGAGGCCTTGATTCTGAGCAAAGTGGATGGTCTTTCTCCTTTCTCCCCCATGGTAAAAAGGCGGTCTGAGTTGTAGTCAACTTGACTTTAGTTTTTCTTTTTTGTGGTTTTTCAATTTGTAGATGCCCTTGCAGGCTTTTATCTATTCTAGGAATCCCATGAGACAGGCACATTCACGCTGATTTCATGGAATGGACTGAGAAGTTTCAAGAGGCTCTCTGAGAAGCACTTTGTGCCGCTGGCTAAAATCTGAAATACAGATCTACAAGAGAATAGGGAATTAGGCTAAAAAAAAAAACCAAAAAAAAAAACCCCAAAAAAAAAAAAACCCAAAAAAAGAAAAAAGAATGATACAAGAGACAAAAACATGGCAACAGCAAAAAAAACACATTTGTCTCTGAAGCCATGGGTTATTACATTTTCTTCTCTGTAGAGGGAAAAAAGAATTAGAATTATACTTAGGTATCTTCAATTGAAAGGCATGGAAGTAGGGGAATGGAAACAGATATTGATGGCTCTAAATAATCACTTTCCTAGAAAGGGAATAGAAAGTTCATCCTGTAATGCACTGAGAAAACCGCTTACCTAAAGTCATCATCATTTTAAGAGGAACCTCATTACATGTTTGTTACTTGAGAAAGAAATCCCATATATACAAAACTTAAACAAAACAAAACAAAACAAAACTTAAAAAAAAAAAAAGAAGGAAAAGATAGACGCTGAGTTTTATCTATCCATTCATTTCTGAAGGTCTCCATCACATCAACATCTGAGCATCCATGGATGCCAGCCAGACCTTCAGAAAATCCACAGAACATGCAAGAGTTCGCTTATTTACTCTTAATGGATATTATTTCCTATCACAAGTTGTTTCAGACTGGAATTTAACCTCTTCTACATCTGCATTTTTTTCACTTTCCAATGGACTGTATTAGTATTTAGAGAGTACAGTGGAAGGAAAAGTAGTAGGATAAAAATGAATGGTGTTTATTTTTCTTTGATTAGATCAAACAGCAAACAGTGTGAATTTGGGTAGACAAAGAAGCCTGTTATTCCATTTTTGGGTGAGATTAACTGCTAAGTAACACTAAAGCTTGCACAATGGTCTAGAAAATGGCTATCAGACTAAAAGGATAATAAAATGTTTTGGACAGAAATCTGAACAATGGTGAATAATGAATATCTAGCGATCTGTAATTCTGACAAAGGTTTTTCTTTGAGGCTATGTGTTAGAATTACATGCAAATACACATGCTCAAAATACTGCAGTACTCAGCATGATTTATGTACTTGATAAAATGCCTCATAGTAGCACAAAAATAGAATTACACCAGGTGCACGACAAACAGACATGTTACTTTTAAAAAACTCAAGTAAGCCAACTGGAGCGGGAGCCAATGAGAGCAGATGATCGACATATTTATTTTGAAAGCCGCCAGAATGCCTCAACCTTCTTCAGTCACAACTATCTAAACTAAGTCATGGTAGTCCCAGATTCAGCTAATCCTGGTTATGGCTCTGTTATCAGGTGAGAGGAAGACTAATTCTTTTACTCGGGCCAGCTTTCTCATTTCTCACAACTGTCATCGTTGTTTGCTTTCACTGTCCATGGTCAGATAAACCTGGGGCTTCCTAAAGCCGTGACCTAAGTTCATATAACTCGATGTCCAAATTAAAACACAGAGAAGTCCACAAATCCTGCCACAGGAGCCACAGGCTGCAGGGACACAAGTCAATAAGCCAGTGACACAAAGAAGTGAGCAGATACAAAGTCCAAGGGAAGGGGACATACTTGCTTTGGCAGAGCTGAAGGACGAGAATGACTCCTCCTGCCAGTATAGCGGTGCCTTTGAAAGAGGTAGGCTCCAACTCTGAATTAAAACTGGGCATTCCTTCTCAATAGTTTTCATTAAGCAAAGGAAATTATATTTGAATATTTGGATTCAAATCCCGGATTTTAATGTAAATGTTTGAGATTGAGAAATTTTAACTTATCAGAGGGAAGTAATTTTACAGAACAATTTTTTAAGAAATAGTATGGGTGGCAAGGAAAATCAATATAACATCAAAGTATGGTCAAAGGTAGAAAACAGGGGAACAGGTTAAGCATATATCTGGTGAGAAATAACAATTTCCCAGAATCTGATTTTCACATCAGAGTAACTAAGACTCAGCATAGTGGAAATTCTGCTAATGTAAAGTTATCATTACCTATAAGTTTTAAGGGAGAAAGTAAGCGTCCTGTCTGTTAGCTGTAAGGACAATGTACTATTTGGTCAATTTGATGTCTTGGCTTTCGAAATTTTTATGTATGGTGAAATCATTTCCTGATAAACAACTTAGGTGTGAAGGCACTTTGTAGTGAACACAAATAACTGCATAGGGCGGGATTGGAGAGCACAGTCAGATGGGAAAAGAAAATACAAGAACAAACAAGCAGGTCTGGAACTGACAGAGGAAAAGCAGCAATCAAAGGTTTTCTGTGAACAGAGAAAAAAGTTTGGGGACTGTGATAGGTAGGTGAAGTACAAGCATTGGACAGCAGAGGAGGTGGCACTCATGGAACTACCTGAAAGATACAGTGATTTTACTTTGAGAAGAGGTTGGGTGTGTTGGGACAGAAGGTTAGGAAACCAGAAAGAAATCAGAAGGAGAGGACATGCACAAAACAGGTACAGTGAGACTGGCAATGCACAAAGTGAACATTGCTCATAGACTCAGAAAGCAAGCAGTTGACGTGGATTTCACTTGATGTGCTGTGTTGGCTACGAGAAAGGTATCAAAATGGAGAGCCATTTAATGATGTAGATCTCTCCTGGAATGGTGATAGCATACTTTTGTCGATTAGCATTTTAATGAGTCATAATAAAATACAATATGCGGATGTAATCTGTGCACAAATGCTTGAGGAAATGAAAGACTGACTAACAACCATTGCATAATTTCAGCATGGAGAAGTTATTGCCCAATTCAGATGTCAAAACCATGCAAATAGAGATGGCTTGGTCCTAATAGGTTAATGTTCAATTTGTTCTATTACCATTTCGAACATCAAGAAACACAGGCAATAATATTTCTGATTTGGATATTTAACCTTTATTCCAGTAATTTCTCTTCTGGATGAAATGAAGCCTAGAGCTAAAGCAATCTAATTGAGAATAAGGATCTTCACCTAACTCTATGGTTAGGCAAGGGTCTTCACATAATAAATCTGGCAATATTTTCCCTTAAATCAATATTTCCAGGACAAAAGGTCTGTTCCGTAGACCTTCAATTCCTGATTTATTGAACATAGCCATTCTCAAGTCCTGAGTTCCTTTAGAACAACAGATAGTAAAGCTGAGAATCACTTTTTGTCTTTTTTTTTTCAGTAAGAAAATGTCAATTTATTGAAACCTCAGTGATGTCTGGATTCCGACCACCGCACATGGCCCCCCAGCTGAAGTTATGTCAGGTCCGCTCCTAAGTAGAACAAAAACATCCTGATTAAAAAAAGGGAGATTTTAAAATAATCCTTTTTTTTCCTCACAATATTTGACTTGCGTGCTTCATCAGAGTAGAAATGGATTTTGAAATCAGTTTTCCATACAATTGGCAAAAGTTCTTCCTTAAATGACTTTTCTTGCACAATGATATTTAATGTTCCCGAGGATAGTATGAAAAGAAGAGAATACAAAGTACCAAATCAGGCAACAGAGAGTTGGGTAAATAAGGAATTTAAGACAAGGAGCCATTAAACACACTCCTCTTACTTCAGGAGTGAGTCCTTTTCAAGGACAAGGGGAAAACAAAATGTGCAATTCAGCTCCATCGCGGTAGGTGTAACATTTTAGTAGCTGGCACGCTGCCTGTATCTGATGCACTCGTTCAAATAGGCCCATGCTGGATTGGATAAATGGAAGGGCATGTAAGGACACGGAGTCTAGCTCCTCGCTGCATTTATTATCACAATATCTCACCGACTGCAGAACGTGGGAAGAAAGTTCCCTGGATGTTAAGAGAGGCTTTATACTGACAACCCGAGGTGGAAGCTTTTGCTGTGATTAATGGAAGCTAAAGTCACAGAACAACTGCAACTATTTTATGTCCAACTCAACTACCACTCGTAACATTTACTGATGCAAAAGCTTCTCTCCCCCAACTATCAACTTAAATTTAACTCCTATGATTTATATTCTCACACAGGTAACCTTATACTACCAAATTCTTTATTAGTAGGTATTTTAAAGCCTGCACATTTTCAATTTTATATAACAATCAAATGATTCATCTTTCTTTTTTTTTTTACAGGGTATGATGGATGGCGTGGCTGATTAGAGACCCCAGGACTGTATTTCCATGCTCCATGTCACCCTATAGCACCCAGCTGGTAAAATCTGGCAATCAGTAGACTGATGACAAGAAAGCTCACCATTTTAGAAAAGAAAGATGTCAGGTTTTCCTTCTTCTTTAGTATGTTTTAGGGCTGACATTAACTTTTGTCTCATCCAAGACACCGGGGATATAATTTTTCTTTAAAAAATGGAAGACTCTCTATTTCTCTGGATATTATTCTTCATACAAATTTGTTCGAGTGCATTTGAAAAGAAAAGGCAGTTTTTGACCAGTGTGCATTCTTTTAGTCTTTGATGGTAGCACACCATGTTTTATGTACGTATAATGTTATTGTTACTAAAAAACGTCTCAAGAGAAAAGCTCTAACCATATCACCCGGTTTCTAAGGAAAGATGCTGGGATTTGCAGAGCTGCAGAGGACCTGCTGGCGCTGGGTGAATTACAGTCACGGAGGGTGAGATACCAGTCACCCAGGTACGAAAACCAGCTTCTTAGAAAGTACATCCTCATATATCTGTTGCTGCCATGAACAACGTCACAGGTGTCCATGAGTCAGCACTGCAGTCCATCCTATTTTAACGCAGAGACCGAACCAAAAACTTCCGCAAGAAAATAACGCAGCGTGCAGCCACGGCTGTGATGTGCGCAGGGATCCTCCCGCCGGCTCGCAAAATGAATTAAAAAGGAAAGGAAATGTTTATTTGCCCGTGCAGCCCTGTTTTTTGTTGGGTTCGTTGGGGTTTTTTTCGGGTGAGTAATGACTGCTCTCTGCTACTTGATAGCCGAGGCTGGCAGCGCTATGGCAACCGGGCTGCGGGAAGGGCGGAGGGGAAAAGTCGCTTAGCAACTGGAAGCCTTAGACAGGCAAGGCTGCTTTAAAGCACAGCAGTTAAAAAAAAATAATAAAATAAAATAAAAAATAAATAAACAAACTAAAAAGGCAACAAAACCCAGCCCTCCCCCCAAAAATCCCCCCACAGTTGGTACCATCAGAAAATATGAGATGATTAAAATCTAGATCACAAGAACTGAGGATTTAGAAGACAAGAAGGAAAAAAAAAAAGCATGACAAAGCCAATTAAAAAGGCAATAACAGCTTAGGAAAAAAAAAAAAGTAGAGATATTTTATACTGATCATCCTAGATGCAAGCTTCGTCAATGCAAACAATAGCCATAAACCAGCCCAGACTATTCCCTGTCAGATCCCACCGATGTTCCACAAAACAGGACTCCATAGGCAGCATCTCCCTGGCCGGGAGTCCAGAGGGGCTTGGTGGGTGCAATCCCGCACCCCCGCATAGCCCCCGGGCAAGGCTCCCGTGGGCTACTGGCACCCCGCGCCCACTGGCAATGGGACCAGCGTTCCTTGGGGAGGTGGAAGGAGCAGCGCCTGCGTCGTCTTGCTCTTGCTCGTTATTATTTATAGCCTTCCTCTGGCATGATAAGGGCTCTATGGGCAAGGAAAAAAAATAAATATGAAAGGTTATCCAATACACCAATTCAGATTTTTAGTAATAATTTTCCATAGATGTTTTTCCAGTGCTCCAGGCACACTAGCACTTCATTAATAATGCAGTAAAATCCCAGCAACATTACATTAATCACTCCAATGGGAACCCAGCCAGTCAGGCACCTCTTTTTCAGTTCTCCATCCTCAGCCTTCTCTAAGCACTGTCTCAAACAGACGTCTTTCACTGCATGCTTGGAAAGTTGCCCAATTTGAGCTATTTTGGACTAACAAAGGAACAATTTCATCCAAAGACACAGAACCCCCACAGAGCTGCTGCCCTCCCCCTCTCTAGTGCAATGGGGGTTGGGTATTTCTGCTGACCATCGTCCAGGCAGGAAAACATGAAAGGAAAGACTGAGTTGGTCTAACCTTCCTTTTTAAAGTCTACCCGGAGACTGACAGGGAGCTAACTCACATCTGCAGGTATGAGAAGCCACAGGCTCCTCGTGGAGTGCGGGATCCAGTGACTGAGCTGCAACTTTCTGTGCATGCCACGGGGTTTTTGGGTTTTGGAGTTGTTTTTATAACGCAGAGAAATCAGTTTGCTATTGGAAAAGCCTGATCAAGCAAAAAATCAAAACAGACGCTGGGAATGTGTCAGTCCGGTCAAATATCAGCAGAGTCAAGTCGCAGGCAGGTTGGCAGGCAGATCTGGATGGCATAGTTGGTTTTGGGGTATTTTTCCCAGCCAAGCAACCTAACTGTCAGCCAGAACGAAGGCTCTGCCCGAGCTCCCGGCCACCCCTGCACCCTGGCTGGCTCTGGCAGCCGATCCTGTCCTGGCTGCCGTCCCGCTCCCTCCGACCCTCCAGCCGCCAGCTGCTGACGGGCAGCCGGCTCTCCGGCTGCAGCCTGGCCACCTCCCAGGCTCCCGGGCTCCTGGCTGAACCAGTGGTTTTAGGGCTTATAATGCTACGGGATTTTGTGTTCACGTTTACCAGCAGCATTGTCTCCCCAGTAGATAATGCTGACTAAATCGATACTTTACAAAGGCACAAAGGAGTCAGCTTGTGACTGATACACAATACTGGTTAACAAGACACATACAATGGTGGTATTAGTGGGAGGAAAGAAAAGCTCAACTTTCTGTCAGTCACAGGTTCATTAGAAAGTAAAGAGTTGTTAGCAGGCAGAAAAGCTCTTTAGATGCATGAAAATGGTACCAGTTCTGAAAAAAAAAAAATACTAAAGGAAAAATTAATCTTGCTTTAACGCTGGTGGAACTAACCCAAACTGTCTTCCCTCAAGTAACCTTTTTTAATAAAATTCTGAAATGTGTGCATTAATGGAACAAGATCTATGGAATTCCCCTTTTTCTTTGTTAAAAATGCCCTCAAAACAGCTTACATACCCTTTGACCAGAGATTGCTACTGTCAGCTTGAAGCTTCATGAGTAATGTCATACATTATTGTAACACTAATAACCAATACAAACTTCTAGAGTTACAAGAAATAAATAACGTGAAAAGTACATTATCTTTTCCTTTTGTCTCTTCTAATATTTTTTTAGAGTTCAAGGAGGTCTTATAGTCAGGGGATGGGAGAAGGAGGTTTGTAAAATGCTTTAAATCCTCCAGTCACACAGATAAAAGAGGCTAATTGTTGCAGACAGTCTGCAAATTTTTCTTAAGAAAAAATTCAGTGATTCTTGGGTTTAAAAGTCTGAGAGAGATACCAGCATGCCCTAATAGCTAGGTGTTTATGTCATCTTGTTTTCTTTCCAACAGCTTTGCACTCATCGGATGAGCTGTCAGAGCCTCCAGCACAGCCTGGAAGTCCTGCTCCTTTATTGCTGTACAGCATTTTGGCTGACAAGTTGTACAAACCTTATTGCAGTTCTGTTTGTCTTGGAGCAGAAATGGAAAATTGTAACCCACCACACTCACATGATCTTACACCTCAAATAGCCTTAGATTTTATCATTGCTCATGGAATAAGGTACCACACTCAGTCTAGGACGTAAGAATCCCGATACAACTGTGGGTATGGAGATTCACTTACCTCTTTAAATTCTCATTCACCCCTCCACTTGAAAAAAGTCCAAAAGGTTTTTCTACCTTTCCAGGTATTAAAAATATCAATGTAAGACATACAAATATGGTGAAGTGCATGGTCACTACCATTTACTGAGCTGCTGGTTGACAGTGACACCAATGAGCTACGAGATTAAGCTATACAAGCTGTAAGGGTTAGTTTTGCCTTGCTCTGGATGCCATATATTGCAGCAAATAATGTATGTGTTGGTAAGGGCAGGCAAATGAATTAATTTTTTTGTTAAATGGTAACTTCTGGGAAAAGATAGTGGTAGGATCTAATATTAACATAATTCTTACCATTTGTTTTCTGTAACAGTATTCTAGATTATATATGCCCTTTGAGGACAAATAAAAACAAAACTATGGAAAAATGAACGTGATATGCAACTAAAGGTTGTCGTAACAGATGCGAAAGCGAGCTCAGCTTGCTCAGGCCACCTGTTTTCTTTGCTAAATTTTTAATATTTCACCTTGAAAGTTTAATGGTCTTCATCAGAAGTTTCTTGCGCCCTGAAAAGCCTGCCGGTTGTCTGCTTCTCTGTGCAGGGACCCTGTACTATTATGATTACCATCGCTGGGAAAGCCAGTGAAGACAAATGTGTTCCCTGAGTACCATCTAGTGGAGGGAATGCTGGAAAGAGCTATAAATGAACATGCTGGACCCAGCACCTCTCCTAGGGCTTTCCTGGCCTCCCTCCCTCGCCAGCTTCACCGCTGCCCTCTCTGCCACTGCAGTCACGTCCACTGCTGAGCACTCGCTCCAGAAGCGATTGTAGAATTTGCAAAAAGGAGAAGAAATTATTTGAGGTGTGAGCCAAGCTCACCGGGGCAGTGTCAGGTCTGTGGGGAAAGAAGATGCGAGCCCAATAAACAGTCATCTTCAAGTTGCGCAGAGACTTTTTCAAGCGTCTCTCTCCCCAAGTCCCACAGAGACTACCTAGGACTGAAATGCCTGGTAATAATGCAGACCATCAAGCTTAAGAACATTTTGAAATTTTACTCTGTTTTCCGAAGAAATTTATAGGCAAACCACACGTCAGTGATGCCACCTGTTTCTTATTTGACAGCAACCATCTGGACAGCAAATACTCTAAAGCCAAAAAAGTCATTGCAGTCTGCAAGGCACGATAGAGAGCTGTAATTTAAATGCCCGAATGTCAACCACAATATGAAGAATTATATGCGGCCCAAGGGAGGGGTGCGTAAAATGGAAAGCATGCCTACAGCAATAAGCCTTGCATTAGAGGAAGCAATGATTAAATATGTAATGTATGGGCTTGAATGGCCTCCTACTCACCCTCTTTCTGTTTGCAACGACCACTAGACAACAGAGAAAGACTTTCCAGAGATTAAACCAACTTGGAGGTGGAGCAGGCAAAGCAAAAGTAGCAAAAAGCTGAGCAGAAGTACCTCAGGACCTTATTCTTTCACATTCCCCAGACAGCAGTGCAGTAAGCGCCCGTACATGCAGCTCAAGTGCAGCTGACTTCTGGACACTGGTTGCTCATCTGACTCTCTCCTTCCCCTAATCTTCCTCCTCAGTGTCCCATCAGCCTCCTCATTTCCTTCTCCTCATTTCCTTCTACCCATGTCTCAGTTTGTTTGGTTCCTAAAGATTAAAATAGAATGAAGAAGTAAAACCAGAAAGAGCACTAGGAGAGTTAAGGCCTGTATCTCATTGCAGCAGGGCAGCGCTCTGCACAAGAACAAAAATCAATAGACAGTGTAGGGCACTAAGGCAAGAACAGGGAAGACATTGGAAACTGAAGTGTATAATTTGCTTTTGGAAGGAGGGGTACTGAGCCAGGTGGAATAAAAAAGTGATGATTTTTAGTGCTACTTGACTAGCTGGCAATCCTCCCATCTTCAGACTGAGTGCTAATTTTTAAACTATGCAAAGTGTCTCCTGGGGCCACAGAGTGTATCTGTAAATGAGACCCAGGGGAGGGAAGACAGGCTTCAGTGATGGGCACTAAGCACCAGAAAATTGCCTCAAGGTAGCAGTAAGGCAAACAAACCAACAACCCTTTATTTGCATTCTCTAAGTTCCTTATAATAGTAGTGGCCACATGGCAGTCATCAAAAGAAAAATTTCCAGTGACAAAAATGGGAGGGAATTACTGTCAGACAACAAGGTAACAGCATTCACTACAGTCTTAGGCCGTGGCTGTAGCATACATTAGTCATGATTAGTATGAGAGATCCAAGATATTTTGGAAACAAACTTGAGTATCTGATGCTTTCATCAAGAGATGGAGTGCAAGGTTTTTCCCATGTAATTCTCCCAGACATAGGTATCATGAGTATGAGAGTGTTGACTCCATGGCTGTGGCCTGTGCTGCATCCTGATGAGACAGGCAGCTCTATTGACACCTGCCGTCCCTCAGAAGACTTTAACTAGGCCTTCACCTCCTTTAGCACCAATGGGGAGCATACCTTCACTGACCAGCTCCGTGCTGGAGGACCTTGAAGGGCAGGCCCAAGCCAACATCCCCTATAGTCTCAGTAGTGTGTGGAGATGCTAAAAACCTAGGGTGGCTATCGTCGGGACCAAAGTTCTTGCTGCACAGACATCTCACACCTAAACTGTGTGACTTTGTATGAGAACATTCAACTGGACCAGTGCCTCAGCAAACCATGCCCCAAGGCCTGCTTAGAGAAAAGGTCTAGAGAGGATTGCGTGGTAGCTCCTGAGACTGTGAGCCTAGAGGAGATGGCATGGTCATGAGTCTCAATGCTACTAACTGCAGCCATGCAATATCCCTAAAGCTCAGTCTGCAAGAGGAGGAGGATGTTCAAGTAAGCAGAGGCAAAGGGAAGAGAGGTAAAGAGCAGGAAGAGCCCATCTGTCTCTGCCATGTGATAAGTCCCATGGCAATTCCCTGCTGTGTCTGTAGGCTGCACTGCCAAGTGAGTGGAGAGCCTTATGCTATTTCCAGTGTCTTGCTGGGAAAAGGAGAGGACATTCAAGATCAATAATAGAGCTTTGTCTAGGTTTGCTGAGTGACTGCTGGCACGTGCCATGCTGCTCATTGGCAAGATCTGGAAATGCTACCAAAAGCACTCTGATCACTGGGAATTGCCTTTACTGGTCTGGAACTGGATGCAGAGTGTCCTGCATGAGAAGTTTGCTTCCCTCTCCTAACAAGAGTCACTGCATGTGGCAGGGGGAAAAAATAATGTTCCCACAGGGGCCTGAAATCCCAGGGAGCTCTGCCCAGGGCTGGTATAAAAGGTTTCTCTCCAGTATTGGTGTTTTCCCTGACTCCATTCCTCTGTTCTGAGAAGGGAGCAGTGCCTCTTTTGTCCCAGATTGCATGCAAGAGTCTACTCAGTCAAATCAGTTTCTTTACGACCCTGTCCTGCAAGTGCCAACTTCTCACCAGAAAAGCACTTTGAAGGCTCTCTGTTCTTGAGAGTGAAAGATTGCATGTTCCACAATGTCTTCTTCTTGCCTGACAGAGATTATGGTGTATTTAGCCTAGGCTACATGGTTAGCGCTCTCAGCTCATCATTTCCCAGCATTTGAAACACTGGGCTTCTGGGCTGGAAAAAGACAGTGGTAGAAATGTGGGCAACGTTTTGGAGATTCTTAAGCTCCTTGAACACCAAAATAGAGACTAAGGTTCAAGTTCAGCTGTGGAGGGTAAGCTGCATTGTATCTCCAGTTCAGGTCAACAGGGGATGGACTTCTCTGCTGAGCTCCTGGCTCTCATCCATGCCTGGGCTCACTTCAGTGAACTAGTTCATTCCAGGACAGCATGGACAAGACTGCACCAAGTGTGACTGCTTCCATTCTACACAATCTTCCAATGCTATCCCAGCAGGTTTTACACCCTTCAGACATGCCATACACATAGGCAGCTTCATGTTACAAACCCACGACTCTGGCAAGCTGCAACACAGGTTATATGTTACTTCAGACATCTTGAATTGGAAAAAAAACACATGAAAAGAAGCATTTTCCATCAGACCGCATAGGCATCACATGGGATGAAACAAGTTGCAGGGACAAGAGCTATGTAGCATGGATCTGTCTGTGCTTACCGCTTGGCCTCAGCACTGAGGATTAGCTCCTGGCTCTCTTCTATTTAGCAGTGTAGAAGGGTCTAAGTAACCTTCTCCAGCCCTATCACAGCTAGAGTTGTAATAACATAATCCTATTATTCTTAATATAGCTCAAGCTTAGGAAATCATTGTCAAATTCAGCCATCTTCCATTGGTGCACTTTCACACTCTTTGAAGGGTAAAATTCGGCATTTCTGAGGAATAATTTCATGTTGGTTTAGATCCATATCCTGTATCAATAAATACATTCTAGGCCAAAGAACACATGTACAGAGGTATGGTTCTTATTTCTTCAAATTTCATTTATATTTGAGGAGATTGCAGGTTGCTTTTTTTTTTTCTATCAAGAAAAAGTACGATGTGCTGTGCATATGGCTATGATATAGATGCTGTATTTGGAATTACCAGAATCAAATTTACTAGGCATTTCAAGAGCTCTTCAACTGAAATAATAAATCAAACATCACAGTGTTCTCTTTATACTATAGCAGCTGGCGTGAAATTACTTCATAAAAGTAGAGCCAGAAGGATTTGGCCAAACACCTATTTACCTTACGGAAGAGTTAAAAAAAAATTAAAATTAATCTGTTGTTCGTTTAGTGGCCAGCCCAACCTAAACCACAACACTTCGGGAAGATGTCAGATTGATAGCATGAAATGCTCATAACCAATAGTAAAAATCTACTCAGTTAAATGGATGCCATCTGTGTATTCTGGCATTTGGTAACATAAACAGCTTTTAATATATTTGGACTCAGAAGCAAAACTTGAACTGATAAAGCTTCCAGAAATCATAAAAGAGAATAAAAGCATATGAATTGATACGTTTCAGTAACTCGTACTTCACACTTGTAACATGAACTTTCTTCCATGACTTTATGACAGAAACAAGAAGAGGGACTACAATTATAGCAGCCAGAAAATGTCTTTGTCCTTGACAAGGATTAAGGAAAGAAACAGGAGAAGATGGCTACAAGAGGCTCAGTGCCAGAATATAGCCAAATAGGCAGCCATGATATGGATCCAGCCTGCTATGGGCTTACCTGAGTCTGGGTCATCTCTATTACGACTGGACAGTAGCATTGTAACATTAAAACCATTTCTTTCATCATAGTCGTTTGCATTTGAAATGCGAGCTTGTAGCAACTCAATTCGCCCGTGAACCAAATATAAGTTGGTCTGATCCATGTTATGGAAACACTAGTCTAACTTACATGCCTACTTAAATCTCTGTGCTTCCCTTACCTGAGGTAACTTAAATTGGCTTTCCTTAAGTCTTTTAGAATTCCTTCTGTTAAATGGAAACACAGAAAAACTCAATTTTGAGGCAGATTTTCTTTGAAAAAAAAATAATGAGCCAGTGGGATGGAGTATCATTTTTGGAAGGCAGATCGTATTGGAAGAGGATACTATTTACAGCCTTAGCTAATGCAAAACGCTATTCCCAAACACTACCAACATGCAGTTGGTTTTCAGAGGAAGGCTGGTAACTGTTTACACAAATCTAGCAACAACACGCAATAGTTTTATGCCTGGCGGAGAGCCAAGGAAATGCCACCAGCGTTTGAAACTGCGGGAGTAATAAGCCTGTTGCCTATCTATCTCAGCTGAACTAGATCCAGAACACTGAAGGTAATATAGCTACTCTGTAGGAGAAAAAAATAAGAATAATTGGGCTTTGAAATAAAAAGAAGTCAGGAATTTGGATTTCCTTGCTGTCCAGCTGGCTGCTCCCCAAGAGCACTGTACCTTGTCTCAAATGCCCGCGAGGGACCCAAAAACCGGCAGCGCCTGTAACCTGCCCGCATCTCGGTGCTGTCAGAATTACAAGGTGCTTCTTTGCTTTGGGCCGGTAAGGATTTGGTGGAGATGGGTGGTGGTGGACCCAGAAAAATCAAATATGAGCTGCAGAGCAATGGAGGTCGGATTGCATAAAGTGACAAAAGCAGAAGTAGGTCTGTCTCAAATAGGTACCTAGACATAGATGGGATGTGTTTCACTCACAGGTGCTTTTTTAAACAACAAACTGGTTGATTTTATTCCAAGCACCAGAGAAAACATTGAAAAAAAAATACAGTGTTGATTTTCAATGTTTTCTGAGGAAAAGAGGAATGACTAGATCCGCAGAGGAAATCAGGCACTAGAGTGCTCTGTGTTCCAATGAGTAACTAACATAAAACGCTTTGACATTCATTGCAGATGAACTGGGATCCAGGCTGCTATTATACCGTATAATTGCCAAGGAAGCAACTGGCTTCAGTTTCCAAGAACTGAGTGCAAGTTGTAGCATCATGAATGACACATCCAAAGCGCCCGCAATGACAGCCTGATTTATGGCAACTCAGTGCTGACGGCAAAAAAATCATCTTCCTGCTTTGCATTGAGCTGGGTTGGAAAGTCCTAAGCGTAATAGGCAATCTGTCCAAAAGTCTGCAAGTATCAGATATTTTAGGAAGTAAATTATAAAAAGGATTTTATGAGGTATTCTGCAAAAATATTAACTGCCCTAAAACTCTTTAAAAACCCAGTGTTGTGTACCCATGCTGAATAAACCACATAGCAATTTATGAACTTAGCACGAAAGTGGTAAATGTAAATATTGACGGAGTAGCTGTGCTATATTTCATATATGATAATGAAACATTAATCTTGGGAAAAACGGTCCTTCAAAGCTGTAAGTCTTGGTCCTGCATGCTTTTTGGTTTTTTCCATTGAATTTGTGAAGAAGTCAGTTGGATACTGCAGAGGCAGAGGGACAGACATAATAATTTCCCTTCTGTCAGCTGAAAGGATTTTATGACGACATTGAAAACATGAAACGCTTTGTTGAATAGTTGGCACTAATGTCATTTTTAGGAGCATAGAGAGAGCATGGCAGTTCCTTTTCATGGTGTCTGGAGAACTTTTGTCAAAGAGGGACTCCATGAACAACTGCCATGCACAGTATTTAGTATGTACAATGCTATTTAAGCAGTTAATTTAAATGTGAGGTAGTGCCCTACATATTCAAAAGGGTTGTTTTCTTTCTTAGCCTTTGGTTTCCAAAATCAATCTTTGTCAAAATGTAGTTTGTAAAGTAACATACAACATATTTTAATAGAATAGTTGAGATGGGTTGTTCTTCATCTAAAAATTAAAGGAAAGGGCCCCACCATCATTATCATAAATGCTGCATTACCTTTGAGATTTGGCAGGCTTTTAAGGTCACCTCCCTTTAAATTTGAAAATGCTTGCTCACATTCAAGTCTTCCTGCTAGGAGGACTCAATTCATTAACTTGCACTTATATGGATGGCTATTTTACTGTTTCTTTAACTGAACTTTTGTGCTGGCTGCCTGCTGTGTCCTGAGTGCTGCAAGCATTTCAGAAAGTAGGTGCATGCTGTGAAGGCAGCCCTCTCTGTAAATAATGTTCCAATTAATAAGACAATTATACAGCACTGCAGTACTTTATTGGTGTTCTCTGTTGCTGCAGCATTGGTCAGAGCACAATAGTTAAGATACCATCAACATTTTTGTATAAGCCCTTCTCTCCAGAAGCTTAGGCTTAGAAATTCATACCACTCTGAAAATTCAACATAGTGAAGAAGCAGAATGGAATGCATTTTACAGTGTTTTTATATAAAAGTGTTTATAGATTATATGAGAAAAATTAAAATGAGAAGCGGGGATTTGGTTTAGAGTCTTTTTATATGAAATGCTTTCTACTTTATGGGTTGTAAGAGTAAAACCAGAATGGAAATGTATCTTCAGTTACATTTTAAAATGTTTACTATAACTCTCCAAAGGCTTTTTAAACTGAAATTTTACAGGTCATTAGTCTGTTACACGAGTGGGTCCTGGAATGACTGTAAATTGAAATTTCTGAGGTCCAGACACAACCTGTAAAGACCTGGGTAGAATTTAGCTGCCCAACACAAAAGATGCTGTACCCCCCTGCTGAGCTGCTGTGTCCTTCTGGGGATGCCTCTGGTCTACAACTGCTTCGCTCTTCTGGTTTAAAGTTCCCCAAATGCTTCGGTTTGTGTTTCTGGGCACAGAAAGCATTTCTGTCTAAACCACTTGATACCTATGTCATGTCTCAGCCCAAATGAGATGCAAGAAATAGTGGCTCTTTTTCCTTCTGGGCCCCGACACTGTAAGGGAGCCTCAGACTATCCCTTCTCAGGTAATGATGCCCTGAAGGACTTTCAAAATCCCACTACTGCTTTCTTTTAAATCATGTGAGCAGAAGATTTTGTCTTTTTCCCATATGACAGCTTTCTCATCAAACAGTCAGAGAACTAATGGAAGAAGGAGGATGTCCAGCGTGAGGCCAACAAGTAAGTGAAAAAAAGAAAGCAGAAAGAACAGACTCAGAACAGACTCAGCCCAGTGGCAAGAACAGGCATGGTAGGCGACAGTCCTTGGCCTCTGCATAAAATTCAGATACAGCCTTTCATCAGGTTCACCTGTAAGTGAGTACGTTGATTATACACCTATATAATCAGTGAAAAGGTTATGAGAATTCTATAAAGTATATTTCAGACATAATCAACATTAAAATTACTACTTTAAATAATACCAGCATCACTTTTCCCCACCTCTGTTGCAGTTCATACAGCCATTATGTATATTTTAATTCCATGAGATGTAAAATATCTCTTTTGTACATTTGTGCAAATTCCAGCGCATTGGAGGTCTAACACTCGGTTGGGATCCTTCAGCTCTGTGGTAATATTTCATAAGTATCAGGTTTGCCAGTCTTGTCCACACACGTGGTTATGCATTTTTCAGATTATCAGTTTGGAAATCTTTCTCCTTTCTGTCCATATCAGCTCTCACAGCATTATTGCAGGTTATTTACCGTGGCGTAGATTTTACATTGTAAAATACAGAATACAAACTTCGGAGGCTTTTCTAGTCTATTTAATGTAAAATACACTGGAGAAACACCTGTCCTCAGCAACATTTACCTGACGGGGTGAAGCTGTTCTTTAAGCTGACCATCAGCCAAACCACATGAATTTGCACTATTGTTGTCAAAGGATGGGAAAAAAAAAAAAGCTGTTCATGTGTCCGCATTCACTTTTCAGAAGCCCTCCAAGGTCAGCTACTAAAACCAAGCTTCACTCCAAATTAATTTGGCTTCAGTGTAGGTGCCTGTGGTGAGGGGGTCCACGCCTGTGCTGGGTATCTCATCTCCCATTATCCCCAAAACTGGTCTCATCAGTTACTGAAGTCACTGGTGTTTTAAGATCAAATGTCATTGCTCACTATAGGATGAGGTGACTGCAGGCTATACACTACTGAGTGTCTTGTCCAGCTTTCCATCCCCCATGAAGACAACCTAGATTATTTATTCAGCTGTATGGAGGTGAAGCCACTCGTGACTTCAGCATTCCTGCTGACTGCAGAGCACGGGCAGACTGGAAAGCCACCTTGTCATCAGTGTATATTTATGCAGGTTTTTTACACTGGCTCAGTATGGTGAAATCTTGAGGGGAAAAAGAGAGCTCTACATTTATTGCAGATATGAAAAACCAAGAAAGTGTAAGAACTAGCAAATTTTACGGGGCTGTATGGCAAGCCAGGTTCAGAAGAGTGAAAACCACAAAGCTGTTCCTTTCCTGTGTTGCAAAGAAGGTTTTTTTCTATCAGCCACACTGAATATTACTAAAGCTCATCCTGTTTCAGTACCTGGATGCCCACCGCAGGATACCTGTGCTACAACATCTGCGGGCTGCATTATGCTTACCTGCAACTTCATACCAATAGTTTAATCTGAATAGGGTATTTACATCACTCGCATGTTTCAGAGATGCTAACGCATGAACCTGGCACAGCATGGATAAGAATATAAGCAAAAGTAGAAGCCATTTTCATTGTCTGGGCAGAAGAGGACAACACAGCTAAGCTGCTCACAGTGTGTTTCACCTGCTCCCTTTTGTCCCCCAGCTCTGGCAGGGCTGTTGTCAGCACAACGTGGAGGCCTCGGGTAGCACTTACATCCTTGCTCACTGTAATCAGGCTGACTCAAGTGCAAAATAATGTCACATTTGAGAAGACAAATTGTATTAGCTGAAACATTACTTTGTGAGGTGACACGTGAAGGTCTGTCAGCGGCCAGTGGGAACAACTAGTGTGAGACTAAGAGAAAACACGGGCCATTTACAGATTGCTGGTAATGAGTTTAGTCTGCCCATGCCTGCAAAATATAAATAAAGCTTTTCATTAGGCTTTTTGGGGGTGCAGATGTTCCCTCTGTTGGGTGCCCAACATAGTGCAAAGGAGGTGCATCGGTTTCAGTAGGGCCTGAACCAGAGGAAAGGCGACTGTAGGGAGAAGAAAAAAGAAGCACAACACAGCAGGAGACACAAATAGACCTCAGTAATGTGATCTTTCCCCACTGGAAACATTTCTCCTCCTAATACATCTCCTCTTCTCATTGCTGTTAGTGCAAAGGTAGGAAATGAAAGCTTCTGGAGGAAGCCAGGTTTCCTCTTCATGGGGGCTGTGGAAAGGCATGGAGGCACCTGGAGTGGGAGTATTTCCATGTGTGTATGGCCATGGGGAAGAGGGTGATCGAGAGGTAGGTGTGCCAGGCTGTCCTGCAGGCCCCTGTGAGAGATGAATATCCTTGCTCTAGAGTTTAGGTGAAAAAATGTTGTGACATCTAGAGAAGGTTGGAAAAGGAGGGATGAGTGAGCCAGCTTCCACCACAGACCTCCTCTCCACCAGGAACCAGTGGGGAGCAACAACAGCTCTGTCCTTGTCCCACCAAAACCCCTGCTTCCTGCAGACAGGGCACTAATGACTAACGATGATTGAGGTTTATCCATGGCAGCCGTGGCTCAAACACTATTTTGGGTGCCAACCATCACATCATATGGTAATTTTATGGAGGGGTGTCACACACAGATCCCAATGCCCGTTATGGAGATTGATGTGGCTGGAAGTGCTGAGCAGAACGTCTATTTTTGTGCTGTTCCTGTTACACAGCTGAACAGCTGTCTCCGTGCTCTGACAGCCACCGAGGAAAGCCCAGCACGGCTTAAGAGCGAGAGAGCAGCGTGCAAGAGAAATTCTGCGTAGGTTTTTATGATGCCCCAATCAGGTTGTCATGGTCCTTGAATTTCTTTTGGTAGTGTATAAGAGAAACAATAGAAGCAGAAGAACCAGTAAGAGAACCAAGACTTTTGGGTCTATAAAAGTATGTTTATAAAATTATGTTTATAAAAATATATATATATGTGTGCATTTTAAATACTTTATTGTTAGGTTTCTTCAGGCAGCTTGACTGGGATTTGTCTGTGACGTTACTTTTTCATTTCAATGTTATAGTATTATTCTGGAAGCACTTACTATGAAATCTATAAATTCATACAAGCTTTTTTAAGGAAATCCCAGTCTTCTGATCAGCTTTGTGAAGAAAGACACTTATATTAGGTCACTTGTGTGATTACTCTCCAGTGCTTTCCTTTGCACAGTCTTTACTGTAAGCCAAAGACTTTGCCAAGAAAGCAGGCTGAAATGAGGGTGAAGACTGATTATAACAAAGTTATTTATAACGACCATAAAATTAAGTCGTATCAAGTGACAGCATTATCCCGTGGTAACAGACAAATTCTTCTTTGTTCAGAAAAGCTAATTTGTATATAAAAAAAATCGGGCTGACAACTGAAGCATGGTGCTTGATATGTGCAAGATGACTTGTTTTCCAAGGTTTAGCACATTTATTGCAGCTCTGAAAGCTCAGACGAACTGTTTATGTGCCTAACCAGTGGCCCAAAATGTAAGATGTTTGCAAACCTCATAATGTTTTCAGCAGCTCGATTTCAGGCTATTGAAAACCATTAGTAGTGAACCACAACAACCGGTTAGAAGAAAAACATACTGTTCAAACAAATCTCCATTAAACTGTCATCTTTATTTTTATACTTCTTTTATTGCTATTATGGGGATTTGTGTGTTTTTTCTTTGTTTTCTCTGTCTCTCCATTAGCAAGAGGTAGAGAGCAACTGCCTAAATGGGCTTTTTTCATGTTTTGAATGGTACACAAGTTGAGCACTGGGCACAGAACATGGCAATAACACATAGTGGTGCCAGTTTTGTTTGCAATTAAGCGGTGCAGAATCGTAAAGCAAGTGCAGCTACAGCTCCTGCAAATATCACAATGGTAATTTGTGTCTGCTTCTTGCTCCTGAGCAAATAGCCTTCTCCTCGGCCAAATAAACTGCAATGATTTTGGCCCATGCATTAGCAGCAAATAAATGTCAAGGTGGGAGAGTGGGAAGTTTATTAGATTGAGATACAAATAATGAATGGCATCATAATGAATCTTTTAGTATTTAAACCATAAATGAAAACAAAATGACAGAAAAAATGCTGAGCAGGCTGTCAGAGCACTAATTTTTTAAAGGCCAAGGCAGGAGTCCTTCCCTGCCTCCCTGGTGGTGATGGCCTCCCTGGGTCCCCACTCTCTCCTCCCTAGGGGGGAGGACCAAGGCGTTAGGGCTTCCCCACTGCCTGAAGCAGCCAGGCCCCACAGGAGGGATGCTCGGGGTGGTGGGGGGTGGCTGGGCTGTACTTCAAGGAGGGGAGGCAGAGTCTGGCTGGTGAGAGAGGGAGGAAACCCAACTCTTCTCCCAGGTGCCCAGCAAAGGACAAGGGGTGACACAGTCACTAGTGACAGCAAGGACAATGCCAGCGACACGTAAGGAAACAAAATCTTCCCTGTCTAGGTGGTTAAGCATTGAAGCTGTTTGCCCAGAAAGGTGGTGGATCCTTGGAGATTTCCAAAATTCGATCGATACTCGTTATTCCAGTTTTCTGTACAAAGTGAGGAACACCAGCAGCACCACAGTCTTTCGCTCTGCACTTGCATCTAGCTGTGTTAGTATAGGGATGTTGCTTAAAAACACCGTGCCCTGTAGCAGCATGACTCCGGTAAATATTTCTGGTGTCGAGCTGGCCTTAGCCACCCGTGCCTCTGCAGTGCCTGCTGACGAGTCAGGCCGTGAAGGTCAGAATATCCTATAAACTGCACAGTACCCGCGATGCCTTTTAGCTCCTGCCAAGTCACTTGCTCGTGACTGCAGGGGGAAACAAATGCGTGCCCTTGGCAGCCGTGCGGCTTTCGCTATGCTACAGTATTTAATCACATGCTAGGTGTAGCATCGGACACAGCCAGCTTTTCTTCCCTCACTTTGTTTTTTCAGTAGCTCTTTTGCAGTTCTCTTCCCAGCCTTAACATTCGTTTCAGTGTTTATCTCGCTTCGGGAAATCTTTAGCGTAGCACTAAGTCTACCTTTTCATTTTCCTGTGTGAAATTTTAGACTCAGTTTTTAACAGAGAAATTATTGGTGTCATACTAGCAGCTCCAAGGTAGTATTTCCTTTTAAGAGAAGCAAAAAAAATCTAGGCTGCACCAGGACAGTTTTCCAGCATAACTCCCCCCGGTGAAAAAATTTTCGGTGCTTTCCATGTAGGGTAGAGTTTGGTGAACAAGGTTAGCAATTAAAAACAGCGGAGAGTATCTTTTTGGAAAACACTCTTTTAACCTGGAAAATATTGCAGTATGATCAGCCCACTGAAAAGTATTTCAAACTGTGATACTTAAAGTTCACACAGTGTAAGAAAGGCATTAAACTGTAATGCCGGAGTTGCCAGTTGCCATTGAAGGATATGGAGGTGGTCAGTTGTCAGCATTAAAAGGTCATATACCCCTTAAAAGACAGTAAATGACCAAAGCGTGTTCCAACTATAGTTAATTCCATTCTAGCTGCATCTTTGTAACATTTTCTTAATTTTCATTGAAAATTCCCGTCTCGGTCCCTGCTGAAAGGCAACCTATTTCTGAAGTTTAAGCAGAAATGTTAAATGAGATTTGAGCAGGGAAAACAGTGGAAAAAGTACCTTTTCTGACATATATACATATATACACATATATTGGATATACACACCTTATTGAATTTTCTAAACAACTGTTCAGGCAAAGTGACTGGGCAAAGACACTGAAATTTGGCCAGAATATAGCCAAAAAAAGGGTCTTTTGTCACTGTGATGTATACTCTCATGGTTTCAGCTGGGATGGAGTTAACTTTCTTGCTAGCAGCTGGTGCGGGGCTGTGTTTTGGACTTGGGATGGGAGCGGCATTGATAACGTGCTGGTGGTTTTGGTTGTTGCTAAGCTCTCAAGGCCTTTTCTGCTCCTCACATGGCCCCACCAGTGAGCAGACTGGGAGGGCACAAAAAGTTGGGAGGGGACACAGCCAGGACAGCTGACCCCCACTGACCAAAGGGATATTCCATGCTATGTGATGTCATGCTTAGTATATAAAGCTGGGGGAAGAAGAAGGAAGGGGGTGTCGTTCGGAGTTACAGTGTTTGTCTTCCCAAGTAACCATTATGTCTGCTGATGGGCAGCGATGAATGAATTCCTTGTTTTGCTTTGCTTGTGGGCATGGCTTTTGCTCTACCTATTAAACTGTCTTTATCTCAACCCATGAGTTTTTTCTCACTTTTACTCTTCTGATTCTCTCTCCCATCCCAACTGGGAGGAGTGAGCGAGCAGCTGCATGGTCCTAATTGCTGTCTGAGGTTAAACCACGACAATTCTCTTACTTCATAGTGATGATCCTTTAAAAAAACCCACAAAACAACAAAAAACCAAAAACAGGGCTTTTTTTCAATACAATACATATTTTGCTTTGTATAGACTAGCCATGCGTTGCCCCTAAGGCCTCAGCGCACATGTGCATGTGGCGTACTGTATAGCTTTTTCAGCTGTCACGCACTCAGCAAGGTATGGAGCAGACTTTTGTCAATGACAGCAGGTAAAGCAAGGCTGATTGCAAACATAAGAGTAAGCTCTCACATTCATATCAGTAGGAGCACAAACAGTTGCAAAGAGAGAGGAAAAAAAAAAAAAGCCCTTTCCAGCAATTATGTTAATGTTCATGTTTACTGTTTTGGGAGTTTTCCCTTTGAGCTCCTAGCAATGAATGATATCCCGGGAATTATTATTGTTAGATTTGGGTACCTTTTTTTTGAGAAAACAGTTAGCATGGCCAAAATGGTGGGTTTGTTTTTCCCCAAGCAAATACCAATTCTCTCATTTTTTTTAATTCTGGAATCAGGGCTGGGGTGGAATGGGAAGCTATGGTCATAAGCATTGTGGACAAGTTTCTGCCACCCCCGACTGGGCGGCCAGCAAGTTAGGGCACTCACTTGGGAAGTGGGAAACTGAGTTTAACATCTGGTACTGCCAGCAGGGTTTTAAACCTGAATATCCTGCTTCTCAGGAGCATGCTATACCCTCCTTGTTGTAAGACACAGAAAATGGAGCAGAGGAAGAGCCCTCAAACCCTCTTATTGATGGCACAAGACCTTGAATAACTGAGCATGCAGCAGAGCAAGGAGGAGAAACTCCATCCTCAGGTGAGCAGCCAGACCTCCCAAGCGAGCAACAAAGCTCCTTCTTCCTTCCTTTCCCAAAGCCTTCCTGGGTCGGCACTTGGGTCATAACAGCCCCATGCAACTCTACAGCCTTGAGGAAGCGTGGCTGGAAAGCTGCCTGGTGGAAAAGGACCTGAAGGTGTTGGTCAACAGCTGGCTGAATATGAGCCAGCAGTGTGCCCAGATGGCCAAGAAGGTCAATAGCATCCTGGCTTGTATCAGAAATAGTGTGGCCAGCAGGACTAGGGAAGTGATCGTGCCTCTGTACTCAGCACTGGTGGGGCCGCACCATGAATATTGTGTTCAGTTTTGGGCCCCTCTCTACAAGAAAGACATTGAGGTGCTGGAACGTGTCCAGAGAAGAGCAACGAAGCTGGTGAAGGGTATCAAGCACAAGTCTAATAAGGAACTGCTGAGGCAAGTGCGGTTGTTTAGCCTGGAGAAAAGGAGGCTGAGGGGAGACCTTATCACACTCTACAGCTACCTGAAAGGAGGGTGTAGAGAGGTGGGGGTCGGTCTCTTCTCCCAGGTAGCAAGTGATAGAACAAGAGGAAGTGGCCTCAAGTTGCGCCAGGGGAGGTTTAGATTGGATGTTAGGAAAAATTTCATCATTGAAAGAGTTGTCAAGCATTGGAACAGGCTGCCCAGGGAAGTGGTAGATTCACCATCCCTGGAGAATTTAAAGGACATGTAGATGTGGTGTTTAGGGACATGGTTTAGTGGTGGACTCGGCAGTGTTAGGTTAATGGTTGGATTCGATGATCTTAAAGGTCTTTTCCAACCTAAACGAGTCTATGACTTTTTAACAAGATGAAGCTGTACTGCAGGAGAGACTGGCAACCAGCCAGCCTTAGAAATATCGTTCAGGCGGCTGAGGCAGGCGAGTATAACTCTTCCTTAGGACAGACAACTGTGCTCTTCTTGAGCCATTGGGTAAAAGCTAGCAGGAGCAGGTCAGCTTTTTAGGGGGCTTTCAGTAATATAGTATAGCATTTGATTTCTTTTGCTTGTGTTGATGATCAAAATATAAATATAGTTTAATGGTTTATATTACGACATACATTAGTTTTTTTCATTTACTGTGAAAAGTGAAAGAGGATTAAGACGTGTTTCAGGATCTTATTTTTTACTTTTTTTTTTTAAACAAAAACACAGTGTGAGATTGGAAGGAAAAACTGCACAATTATTGCCAAGAATATAGTCCACTAAATGTTCATATAACAGCATAGACACCACTGTGGTGCCTGAACACTGCCCAAAGGGCTGTAAGCGGCCTGGAGACCATTTGCTACATACAAATTTGTTTAATTTTTCTGTCCAAGGGAATCACCTGGTTGGGAAGTTTCTAAAATGCATTTTATTAGTTTTTTTTGGTGATGTTTGATCAGTTTTATGTATTCAGTGTGGAAGTCAAAGCGAAGGGCAGAATGCCTGTACTGGGATAGAGCTGGTGGTACCAGCATCACTGATATTCAAGGCAAAGTGAGTCTTCAGCGATTCAATCCTAGGGCCTTTTTGCAGCCTGCAGGAACCCTCCTCCAGGGGTGAGGTTTAGCTTCACCATGGAGGTCTCACAGTGTCCCGTCTCCTCTCAGGACATGTCATGATCCTTACCTTAACACTTCAGCTGCCCAGCACTTGAGTTTGACTGAAGCATCAAGAAAGTTCAGGACAGACACTCTCACTGTGAGCTGCTGTTGAGTGGAAAGTCATTGTAAGCGGAAGATGGCACAGCCGAGCTGTTTGCAATAGTCTTCGCTGCTGAGGAGCTGCTTTATGCTCTGTATTAATATCCTAAAAGAGAGCACATAAAGCTCAGGAATATTTCCTTCAGCATGGTGAATGTGTGTATAGCTACTGCATGGCATTTATAGAGGCATTACAGTCCGGTATAATAGTTCTGCTTCAAGAACTATAAAAAAGAACACACTTGCATGATGTTTTGTAATCACATATTTGATTCAAAATATGTCTACAATGCCCACTTTTCCTGTCCTACCAAACTTCTGCTCACAGTAAAGAAAAGTGTGAGGCCAGCATAAGTCTCCCACATCTTTTGTTTGCCTGACAGGCATTTGGCTGTGCAGTGAGCTGGTAATCAAAGGCTTTACCTCAGAACAGCCACAATTTTTCTGATCCCTCCATAAAAACATATAAGCCTTGCAGAAATAGTTCATGTTTGAGCCTATGCCTCCAGAGGAGGGTGGTGGGTGTTTTGGTTTGTTAAGGATGAAGACATTACCACCTAGCAGCAAGGCTTCTAAACATAGCAAACCTGGTGTCAAATCTTGAATTGAAAATCAGGTATCCTGAGTTTCTGTGCTTGACACGGCAGATATAATGAAGAAACAAGAATAAGGTGGAAAATAATTTTAATTATGAATGCAAACAGGCAGGAGAAAACTGGGTATGCTTCCGTGGAGGTGTGAATTTCTGAAATCCTCAAGCCGAAACCTGCTGCTTGCCAGCTGCTGGTTGTAAATTTTCATCCCACCTGAACCGAACAAACATGGCACATCCTGAATCCTCCAATTAATAAATAGACATGAGACGAACCCTGCAATTAGGAGGCTGATCACATGTTGTGCTTCTGCACACAGGCTATTTAAACCGGGAAAATTAGGCTTGGGTGCTGGGAAGAAGAGCTGGTGCTGATGAGAGGGGTTCCCAAAATGAAGTATCAATCTCAGAAAGAAGAAGGGACCTTGGAAAAAAAAAGAAAGCAAAGCTCTTGCCTGAAGGAATAGCCTGGCAATGGGGGAAGGTGCAGGAGACCAGACAGCTTGTGGCGCATCATGCCTGAGACTGTTAATAAAGAGCAGCAACAAGGCATGAACCAACCTGACTTTCTGATAGACAATCCTGGGCCAGCACCACCCTCCCTGCTGAGATGGATGATGAGACCTTGTGGCTGTAGGGCTGGGGTTAATGAGGGAATGAGTGTCTCAGAAAGTAGAGTAAAACTCTTGTCTCACTGTTTCTTAAATAAATCCCAGTTATCCAGAGCCACTCGAGGCTGTTGTTCGCCCTGCCTCGCCCATGACAGCAACCTGTTTCCAAATGAGCCTTTTCAGCCAGCTACCATTCTGAAATAATATAAATGGCTGGATCCATGAGGTTTCCCTTCACATTACCTAAATCCCTTGGTTTAATTAGACGAATACAGTTGCCAACAATTTTTTTCCTCCTGACACACTACCATTCTCTTGCATAATCTCCTGGGTGGATGTGACTCACTGTTATGAAAGAAGCCGTACATTGACTTCCTCTGGAGAGATTAAAGAACTGCCAGACTGAAATACATTCCTGTCACTGTCTTCATTAGGGTTATTAATAACACTGCTAATTTAATAAATCTTAGATTTTTCAAAGATTCTTCTGAAAACAAGCATTTAATGCTTGACTGAGATCTCTGTTGCAGTGGGTATAGGGTGGGATTCAGAAGGAAAAGAGTCTGTGGCAGATGTGTATTAGTGAAATATCTCGCCTTCCGCATCTCTCTCAAGTGATGTCCCAGTTGTGTAATTCCTCCATTCTGCCTCACTCTTGAAATCACATATCCACAGCAGACATTAATAATAAAGACAATTGGTTTCTCTTTTTGTAAACACCTTCTGGTCCTGTACAGTGAAACAGAGCTTCTAGGGATCCAGGCAGAATCGGAAGTATTTATGTAGCTGTTATAGCAACACAGTGGATTTTTTTTCTGGTAGGAAAATTATCTTATGTGAAAAGTCTTTAAAATGGTCACTATTTGAAAGAAAGTCCGATTTCGATAGGAGACCACCAGCCAGAACTCCAGCAGAGGTCAGAAATTACTGTGATTTCCACACATTGCTAAAAAATGAAGTTTACTGTGAGGTACAGTGAGAGCTTTCACCCCGGTGAGAGCAATTAATATTTCTCTTCAGGGAACCTGATTCTCACTTACCAAGAAAAAAACACTAACCAGCCCAGGTGCTCCCACAGGTTGCAACTTTACAGGCGTTTTTCCCCTGACTGGCCACTGGTCCAGTCTCCCAAGATACTCAAAGGGACTCCGAACATGTTATTAAACAATAAGTGAGGCATAGCAACACACACAATTATGGCATGAATTTCTCTGCAGCCTTTTGAAAGCTCCAGCCCTCAGTGCTTGGGGGATAACCGTGATGAGGTGATTGCAGAGCTGCCAGGGAGCTGCAGAGCAGAGAGGAACACAGGATTTGCCTGCGTGGCCCAGGCTGGCAGCCTTCCGTTGACAGACATTACGCTATCAGAGATATTGTAGTAGGTTTGGTTTGTTCTTCACCCGTAAGACAAATGGTCAAGATAATATCCTTCAACCCCTCAGTACCCAAATTTACAATTAGGTTTCCACTGGTTTATCTATCAAAATGGCAAGTTTTTGATGAGATGGGCAGTTCTGCATCATTTAGCAGGCCCCTAACACACATTTCAGAGACTGAGTTAAAAACCCCCAAAAAACTGTACCCCAAACCCCCTTTTGTTAAGGATTTGATAAATCTTTCTTTAGGGATTCAGAACAAGGTATGGGTACAACATCTTGCCAAGGAAAGAGAAGGCTCTGAGGATACTTTATTGCAGGCTTTTGATACTTAAAGAGGGCTTATAAGAGAGATGATGAGAGACTTTTTACCAGGGCCTGTAGTGATAGGACAAGGGTCAATGGTTTTAAACTGAAAGAGAGTAGGTTTAGATTGGACATAAGGAAGAAATTCTTTGTGATGAGTGTGGTGAGACACTGGACCGGGCTGCCCAGAGAAGCTGTGGATGCCCCGTCGTTGGAAGTGTTCAAAGTCAGGTTGGACGGGGCTTTGAGCAACCTGATCTAGCTGAAGATGTCCTCGCCCATGGCAGAGGGGTTGGACTAGACTATCTCTAAGGGTCCCTTCCAACCCAAACAAGTCTATGATTCTATAAAAACTATAGTTTTCTATGTAGACATCTTTTTATCTGAAAAGAAAGTTTTCACTCAGTAGCAATTACGATCCGCAGTCATTCTTCCCCCTCCAAATCTCCATCCTTTCAGTGGAGAAACCAATCTCTATCCGTTAGGCAAGAGTGACATCTACTGTCCGTCAGGACCAGCAGCCGCAGAGCGGGCGCATAGGTGTGCCGGTGGCTGTCCCTCTCCTCCCCGGGTTACGACGACACGGCTGGAGGTAGACTCTGAGCAGTTCTGCCCTCAGGCCTTCAGTCCGTACTGTCAATTAAAATGAATGAGAGTCAGTATTTTAGTAAGTATTAGCAAATCACCCAAAGTTCTGGTGGATGAACCAAAATGAAATCTGGAGTCCTTAGTACCAACAGCTGGGACACGTACAAACACGGCAGTACTACCAGCAACTCAAACCCAATGAATGAAGAAGGTGGCAGGTCTCAAGAATCGGGGGTGCATAACCAGAGAGACAAATCCTTTTTCATTTTGAAGAGGAGTCCACAGGGAATGAGACTCAAATCAAATACGCCGTTTGAACACTGAGGCATTTTGATATTGAAAACAGATTACAACCTAATCTGTGAACGCAGATCTCAGAGCTTCCCCACCAGGACTCGTGTGCGCTCCTAGCCTTGTTCCACAGTGAAATACCACAATGCAGGCCTGAAAGAAAGCATTCCTGTTAAAGAGAAGCTTGACAATTGGTTTATCAGAAATTAGATTAAACAACAGAAACATTTTTCAGGCCACAATGAAGTCAAATGAGTAATTTCAGGGTACAAATTTCTGTTTAAATCCAGGCTGCTTTCTGCATGTGACTGCTGGCGGGTAACCAAGCATGCACATATGCACACAGCCATTCATGTCCAAATCCCAGGTATGAAAAAAGAATATAAAGGACTGCACAATCTTGAGGACTAATAAAATAGGAAAATTAAGCAATTTCAGCTAACTACCTCAGTTTTGCAGCCTTCGAGAATCCTGAGAAACAGGGATTGGACAGACAAGCCCGGCTGGTAAACAGGACTCTCCACCTGTGGAAAAGGATTGGATGAGGTCTAGGGTAGCTTTGCTATACCATGATTTGTCTTTCCTGAAGCAGCAGGGTACTTAGGTACTTCTTTCTCTTGAAATGATGGCTCTTTGATATTGACTTTTACAGCTTGCAGACTTCAGAAGATCATAAAATCCTGGAATCAAGCAGGTTGGAAGGGGTATCAGGAGGCCTCCAGTGCAATTGCCTGCTGAGAGCAGGGTTGGCACTAATTTCAGACCAGGTTTCTCAGAGCTGTGTCCAGCTGGGACTTGAAAATCTCCAGGGATGGCACCTGCACAGCTTCTCCGACTGGCCTGTTCTACTGCCCGGCTGTCTTTATGAAGAAAAGGTTTCTCTCCAAATTCTTCTTCCTGCAAAATTTGACTGGATGACATTTTCAGTTTTTAACTGCAAAAAGGCAGCAACAGAGGAAATAAGAGAAAACACAGGCTTTTGCAGACACCAGCTGGCCAATGGTCCAGCTGAGCATGCAAGGGGAAGAATACGCAGACACCATCAGACGTGGCTCAGGCACTGCTTAGGACTAAGAAATATTTGACAAGAGGTGACCATCACACCTAGATCCGTACCATCATCTGCTCTTCCACTGTGCATGCTCAGCGTTTGGTAACTGGCATCTGCGCTGGACAAGGATGTCATATGCAAGAATTTTATTCTTGTCTTCCAGTGAAAGGACATAAGGGCAAAGGTGATCCATGGCAATGTTTGCTTTTTGCCCGAGCTAGGCTTCACGCAGCACGAGATCTTATGGGCTTCCTGAGCCTCATATTCCTCCCTTCCCAGTGAGCTCCGTGCCTCACTTCCCTGCCTCTCTGTTGGCCACCACTCTCTCCTTCTTGCCTTTCCACGTGGTCTTGTTTTGACTAAACAGGACTCTGCAGCTAAAGAAAAGCAGCAGGTTTGTCCTTAACTACTATAAACTGTGCATGTAAGTAACTCACACTGCAAACCTAATAAAGGGAAAGGGAATGAGGAAATAACTTCGGAGCACTCAGCTGAGCTGCAGAAAGATCCGTCAGTAACAGCCACCCTCGACAGAACACACACCCCGAAAGATAAGAGAAACCTTCAACAGGGTGTAGTACAAACAAGACAGGAGGATTTTCTCGATGCCATGACAGGGACAGATAGAAAAAAAAGTCAGACTTGTGAAAGCAGAGGATAAAACTAAGAAGCATGAACTTCTAGTTAAGAAAGAGACTGTGGGCCCCTAAGTGTGATATATGATAACCCATCCCTGAAATACATGATTTGCAATAGTTGCCTATTTTGCCGTAGCACTACAATGCTACTGACTTTAAAGAAAGAAAAAGTGCTACAAATGAAACATACCAAAGACTAATGTACTAATTGCATACCCTATTTTCCAAAGGCCCATGGGTATTTTCAGCATTCTGCAATTTTTGTTTTTGTTTCACTCCAATAAACTGTTACAAAACATGTGGGAAAATAAATTGAGAACAAACCTGTGTCTTTGGAATATACACATCTTGAAAGGGTGTGCGGCCATCTGGCGTGCGCCCATCTACACTGCTAGGTCCTGCAGGCACACCAGAACTCCCCTGAGGACAAAGATGTTATACTAAGGGAAAAGAACCGAGGTATTAGCATCACATTTTAGCAGTCTGAGTTTCCCACTGACTGCAGGAAGGAAGTTTTCAGTGGAGGAAGGGGCAATGAATGGCCGGAAGAACGCGTGATGTAGGCACTTCAGAGGCAAAAATTGCCAAGCAGCCAACTCTCATGGGACAGCTGTACCCTGGGAATTTTATGCAGAATCAAAGGAAAAGTAAAGTTTTTCCCAAAGGAAAAACTGTGTGTGTGAATGAAAATGCGTGCGTGTGTTGTGCATGTTTTAAATCACCTTGATGACAATCGGTGAACACATTTCAATGGTGGGCCCTTAAAATGTCTCAATTGCAACTATAAAATCTCTCTGTTGGAAAAAGAGACAGAGGGGAGCAACACAGCCGGGAGGACGCATGTGGCCATTGAAGTCAGAAAAAGAGATTTATTCGAGGAATCAAGGGCAATTAGTATCCAATCCCTGTTGATGCCCATAACACTTGAAAACCTCCTATCCGTCAACATGAAATCTGGCAAAGATAGATAACATCTTTGAAGTCTTCAGTTATAAGGGACCCAAAACATCATGTCAAAGTCAGAGCAATTTCAAAGACATTCTTTGCACAACATGAAAATGGTTCAGAACTGTATATAGGGAGATTACACAATGGATTAGTGTAAAAATACATGCTAAGGAACATCTGAATTTAAGCAAAGAATCCAAGCTAATGAAATTATTTAAGAAAAACTCTTTCAAAGGGGGAAAAAAACCAACAAGATTTTGCTGGGAAAGACAGCAGGGAGATCCCATTTATTTTCTGACAGAAGGAGTCAATCTCTGACAACTGGATCATCTTAAAGTATTTTACCATGGCACATATTTTGGAAGCAAGCTGAAAACAACACAGCACAGCATAGTCAGACCTGAAAAGCAGGAGAGATACTCTGACAAGGGCTACATTATGGAGGCTTTCCTTGCTGACATTGCATGATGGAGGTTGCTTTGCTGCATGACTTCCCTGCTCTATATGATAAAAGTGGGAAGAATAATACATTCTTTGTTGAGTTGTTACTGGTGCAGCAGCAGAAATTTTTTGTGTGTGTGTGTGATCCTTATAGAATCATAGAATTGCCTAGGTTGGAAGGGACCTTAAAGATCATCTAGTCCAACCATAAACCTAACTCTGACAAAACCCATCACTAAACCATATCTCTAAGCGCTATGTCTACCCGTCTTTTAAATACCTCCAGAAATGGTGCCTCAACCACTTCCCTTAGACCCCATTCATTGCAATTCTTCTTCTCTCTGGCTTTCCCACCCTGGGTGATGATTTCCCAGCCCAGGATACCGCTTTACATTCCTGTCTTTCCGCCATGGTGATAGAGAGGAATATTTTCTCCATTTCTAGATTTTTCAAGAGAATGGGAATACAGTGATCTCTCCTCTCCTCTCTCCTCCTGGAAGGACGAAGAGTGCCTACAATCATTATTTGGTGCTCCCATCATGCTAAGAAGGAATAGCTACGTGATCAGATGAAGGGGCCAAGAGCTCCCAAACCAGGAAGGATTCCCCAATTTCTGCAGGAAATATTAGGGCTCAGGAGGGTTGAGCGTGCAGAACAGGCCACCTTTGACACCCCTCAGCAGAATCCTACAGGGTAGCTTGGACAGAGCTGGCTGGTGCACGGGCACTGGGGATGCCTGGGATTTTTGTGAGTCTGGTGCTGCCGGGAGGGACATGGCTCCAGCCATGTTGCCTGAGATGCAGAAACACAGGATGGAGGTTGGAGGACCTCATGTGCTACCTAACAAAGCAGATATGAGGAAAAAGAATAGGCTGGAGAAGCCTAGATACTATTGTAGGATGCCATAAGCTACCAAAATAATCAGGAAGAAGTATGAAAGGTAATTGGATTGTCATGTTTAAACACTTCCACAAAACACAAAATAGCCATTCTGAAATGGGCTTCTCTCTCCTTATAGCAGAGGCATGTATGAAGAAGATGAAAGGCTGGAAGCACAAACTAGAGTCTCATATTAAAGTCTAAGGACATGATTTCAACTGTGAAAAATGATTCACCTTTAGAACAAGCTATCAAAGGAATAAGAGGATACTCCCCCTCTCTTCAAATCAAGATTGTCCTCCTACTAAAAAAAACCCCAGCTACACGTAAGTTACTGGGAATTCTGAGTTAAGTCCTATGGCCTTGGGTGTACATGGCCTTGGGGATACAGCCCTTTAGACTCAGTTTTTTAGAGGTCCTTCTAGCCTTTAAAATCTATTAATCTCTCCTGCAAAGTTGCATGATGGTATTGCTCTACGACTGTGCCAATATTTATGCAAAAGACACTCAATGTTGGTTTTAAAATTCCAAAGTTGAAGAATCAACCATATTACTATGAGGATTTGTTTTAGTAGCTACCCACCCTCACCGAGAAATACTTGTGCTTTGCTGCCAGCCTGGATTGGCATAGCTCCAGCTATGCTGATGCCAGGAGTCTCTTCCCATGGATGTGATCATGGCTACCATCCATTCCTGTTTAAATCTGTTCTCGAATAAACTAACCAGAGAGAATCCCCAAAGCCACAAAAGTCTCTCAAGGCATGTCACAACATCTTCCAGTACTCCATTCAGACCTGACACTCTTTTCCAGCTCCTTAAAATTTTTCAAAATCTTTTCTTTAACTACAAACACTAAGCCTGAGATGAAGTATTCAAGTAATTAACCTGTTTTAATATAATTTGAATCATAATGCCAGAGCAATATCAGTTCTTATTCAAAAATACCATACCAGAGCAGACAAATATCAAGAAAATTAATAAAAATAATAATAAAAAAAAAGGCAATGAACTTGATATCCTTTATACATTGACAGGAACTTATAAATAAAATGCAGAAAGTTCTTCACCTATATGTGTAGGGATATACTGGGACTCCTGAGAACATAGAGCTTCATGCTCCTGGTCTCTCCATGACTCCCCATATGCCCTTTGCAAAGAGGTTTTTTGCACTTTGCAGAAGGTACAGTTTCCATGATGCAGAGAACTGAAATTACTACTATCTGGTAGCTAGTCACGTGGTAAAAAGTGGTTTAAACTCTTTCTATAAACAATGGTGGTTCATATTAGCTGTTACTCAGGGATATGTTGACAACTGTCAGTTTATTTCTGAATATTTGTACTTAGGAGTCCAAAAGTAATGTTCACATTCAAGTCTGATGTGGCCAAGTTTATACCAAACAGTGTTAAGGAGAACAGATTACGTTACGTGCAACTTAAGCTCCAGGGAGACCTTATAGCAGCCTTCCAGACCTGAAGGAGGCCTATGAGAAAGCTGGGGAGGGGCTGTTTGCAAGGGCATGTAGCGATAGGACGAGGGGCAGTGGTTTTAAACTAGAGCAGGGTAGATTTAGATTAGACATTAGGAAGAAGTTCTTCACCACGAGGGTGGTGAGGCACTGGAACAGGTTGCCCAGAGAGGTGGTGGAGGCCCCATCCCTGGAGACATTCAAGGCCAGGCTTGATGAGGCTCTGAGCAACCTGATCTAGTTGAAGATGTCCCTGCTTCCTGCAGGGGGGTTGGACTGGATGACCTTTAAAGGTCCCTTCCAACCCAACACATTCTATTATAAAATAAAAAATAAAAAAATCTATTCTATTCTATTACGACCAGTAAGCCGAAAGTTGTTCCTGTAAAGATGTCTAATTCTGAAAGCATCGGGTACAGAAACAGGACAGTTATGCAACCATATTAAAAGTTATATTTACTAAATAATTTGAGCCTGATTCGCCATTACATTATGCAGTACCTAATTGCTCATGTTTCCAGGTTCACAGCTCTTATCATCAGGAGAAAGTAAATAATAGCTTCAAACGAGATCTGAAATTAAGTTCAGTGTTGGAAAACATTCAAGTTCTTTTTAGCCTCATCTAAACATTTCCCTCTCAAGATAATAACTTTCCTACCTGTTCAGAGAAGTTTGCAAATATTTAATTCAAAATCAAATCTGGAATGCTTATGCTTTTGAAAATGTTTTCTTCATGGGGGAAAAAAAAAAAAAAAGAAAAAGAAAACAAAAAGAAAAGAGAGAAGCCTGAAACTGGTGTAAGGATCACTGCTTTGAAACAAGCTGAAAGTCAACAGAGCACAGTTAGCCCAAGAGTCAAAACCTGTTGAAGATGAAGAGGGAGAGAAGATCAAGCAAAATGTGTAAATAAATACTGCCTATGTAGGAGTCCTCCACAAGGTCATAGTCTCAGCTAGCACCACACACTGGAAAGCTAAGTCACCCCATAAATTCTGTAACTACAGCACCGTGATTACCCTGGCATCTTGGAGTAGTGCTCCTCACAGTTCACTGTGCAAAGGGCACCCCAGAAGGTGCCTGTGCCCTTCTTCCCTCTCCAAAGGGAGAGGAGATTTTGGCTAGCTCCTTCTTGAGGACTGGCCATCACGTTTGGGGAAGTGCTGGTCTTTCTTCCGCTTTATTGCCTGGATATTTGGAAACTGTAACATGCTGCAGACCACACAGCAGGTTGTGTGTTTTTTCAAACCATATGCAAAGGCAGCACATAGTTTGAGTTCCTTCCTGGGCTTCTTTGTTCCTCTGACCTCTGGACAAGTCATGCCAACAAATAAGGGTATTACCCATGTAATATAGTCAGGACTGTTGTCTGGCAGAGTCATGCAATCCCTTTCTCCAGCAAAGTGCTCCTCCAGCCAGGTTGCCCTCACAAGCACATGGTCTTAGATACCTCTGCCAGACACAAGACCCTGCTTGTGCCCCAGTTGCACAATCCCTTCTCTTCCGAGAGCCAGGTCCCTCCCTGCAGAAGGGGGAGCTGGTCCCACCAAGCTCCCAGTTTGGAGACCATGGGTACCTTCACCCTCCTTGAGAGGTGCGGGTTTGATCTCAGCTCCTAGCATCCATCAAGCCCTCTGCAGGGCAGCTCCTGCCAGTTTGAAACCTGCTCCCTGCATCTCCCACCTCTCCTATACCGTGCTCTGGGACCCGGAGAGCAGATACTCCTTCAGGCAGGCATTGCGGTAGTGCTGCTTCTCCCTGCCGGAGTGCTGCTGGCCTGCCTCCCTCGCCGAGGGCTGGAAGCGCCCGTAACAAACCGCTCCAGCCAAACCGGACGGGTTGCAGGCAGTCCCAACCAATTTTACCAGTGACACAGAGCAGGTCCCCACGTCCCACACAGGCAGCAGAGGCCAGACAAGAGGAGAGCTGACACCTGCACAGCCCCGCCGCCGGGGACGTGACAGCTAGCCCGCAGGTAGGCGAGTGGGGTCAGAGCTGCTCTCGCTCAGCTCCGTGGAGCCCACGGCACCTTCGCCTGGCAGAGACCTGGGACCGGAGGCAGAGCGTTCCCGCAACCTGCCCAATAGCCCGGGGGAGCTGCTACGGCTTTCCCAGACGGTCTCACTGCACACCTGCGGAATTCAAAAGCAAACTCTGCCAGCTGGAGTAGGATATTTAAGGAACCAGTTATGAAGAGGAGAGAAGACAACACCAAGGATTTACAGGTAAAATGCATATTTTGATTTAAAGGTGTGAACTTAGACGTCAGGCGAAGTGGACAGAAATGAGCAAAGGGTTACAGGATGATGGAAGTATGGAACAAATTAAACTTATCTGGGATGCATCCAGTACTCAAGTTGAATTTTCTCTTTCTGCATGGAGATACCTCCCTGAATTATAAAGGGTAAGGGAAGGAGGGCTTACATCTTCATCCCTAAATATATCATTTGCGTCTCAAATCTGAGCCAGTGGAAGAGCCGAACACTGAGAGTGAAATCCTATTTAATTTATTCAGCAACACATCTGTGTGAAATATAGTCCAATTACAGGTATTAGGTTACTTTGCCATGGCTGCAGCCATTTGGCTTTTATTTCCAGCAGGCTCTAATTAAATTATCACAATGCGGGAGCAGACAAGTTTCCCTTATACGTGACTGCAATTAAAGACATGCAATCACAACATTTTTTAAAGTGACTCCAATCAATTGGTTACAGTAAAGAATACCATGTAATAGAGCAGTGACTCCACCGCTAAGACTGAAAGAGGGTTTCTATTTCAATAACCTAGTTCCCTTTTATTACGAGTTCTGCTCTTGGATAATTTATTTAAAGTTCATTATGTGTCTACAGCATATATCATTTGCCCTCAGCTTGGGCTGCAGAAGTCCCATTATGGCCAATTACTTAGTGTGATAAAATCTGCCACAGTACAAACTGTTCCTTAATTAGATTTAAGTTTTGTCTAAATTCTATTTGTAATTCAGACAGCAAAATAATAAGGCCAACAGCAAAGACTTGCTGTCTCCTTTCTTCGCTCCCTGTGCCAACCTGTAAGGTTGGATGTAATCTTAGGGTATTCCAGAACCAAGACCCCACACCCGTGTGATTTTCTTGCAATATTTGTCCCCCGCTTCACCTTTCCATAACCAGGGCTTGAGAGTGGCCTGGCCCATGGGGGGAATTCCTCAACCCAAATCCAGCCCTATCAGATACCTCACCGACAGCAAAGGGGATGGCTCTGAAAGCGCCTGAGAGCCTGTGGCTGTCGGTAGGGACTGCAGCGGCGGAGTGCCACTGCCGCGCTCTTTGACCATCGTAGGTACTTGCTCTCCAGCCCCTGTAGGTTTCCTGCAGCAGCACACTGGTTGGTGGGGAATAAAAAAAAAAAAAAATGCTGCTGACAAAATGGTAGTCCTACAAAACCACAAAGAAAGTGATGCGGGAAGCAGCACCCAGCCGTGCCCTTCAGCTTGCTTAAGAACCGTGCACTGTAAACACTGCGGCGTGCACAGCCCCGGTGCTTCCAGCAGCAGACAGCACGCCGTGACCTGCCACTGCAGGATGGAGGGCTTTGCTGTTAGCCCAGTTAACCATTAGCCGTATCAGAGGCTTCAAGTCTGTTTGGGGATGATGGTATCGCTGCGTTACTTCTTAACTGAGTTAGAGCCACTGGATTTATCCAAACCATCCCCTGCATCATCCCCAGCAATAAGAAGAGATTTGAAGCTGGTTTGTTCTTTAAAAACAAAGGCCAATGTTTGGCATGCATCTCCGGAAGCTCCAGCTTCAGTTTTCAAAGTGTTTTAAGTACTTTTGAACCAAATGTTCTACACAAATTTGAATTCAAATCCTGCAACCTGTCTCTGTGAGATCTCACGAGTGAGGATAGAAGCTACATCAAGAAAATTCAGAGTGGAACAAGAAATAGACATGGTGATTCAGTAGGATCCATTTAGATGGACCCAGGCCAAAGTAATTTGAGGACAGGCACCGTCCTGTAAGAAGTTGCATTCCTCTGTAAAAAAATTAAGCTGGAGATTTATTCATTTTTTTCCATCAAAACATTTACTCCACTTGAAAAGAAAGAAGGCATTCACACATATGCACTTACTGGATGGCATGTTAGCACTTATCTGACACGCGCTTCAGTGGCCCCGTATTTTCTGTTGTAGAGACTATATACCAGGCTACCTTTACTTCCCTTGAATCCTGCTCAAGTCCCTTGTTGTATCTTGCAAATGGCTGCTTTGCAAAGTTGGATGAACTTATTCCGATGTTTCACAAAACTTCTATCTAAGACTAATGTCAAAGCAAAACACCATTTGAAAATTTTACAGGGATAGAAATTTACATAGCAGCTAATGACAAGCCTAAAAATAACCTATTTCTTTGCAACATCAATCTTGTTAATGAACTAAAAGAATTAAATATTGCTCTATCAGTTGTTTCCAAGGAGCAGGGAGAAAAATGTTAACTAACTCCAGGATCAAAAAGAATATGGAAACATTTCAACATCCCCCCTGTTTTCCAGTTAATTAACAAGGCTGCAAATAGCTTTTATGGAGCAGTTATGGTCTGGACATTCTGGTCTATCTTTTGGTCAGTAGCACAACATGACTAGCCTGTCCTTCTTCTCTGCTGATGAGAGCAGAACTTTATATACCAGGGGGGACACATCACACACTGTGGGGCTGGGAATCCCCTATATTACAACTTCATTGTGCCTGTGCAAACCCTTCCATGAAAATATATATTTTAAAATAAAATTGTATCTACCTCTGTATGGATATGATAAAATCCCTGTAGATCGGGATCAACTCTCACCAAAGCAGCAAGGCCTTTCCTTATTCAATAAAGGCGTTTAATAGTGGCACTGATGGGAAGTCGAAAGTAAAGACCTGATCATTAGTTGTTTTTAATGGACTAAGAGAAGGTCTTATCTGTCAGTGAACACTAAACATTTCCCTCTTCCTTAAGTGCTAAGGAAAAATCATGAACACAACAAATGACGACTCAGCCAACCCCACCACCTGGCAAGACACTGAAGGTGATTTTCCCAACTGCACTGATGTGGAAGTTGGTCTGAAGACTTTGTACCTCCCCATTATGTATAGCATCATCTTCCTGGTGGGATTTCCGGGAAACGTCATCGCGATTTGTGTTTACAGCTTCAAGATGAGGCCTTGGAAGAGCAGCACCATAATCATGCTGAACCTGGCTCTCACAGACCTGCTCTACCTCACCAGCCTTCCCTTCCTGATACACTACTATGCCAGCGGGGAGCACTGGATATTTGGTGAATTCATGTGCAAGTTCATCCGCTTCGGCTTCCACTTCAACTTGTACAGCAGCATCCTCTTCCTCACCTGCTTCAGTGCCTTCCGCTATGTAGTGATTGTCCACCCTATGAAGTTCTTCCACATCCAGAGGAAGCGGTGGACAGTGGTAGTTTGCACAGCCATTTGGGTGATCTCACTGGCAGCTGTCAGCCCCGTCCACTTCTTGATCTCCTTAAAAGAGGCACAAAACAGATCTTTATGCCTCGACCTTACCAGCTCTGAAAACCTGGGCACAATCAGGTGGTATAACTGGCTGCTGACGATGTTTGCCTTCTTCTTGCCCTTGCTGACGGTGACTCTGTGCTACGCGCTCATTATTTACACCTTGGCTACCGGGCCCCACACGCGGGCTTGCTACAAACAAAAGGCTCGCAGACTCGCTGTCGTCCTCTTGGTGGTCTTCTATGTGTGCTTCCTCCCCTTTCACGTCTTTCGGGCGGCTCGGGTTGAACTACGGTTGTGTCCAGCCAACTGTCAGCTTGAGAAACAAATCCACTCCATCTATATCATCTCTCGGCCACTGGCTGCTCTCAACACATGTGGAAACCTGCTACTTTATGTCGTGATTGGAGGTAACTTCCAGCAGGCTGTCCTCTCTCTTTCAAGGTGTAAGTGCAGCAAATATATCCAGCAGCCCAGGAGCAACAATTAAGTGGCCAAGTCAGAAATCGCATTAAAGTTATGCAGGAATCCCTCGAAGAAAATCCCAGCAAACCCAGGACAGCTTTGCTGGTGTAAGCTCCTGCCAAGGCAGGTGTGGTGATATGGCAGCAAGAATTGCAGCTGGCGTCACCCTCTCCCTGCAGTAGAGCACTTGTCAAAAAGCTGTCTCGGGAGCAGGTTTATATATACCTTTCTTAGCAACCAAAGAAAGAGGAGTGAAAAGAAAAGATTGTAAGCCACCTCGAAGGTGAAATTTAAAACCACCCAACCAGACTGTTTCCAAAGACATTTGGGAAATGCAGGGTTCTCTTGCTCCGGGGCTTTGCGGTTGATTACAGAAACATGGAAAGCTTAGTCTGGACATGAGAACAACTTCCATTGATTTCAGTGTTGTCACTGATGTAGTGCTTTGTTTATTACAGCCCGAGCGAAACGGAGTAGATATTGTCACGGATACTGAAGCCACTGAATTACATACTTAGAAAGCACCTAGATAAATCAGATGTTTTCAAATTACATGGACCTGATGAACTTCAGCATAGGGCACTGAGGAACTGGATGGTGAAATCTCAGAACTGGCCTAGGAGAGGATGAGAGGAGTACCAGAGGAGGACATACATGGTGAATTTAAGGAAATATAGATATATAGATATATAAAAGGAGATAGATATCTATATACATGGGAAAAATGGAGGAACAAGGAATTAACAGTCGTGTTAACCTCAGAAAAATACCAAAACAGACAATCAGATGGGAAGTCTACAGAGGATGAATACAGGTAAGTACCAGCCAGTATGGACTTATCAGCTATGTGCAATCCCAGGTCATTCTGTTTTCCTACTACAGCAAATTAACAGGCTTGTACATGAAGGAAAAGACAATGTCATATATCTTGACTCCAGAAGAAGTTTTGACACTGTCTGAGATGACAGTCTTGTGTGGAAGGTAAGGCAACAGTCTGCGGGAAATTTGCCAGTTACAAAGTTGAGCTCAGAGCAGAGATATTAGTGATTTACTATCAAAGTAGGGGGAGCCACTGAGTGGTGATTTCACCAGTCTGTCCTGGGTTTAGGCATATTTAGTGTTTTCCTTAACAAATGGGATGATGAAATAAAGTCTGGTTATTATATTTGCAGGTGACATGAAGCTGAGAGGACAAAATTAAGTTGACAAATTGCAACTACGGGCTGAAAAAACACAGGATGCAATTAGGCAGTGACAGATGCAAAGTTCTGTGTTTAAGTAGAAATAATGAACTGTGCAAACACAAAAGGAGAAAAAAACCCCACCTGTTTAGGTAGCAGTTTGGCAGAGAAAGATCTGTCGTTACTGTGAATCACAGGCTGGACAGGAGCCGACAGTTTCAGTGGGCTGACAGTGTCTGCTGTGGCAAAAAGGGCAGATGCAATGTTGTGATGTATAAAAAAGAATATGATGTGCGAGATGTGTGTAGCAGCCCTTACACCCTTTGCAGCACTGTTCCCCTCCCAGCTGGAGCATCATGCCCAGCCTTCGAGGCTGACCTTCAGGGGAGACACAGATGAGAGGAGCATGGCAAGACCACTCAGTGGAATGTCCCGAGGGGAAGGAACCGTACAGAAAACCAAATGGTATTCAAATCCCTCAAGGGCAGATACCAGGAAAGACTTTATCTCAACGACTGGTGATGAAGCCCTGGTGAGGACAAGAGAAGCCCCCACAGCCACGTGTCTCTAGGAGCAGGCTAGCCAGACACTGAGCAAGAGGGACACAAGCCTGCCTGCCTTCTGGAGGTCCCTTTTGGCCACAAGGCTTTGCAATTAGGCATACACTGCAGATAGCTTTGGTGCCAGCAAAACAAGCAGTGCCCAGGAGCATCACCGGCACCAGAGCTTGTCCCACCACGCTGCCATGGGTCTCCTTGGGCTGGCAGCTGGCCGGAAGTGACCAGCAAAGCCCAGGCACCTGCACTAGCACTGGCACACAGGAGCCTAAGTAGGACAAACCATGACACCGTAGTGGTTAACATGCCTTGTGGATATCTAAAATATTTTATTTGGTAAAGGCTCAACCACCAGATATATCTTTCAGAAGCAGTGCTATAGGCCTTTTGACATGTTTTTAGATTGTCCTCTTCTGTATCATTGTTGAAGTCTGAATTTTACAGGTTGCCACTAGATGGTGATCAATCATGGTCAAGCTACCTGGTTTCACGTACACATGGTTGATTCAAATCCACATTTACACAAATACAGAAGATGATTCACATGAAATAAATCTTTTCTGACATAGATTCATAACATCCCAGCTCTCCAACATGGCCAAACATGCACTGCACAAATTCTCTTCCTTTTCCACCTAAGTGAAAGCACAAGATGTGTCTACTACTTACACATACACATCTGGAGCGGATTAAAAATTATCTTTTTTTCCTCTCTCAGAGCATTTTTAATTCTTGTTCGCAGAAGCTCTTCCTTCTCAAGCCCAAGCTGAGCTTATCACATACAGGCAGAAGCTCTTCAGTACAACTACACATACAATATAAAATGGAGCAGCTAAAGGTAAAACGTGTGAAATGGAAGTGTTCAAGGCTTTCCGTCTCTAACGGCAAGAGTGACAGTCCCATGGTTTCAGAGACTTGGAGAGGGGCTACCTTTTTACATCCTCCTCCTCTCTTCCTATCTCACCTGCTCATCCACCACCTCTTTTCATTCAGTTTGGGGTGAAATAGCTGATTTTTAAGTGCCAGACTAGATTAGGGAATGATCCTGGGAGCTGTAGTTTGCCGGTGGGGCAAGAACCTCCAGGAGAAGGGCAGTCACATCTTCCAGCAGCATGGCTGGCTCTGGAAAAGGAGAAAAGCTCAAGCTCAGTGAAGGCTTTTTTAAAGCATTCAAGGACTGCTCAGGTGCTCTGTAGGACTGAGAGATCATTATCTCATGTGACTCATTCCTTTTGCGTACTGTGAAGGGTGACATCTCGATAGCTTCTATTTTTAGCAGCTGTTAAGTTTACTGCTGAAACAAAGATAAGTGCTTCGATTGCAGTAAACAGGAGACACTTTCCAAGCTCTGTACACAGTGTGACAACACAACTACATAAATTACTACACTATTGCAGGCTAATTCACAGCATAGTTATGCTCCAGTAACCAGGCTTCTGTCAAAAGTCTCTGGTAGGTTTGTCTGCAAAGACAGTCCTGTCGACTCAAGCACGCTGCTCTCTGCCTGGGACCACAGAGGGACCAAGAGAATAGCTTTGCAAGGTAAACCTCTCATGGGGGCTGTCAACTCTGATGATGCTAAAGATGAAATTTTGGAATTGCCGACTGCTTTTGTAGGCGTGTCGAACCTTATTCTTCCACGGTGACTCACGCACTGTCACAGATTGCAGCACAGCTATTTTCTAACCTTAACTGTTCAGGAAGGCAATCAGCAATTTTTTTTCCTTTTCTCCTCAAATCATGTATTCCCTTAAGAAGTGAAAGCAAACAACCCTCCTTGTACTCAAATTTCCCAGGGAGTGAAAATACTGACTGTAACGTTCTGCATGAAAAAAAAATAAAATATCGCAAAATCTGTCCTAATCCGGCTGCATCTAGCTGCCATTCAAGCAATTCTGTGTCGTACTGAACACCTAAGAAGAGAGTGTGAAGCAGACTGCGTGTAGCATCAAAGTGAATAGCTTAGTAAACAGCTAGTAGAGAGAAAGGCTCAAATAGCTTGAGAACCGTCTGCCCTTACAAGGTGTGTCTTACAAGGCTGCGATTTTATCCCCATGCAATGGTATGCGGAGTTGGGATGCTGCTGCATTAGCCGTACAGTGTAACTGCACGGCAGTGATCCACCACATGAAGCGGAGGGTAGTGCCAGGCTCACCACTGAGTCATTTAGACCTCAGATAGATGCTGTCATTTTGCTGATAAGGCTAAGCGAGCAGAATAATCTTTGAGTGACTGCTTCCATCTGTCGGTATTTTCTACTCCGAAAGTGCGGGTTGAGTGAACCTAAACTTTAAAGCAGCAAACAACAAATGAACACATCGCTATTCAACTCCTACCAGCCCCAAACTGCGTTTGCCTTTCCCTGCCAGCGGAGAAGGAGGAGAGATGTAAAGGAAAATACTTTATGTGTTCCCTCACAGCTCCCTTACGTTTTGTGAAAGTAAAGGCATTCAGCGGTGCCAGCTGATGCCACTTCAATGTAAAGGACGCACAACCAAGTCCAGGAAGGAAAAAAAGAGTTTACCCTACAGAAAATTTATTTCAATGCCTGTTTTCTGAATAGCAACTGGAAAAGAGCAGTACTTTTGACTAAGGCGTCTGCTGACTTGATGCTCTAGCCTGCTGGGTGCTGCGGTGGAGAGCAGAGAGAGCTGGATGCCTCCTAAAGCAGGAGAACAAAAAAAAAAAAAAATCTTGCTTTTAGTCAGAGCTGTACTTTGAGGCCCAGAAGGAGAAAAAGTAAAGTAGGTAAACACTGAGTTAAGTGTCTTTCCAAAATAAAATTTAAAGCTGAAATGCTGATTTTTTTATAACACACAGAGGGAACATGATTTTTCAGGGCTGCTGCAGGCAAGTATAATGCAAAGTATGTTTGATTCATCATTGCTAGAACCTTAAAAAGCATTTGAATTTAAAGGTATTTTATCTTCTAAGATCTCTACTTGGTTTCTTTACTCCCCAAAACGGTTGATATCACTGATTTCTAAACCAAAAGAGAGAAGGTTGCCTGGAAGCTATAGTGTACTGGCAATGCTCTTAACTCTTACAAGGAGAACGAAGTTCTGAGCTTCTGGTTTTTTTTTAAAAAAGGGAAAGATGTGTTTTTCCAAATTATTTTATTGATTTCCTTTTACTTTGTAAAAGAGTGAAAGAAGATAAGGTGAAAAAGAAAGAAATACAACTTTGTGCACAGACAGACAACGCCATAAAGCAAGGTAGAAGGTATAGCTCTTGGAGACAACTTTCTTCACGTGTTTTCATACGGCTGTATTTCCAGCGCACTCCCTGCTACCCAAATTAGCAAACCTGATGCCAGGTTACTCGGTCCTTCCCTCTCCCTTCACCACATCCAGCCTGTTGCTGAAGACCCATCAGCTTTTTGGAAAAATTATTAGGAAATTCACCCTGTCCCTTCTAATGGTTCTGCCAAAATCTTTGTTGTTCCTCTTTACCCCTGATAGGCACGAGCTAGTTGGCTGCATCCTAGAGCACTTTCAAGCCAATTCCTCTGCATCTGGGAGAATCCATATTTTGTCGGTGGATCTGTGATAAGATATTTTGGTATTACCGCAAGAGCACCCAGTGACATTCTCACATCACTCCTCCAGTTTTCAAGGACTTCCATGGTGCCAGCCACTGTGCAAAGCGATGCCCTGGACCTGCAGCTGACAGGGCTAGAAAACACCTTCTCTGGGGGTGCCTCAAAGGGCATTCAAGGTAAAGCCTCCTGCTCTGCTCTTGTTACAGACCTGTTAAGCTGGGCAAAAAGGAGGTGATGTGGCACAAAGAAGGGAAGCATTATGGGTGGATTTATTTCCTAGCCCGAAATGATCCCACAGGGGCAATTTTCCACTGAGTGAGGCAGGCTGGCCCAATCACTTACGGCCTCAGCAATAATGAAGAAGGCCTAGCAGACAGTAGCATACAAATCCACTGTGCAACAATTTCAAGCAATAAACCTTTTTGAAAATTCCTTTTTTCCCTTTGCTTCATCATGCTTTTTATCAACGGGAAGTTATCTTAACAGACAAGGCAGCAGCACCTGCCTACAGGAGTTTCCTCACATTTACCTTTCTGCTAGTAAGTTGCTCTGAGATATTTATATATTGCCCCTATTTTACAGGTGATGAAACTGAGGCATAGTGGATTTAAGTGACTTGCCTCCGGTCACAAAGCAAATTAGCAGCCAAGCGGGGAAGAGATCAGTTCCTAGCCCAGAGCTTTTACAAAGTGCATTTTAGGCTTAGGGTAAGATTTTCAAGAGAGTCTTGATTGCTCAGTTGTGGCACTTCAGTAATAAAAGTTGAGTTAGAGCAGTGACTGTGCTATTCAGGCCCCGGTTCATCCCCAACATCATACTCTGCATCTGTGGAAGAAGCACTTCTGTTTTCCTTCAGAGAAGATTTTAGGGGGACCAGCTCTTTATCACCAAAGTCATTTGGTCACACTGCATGTGACAGAATCACAGAATTGCCTGGGTTGGAATGGACCTTTCAGATCATCTAGTCCAACCATCAAACCATCAACCATCGGATCTCAGCCGAAAGCCAGTAATTAGCTGTATTCATCCCATTTACAGGTTTGTATCAAGTATTTGTTAATTTGGAGGTTAACACGCAATATTAGCAGCATATAGGGAAACCTTTCAGGCTGAAAGATGTGCATCGCACCACAGGTTGGGAAGCTGTTCTCTGTGGGGTATAAAAGGTCAGAAATAGGTTCCATAACTAGTGAGCTGCCTTCACCCAAGGGGCAGGGTCCCACTGCTCACCACGTACTTATGCCGATGCTGGGAGAGCGCATGGGTTGAGCTAACACTCCTCAGAGCTGAGGCCAGCCCCCTCCCTGCACACCCTTGTTCAGATCCAGAGGCCCATGTTCTGCCTTCAGACACGGACGTCAGAACTTCTCTTAACGGAGTTAAGATGCAGATTTTTTCATACACCTCCTAAATTTCCATCCTCACTGCTATTCAACATGATTAATGCAGCTACACTAACTCATTAGAGCTAAATATTTGGCCGACAAATGCCGGTGAAAATCTAAATCTCTCCCTCTGCCAGGAAAAAATCCTAGCAGACATAACTTTTTTTCCCAAAATGCAAACCTGAATCTCACTGAGGGAAGGGAACGACAGCAATGGGGCATCGTGCTTACTGTAAACACCAGGAAGATCAGCCCTGCAGTAATTCCAGGCTGTGCCCAAGGGGCTCCAGCCTCCCGTACTCCCGCAGCTGGGCCCCGCAGGTGCTATAATTCAAATTCCCACTAGAGGGTAGGCAAAACTCTTCCATTAAAAGGATCGCTCTGGAAAAGCATAAGTATGCGGGAAAACGGTGTCTGATTTGGTAAAGGAGGTCTGGGCTGGAGGATAGGAAGCAGAAAATAGGAAAAGGAGGAACAAAAAGATGTTCATACCGCCTGTGAGAGTGAGGTGGGAGCATCGTTCCAGCTTCCTCTAAAGAAGCACAAGCTCTAGTTTATATCTTTATATCAAATACAGCTGGAGTGGCTATGTGGGTATAAACATGTAAATCGTAAATCAAATACAGCTGATCTTGCCCCTGTGGATGTTATCTTACAAACAGTGATAGGAGCCAGTTAAGTATATCAAACAGTTAGAAAGGATAAATATAGGGAATTAGAGTTTATCCACTTCAGGGCAACAGTGAATTCATCCCCTCCTGAATGCCTGGCCAAAAATATCAAACCGTGGGTTTATCTCTCTCTTGTTACTGACCACTCTACTATTGCAGGAAATAATGGCTTGCATTTTCTCCTCACACATTTCTCCGCTGCTGAAATGCAAACAGGTTTCTCTGAACCTTGCTGCAGGAGTGGAAAGTACGGCTGTGATCAACATGTCTTCCTCTTCTTGGTCTCCCCAAAAGAGCAGATCCTTCTCCAGGTGAGCCTGACTGTCTGAGGGAGCTTCCTGCATTGCAGATAAGGGCACTGGAAAAAGATTTGATCACCACACATCTTGCTTCTCCAAAGCAGGCTTTCACATCGATTCAACAAGACCGATGCTAGGGAAGCCAAAGCAATTCAGAGTTTATTTTCTAATTTAGTCACAGATCCACAAAGATGGCCTGAGACCCAGAAGGACCACCTTTGTGAGCTAAATGGTATTTTTGAATGCTAAACAAGGATTTGATTTGATCTTCTTAAACTTGCTTATGCTGACAGAGGTAAGAACCAAAGAAGACCCATCAAAGAAGCGGAGCTCTCAGAGGCTTTCCTGAGGCTGGGACACCTTCCACAGCTAGGATAATTAAAGGCTGAATTAACTGTACTTTGGAAGATTGGCATGGCAATGTTTTCTACCACAAGCGCTACTCTATTTCATCTCCCCCCTGGACAGACATGGGCTTTTGAAAGGAAACGTTGTCCCCCTGTTCTGGGTGGGTCCCATCTGCTGGTCCCACATAGTCTTGAGGGTGGCAATGACTCTCCCTCCAGAGTGAGATGATGAAACTGGATGAGACATGGCACTACAGGCAGTAGTCTCCACAGTTGTCACATCAAAGGCTAAACAGGAGGTGTGCCCGGAGAAGGATTACATTTGTGGCCCTAATGAGCCAAAGAAAGGAGCCCTTCAGGCAGCAGCATGTGTTTTCACTGCATTAAGGCATGCGAATCCATTGCAAAGAGACTTTCACAGCACAATATTGGAAGCAAAGGAAGAAGCATTAATCCTGAAAGACAGCCGTGCCAAATGAGGTTAAATTATATATTCTCTATCTGACTTGTACTGTTAAGGTGTCAATGATAGCTCTGCTGGATGCTGGCATGGGCTAAGGAGAGGTATCTGGTATTTGGCACAGGGCTGCATTTGGTGTCTACTAGACCATTTCAAGAGATCACATTTATCTACCCTATGGTTATCAATACCTTTACCACCTGTCCTTGCCATGATAACTGCTTCAAGTGATGTTGATCTGATGGAAAAATCTCCTGTCTTCATCACTCTGGGAAAAAAAAAGGAATATTTTATTGAAAAGACAAAAGTCTGTGACAGCAGGTGAAAAGTAAAAACCTCTCTTGCAGGGAGTCAAGAAGCTGGATTTGGTAAGGAACAGATGGATCTTGGCAGATGTGGTCTTTCACCAAGGAGTTGCCTCAGGGAGGCAGTTGATGTTAAATTTTGTACAAAATTTCCTTTTCTTGTATGAATTAAAGATACTGACATATAGAGAGATGACCTTTATTCTGCGACCCTCTTACCTATTCACTTTTGAGGCCTTCACTTTGAAGGCTGTTCCAACAGTTTAACAAAGGTTAAACCACACTTGTGGCTTCAGCTGTACAGTAAGTCTTCCTTGTTGCTGTCTTTCAGGGGTCCATGAAATGCATCATCTCATCAACACAAGTTTCCACCCTAAAACTTTCTGCTCCAAGGTAGATGAGCTAGAGATACTAGAGGGTGAAATGCCCAACTAAGCAGCTGCAAAACCAGGTCTTCAAAGAAAGAATAAACTGTATCGCTGCTGAACCCTCTTTCTGTTGCTTGCTTGGCCCTTTCTGGTAGACAATTTATTGCTAGTGTTTTCAATTCTCAGAGAAGTAAGGAGGAGGGCCAGCAGAACTGCTACCTGGGTCTTCCGTAGGGCAGACTGTGGCCTGCTCAGGGGCCTGGTTGACACAGTCCCTTGGGAAGCAGTCCTGAAGGGCAAAGGAGTCCAGGAAGGCTGGACATCCTTCAAGATGTAACTCTTAAAAGCTCAGGAGCTGGCCATCCCCATCTGCTGAGAGATGAGCCAGCAGGGAAGAAGACTGACCTGGCTGAACGGAGAGCTTTGGCTCCAACTCAGGAGAAAAAGGAGAGTTTATGACCTTTGGAATAAGGGACAGGCAACTCAGGAGGACTGCAAGAATGGTGTGAGGTTATGCAGGGAGAAAACAAGAAGGGCCAAAGCCCAACTAGAACTTAATCTGGCTGCTGCCGTAAAAGACAGTTAAAAATGTTTCTATAAATACATTAACAACAAAAGGAGGGCTAAGGAGAATCTCCGGCCTTTATTGACTGTGGGTGGAAACATAGTGACAAAGGATGAGGAAAAGGCTGAAGTACTTAGTAATTTCTTTGCCTCAGTCTTTAATAGTAAGACCAATTGTTCTTTGGGTACCCAGCCCCCTGAATTGGAAGACAGGCTCAGGGAGCAGAATGAAGCCTCCATAATCCAAGGGCAATCAAAACGTTTCATGTGAATGTCTTGAATCTATCAAAAATGTTGATAGAAACCAAGTAGGCAGCATCCAGGCTAGCTACCCAGCTAGCCAACCAGTCCCAGAAAGAGAACGGGGAAGCCAGTGATGGTGGGATGCAGAGGGCTGCTGCATCATCCATCAGGATGGTTTAGCGTCATCCAGTTCCTTTCTTGGGATGGACCAGGTTTCTCTCTGAAATGCTCTGGGAGGGGGACACAAGAGACACAAAACTTGATATTTTGCTTCTTTTCTCAGATTTCGCACAAAAGCCGTGCTGGGAGCCGTGGCTAAGCTGCTACTCCAGGCACAGATAATACTGATGGGAGTTTCTAGGAGAGAAGTGCAAGGCCCGGCTCTAGGATGTTTAGCATGGCAAAATTTTCCATCCAAGTCCAGATTATGCAGTGAGCTCATCCTTATTATATTCATTAGTGATTTGGTCAATGGAGTAGAAAGTATACCCTTTAAGCATGCAGATGACAAGTGAGGGGACTGCTGGCATGCTGGCGGACAGCATTAGATTCAAAGCAATTTACAGAAATTGGAGAAATGGTCTGAAAAAAGCAGGACGCAATACAATGAGGAGAGATGCAAAATTTATGTTTGTAGGAAAATGATCAAAAATGCACAAATCTGGACTATCTGCTTAGGCAGCAGTACCGCAGCAAAGAATCGAAGGGCTACGCAGGTCATAAGCCGAACATCAGTCAAATATGTCGTGCTGTTGTGAAAAGGGCAAACAGCAGAATGGGACTTGGAAATAACAGCACAGACTGCCAGGCAGGATGAGTAACTCTTCTGCTCTGGTAAACGTGTCTCCTGGGGTGGCATGTCTGGTCCAACACCACACTTCAAGAAGGACAGGGACTTGCTGGACAGGGAGCAGAACAGAGGTTCAAAAAAAACCAAACCAAACCAAACCAAAACAAGTTTGTGGGACTGAGAGTTGTTCAATCTATGAGAAGTACCACTGACGAAAAGATCATGGTGACCTTCACACATGTCACCTGTATCCAGAAAGCAGAATGCCCCCTGCTAGGACTAGGTTGGGAAGATGTTGGACATGGGGCAATACGTCCTGTGGGCACAGAGAAGCAGAGAAGTTTGGTAAAGAGAAGATTTTAGAAGAGGTTGGAAAAGAATCTGCTGGGCCGGCCAAGGATATGACTCTGTCTGGGGCAGCTGATGGACAGCATGTCCTGAGGAGCTTCCTTCTACCTCACCTCCTGCAACGCCATGGGCAAAACACTTTTGAATCAGGACAGAAGATTTCAGGAAAGGCAAGCGTCTTGCTGCACACACCAAGATAATTCCTCAGAGAAGGGAGGTGTCTGAGCTCAGCTCCTTGCAGTGGTTATGCCTGGAAAGCCAATGGATGAGATATTTTTCTGGGGTGAATTAACTTGGCTCCAAAGCCAGTGGAGATTTGTATGTTGGCAAAATGCAGAGTAATGGCTGAAATACCTGGCCTGACCCCAAACACCCTAACCACACAGGGCATTGTATTTTTTATATCCTTCAACACATTTATCATATATCACTTTATATCATTTCAGTTTATTGCAAACTATTAAATAGTCTCTTTTGAAAAACAAAAAAGCCAGGGTCAAGTGCACAGAGCTTCTAATTGTCTTATTTTCTCACTTTTCTTGAGACGTGTAATCTTCTGTCCCATGGTGATGTGATTTCTTCCATCTCCCTCCTATTGCACACTTTAATAGATAACTGTCACAGTATTTAGAATAGGCAGTGCCAGCTCTGAAAGCGACGACAAAAATACACTGCATCATTATTTCTGTACCACTGGGTTTCTGTAAACACTGCATTTGCCTGTGAAGGTAGCCAGGTTAACTGCTTTCTGCTAACTGTTTGCTTGTGTCCAGAGTGAAATGCACATCCTCATCTCTTGCTTTACTAGGTATTTCTCTTTGAAGATAATGCTCCAGCAGCAACTAGTTCCACTGCAGATGGTGGCAAAACGTTACTTTCTGAATTATGTGACTCTGATTTTCCAGTGCTCCATGATTTTTTGCGTTTGGCCTATACAAACCAATGCGGTCAGTTCACTGCTCTGTCTTCAGAATGACAGAATGACATTCACAGCAGAGATCCCCAGCTGACCCAGGCATGGTGAGTAAGTGTGACACTGTGTTAGTTCAAATCCTGCAAAGCGCAGAGGGAGGAGATCTGACCAAAGCCCAGGAGTGGCCCTGAAGCTCTTGGTGAAAGGTAGCATAGAAAGGCAAAGCAAGAGAAAGCCTCTGGAGAGGAGTGCACCTCTCTTTCCTATATTTGATTTAGATGAGCGCAAAATAGCCAGAGGAAAAAATGTTAGGTTTTAAAAAAATGAAAGTATGAATTCTCCAGGCTCAGCTTGCATGAATTATCTCTTTGAAGGCTAGTTCAAAGTTGGGTGGAAGGCTAGCCCACACTTCCACCCAATCTGAATAGTTGGAGAGCCATTTAATTGCCTGAGGATAATAATACTTAGCATTTAAGCATCATTTAAAGAGCACAAGACTCTTTCAAAGGCAGTGAAGCTGCATGACTCTGGGGATGAGGATGGCAGAGCAAGGCTGGGCAAGCGGGGGAGCAGAGAGAGCTGCCTTCACGGTCCCATGCTGGCACAGAGGTTTCTGTACCAGAGGGGATGCAACGGGAAGGGTTTGGGGTGAGGAGCCTGAACGCCTTCCCTGTTTACACAGCTCTCTGTGCAAGGGAGGTTTCTCCGAAAAATACGAGACCTTTGACTCCGCACTCAAGTGATGATTTGCAGAGCATTTCCTCTGTCTATTTTGCTGCTGTGGTCTAGCTACCTCCTAATTTCACTTTGACTGAGAATTGTTTCTGCTTATTGCTTAATGATAGTAAAATCCTACCTGATAATTACCTTACCTTATCAGAAACAAGCACTAGTAATGCAAACAACTAATTTACCAGTTTATAACTTTAGTGATTGTGTAAATAAAAGAATTAAAAGAGATTAAGCTTGGGAGGGAAATGGTGCTTTTAAAATATGAAGTGCGTCCTACATACAAGGCTGAGCTCCCTTCCCTGTCCTCCCTGTGCTCCTCTTGGCACCAGTCCTGCTGGGAAAGGCTCATTTCCGAATTTCGGCAGGTGGGAGCTGGGCCCAGAGGGAGACCAGAACAGTAATGAAGAGACCCAGGGTCCTTCTGCCGAGAGCCAGGCATTAGCTAAGGGCTCGTGTTAGCTGAGGGAATGGTACCTGGCTAGTAGAAAGGCTCGTCTTTGGCAGTGTATATTAAACACGTGTAGAGGGCTGGGATGGTACAAGTCACTTGCTGAAGACAAAGCTTTATTGGAGTGGCCTAAGGCAAAGGGCAGCCTTTCCTTCGCTTGCCATAGCACCCTGCGAACAAATTACAAGAGCGTCAGCAGCACAACAGAATATATCTTCAATGACTGAAAACTTGCTTGTACGCTGGAGGTCACATTAACAGCACCCTTTGCTGCATCCTGTACTGGCACATTACTGGAAGCCAAGGATGTATATCTCATCTCACAAGAATTTAGAGGCTGCTTTGTCTTGGAATTGAAAAAAAAAAAACCCAAAATAACAAGGCAGCAAATTGGTCCTCTCTGTTTTCAGGCCGACTAAGCTGGGTCATTTTCAGGAAATGCCCCATTACCTAAAACAATTACAACTGTTGTCACATCTCCGATGAGTTTAGTTTGGCTTTTAGTGTCTGCTGGGAAAACTTTAACTGGCGCAGCTGCTGTGTTTAAGGCCACTTCATAGCTGGGTGCTCCTGCAGCGCTTTTTATTCACGGTTTATGGCCTTGCCCGTGCTGTACCAAGGTACCTGAGCACGTACTGGCTTTGAGCAGGCAAATCGTCTGCGCCATTGTCTTTCCTCTCCCCACCCCCCATGGGGCAACTCGCCTTCTCAAAGTTCAGCGCTTGTCTAAGGGCTGCAGCAGATCTCATCTTCTATGCCCTGTAGTCGATGAGCACCAATTCACTTCAAGGACTAATATTAGCCGTAAAAGAGTGCCTCGGATCCATACAGGCTATTTTTGGAACTGTATCGAACTACTTCTGCTCAGCTGATGTGGCAGCAGCATTGCGTATATTCCAGATTATATATGCATTTTTCCTAAGGTAAAATATTCCTTTCCAGAAGTTTTCATTAACAGTCTCTATTACCTGCATAATTGGATGGCAGCATTTAACTGTGATTAATTTAGAGTTACTGTGCATTGAGGGATTAAAAAAATGCTGCCCTTACCAGTCTGTCTCAGGGGAGAAATACGAAGGGAGAGCTGGAGCTGATTTGCCCATGCGATGAAGACGCACGGTATCATTCTCAACAGAACCGAGCGCCTCCCAACCGTGGTCTGATAACAACTGTAATTAGGTATTCAATCACACACAGAGTAAGATCAGCCAAACCAGCGTATGTCTGCTAAGGAAAATAGCCCATGGAAAGATTATATGTTTGCTGAACCAAAAGTAAAACGTATAATGGAAGCTCTTAACATTCCGGAGCCTAGCCTTTGCCCAGCAAACTGCCTATTTTCCTACATAGTTATTAATCAGAGCTGTCTTTGCCATTTCTACTGTGCCGCACCAGGTGCTGTCATGTCTGAAGATCTGACTCTGAAAGGAGTCTTCCATTCATGCCTGTGGATTTTAGATCCGGTTTTATGAGTTGAAAACAGCCTCTGCACTGGAGGACACTCATACCCACAAGTCCTAATTACAATCGGGTTCAGCAGTGATGCTGGGACACCGCAAAAAGCCTTGCTACGACCTCTTCCACCCCAAAGCCCACAAAAGCCAACAGGCAGACCATTCATGGAAAGAGACATTGTCTGCAACCAGCCACAAACCAAAACAAAAGTATTGGACTTCGTTCTCCACACCTGTATTTTAGCCTGGAAGCTTTTGAAGCAGACTGCGTGCTCCAGGTATGCAAACTCGTCTGTCATCCTCTGCATCCTGTTCGCCCTGCCATCACAGAAATTAAAATACAATATGAAAAGACGATCCTATTTGCGTGATGCACTCTGGAGTAACTGACCCACCCTACCGCGTAAAGTTTTAAGAGGAAATCTTTAATTAATAATTGTGCCACCAAATCATTCCAGTTTCCTTTGTATACAGTGACTAAGAGCAATGTTTATATGCACACATGAACGCCGCAGGATTTTATAATGGCGGTTTCAGGAAAGGTGCAAATAGCTTGCTTTTTGCTGTTGGATTACTGGTCTTGGCAATTCTTATCCATACTCATTAAATTAGGGGAAATGACAGCCCATCTGATAAATCAATGCATCCTGCCTGGAAGACTGTTGAAACAAGAGATGAGTGCTGTCTCTCAGGGGGGGACCATTGCTGGAGAGTAGCTTCAGCTGCGGGTGGCTGCTTGCCGGTAATGGTGGAAGAAACACCATTCCACATCAGGAACCCACCGTGCAACCTCGCTGTCAGCACGAGCTGGTCTACCTCTGCTGTCTTCTTCTTGCCCCGATCAGTCTCTCTCACTGCTTCCCATGGGTCCTGGAGCCCACGCATCCATGAGAGGAGCCCCAGCTCCTCACCAAAGAAAGCTAACCCAAGAATAAGAAAACTGGTTTGTTTTTAGTCAGCTCGCTTATCCAACACATCCCATGGGGCCATTGAAAACATGTGGTTTAGGATGAGAGGAGGGAGGTGGTGCTGCCAACTCTTTTGACAGCAGCCTGCAATTAGAGTCACTTAAGTCAACTGTGAAACTACAGGGTATTTTGATTTCCCCCCAATGCTTGTAGAGAGGGGCAGTGTGAGGATAGCCTGAAAGCACAAAAAGGGCCATGTTTTTGGTAAGGATCAGATTGGTCTACCTATGGGCAGACTTAAAATGTCCAGGGACATGAGGTGGAGAAATTACTGCTAAAGCGAAAAGGTCCACAGACTAAAGAGCTGAAAGCCACACTGCAGGACAAGCCTTTATTCATAGAGATCCTACACGACGCCAGGCAAGTGATTTCAATCAGATATTCACAAATGACCCTTGTTAGTTTATGCATAATTTCCCTGGGGCCTGTCACGAGCCCCTGGGCCAGTCGCATGGTTGCAATCGAAGCCAGTGTTTCCGAAGGTCCATGTGCAATGAAGAGTTGCAGAAACCCTGGTGAAGGGTGGAGGGAGGCTGCAGGGAGGCAGGAGCCACATGGTCTCTACAGCTGATGATGAGACAAGATTTGGGTAAGCTAAGGAGCACAGCTCGGTCTCCATGCAGAGCAGCTCTGCATGAATGACCTTCTATTAGTCATCCTCTCTTGAAATTGATCGGAAACTGGGTGTTTTATTTTGTTTTCCTGCCCAGAGTTGGATACTCAGAGGTGACCTCAGTGCCTGCGCGAGAACCCAGAGCCCCAAATCCCGGGCAGCTCTGGGCCACGGTGCCAGGAAAGCCCATTTCTGCTTCACAGAAAGCACTGCCACCGCCAAGGAAGGATAAATACCAGCCACTGCTGCACAGGTTTTCTATTGCTCAGGGGTATAATGGATTAAGTAGTGGATGCATTAAATGATCCCTAACTATAATTAGCTCCCCCTGTGCTTATAACACTACAGCCTCATACAAATGGTTTCTAATGACACATGCAGTGTCTAGGAACAGGGTAATAGCTATTTAAACAGTTGCTGATCCCTGAGCTGGTACACGACAGTGTATTTTACAATTACTGAGAAACTTTGGACATTTTTTAAAAGTGCTCTGGGCATTGACCTAGAGAAAAGCTTGGTCAGATGAGAACAGAGATGATGCCCTTCCCCTAATGGTAACAGATAGATAATGTGCTAGTTGTCAGACATTACCGCTGCCCCAGTCTTGATTGTCTCCGTTACCACTCTTTCCCTGCAGTATGATTAGCAAAACAGATAGCCGCCTTCTAACTCATGCCTACGATACAGGCACTCAAGGAGAGCCAAGACAGTCTTCCAAAAAATATTCTTCTCTGCGTGGTTCTCAGTAACTACACTAATATACATACTGTTCATAAACGAAACCTTGCTCGTTTAATACTGCATCATAAGCCTCATTACCAAGCAGGACGTATAAAATGTACCAAGGCCAAAAGGCTGCCGGCCATGCTGGGCAGCCGGGGCCTCTTTGCGTCGACCAGGTTGCAAGTTCAGACATTGAAGCCAGCAGTTTCAAAATTCAAGATGCCATAACTTTTTTTCTTTTTAAATTATAATCTCTTTTCCTCTTGCTCCTCGAGCTAAGAATGATAATGAGATATTTATTCAAGAACAGTCTTTTGGTTCAAGAAGTATGGAAAATTGCAGCTCTGTGAATCATGAAGCCCGAAAGCAAAGACTCAAAAGAAAACAAGTTTGCAACTTCAGCTACCCCAGTAATAACCAGACAACACTAATTACAGATATTTTATTCACCAAAAATAAGCAGAAAATTTGCCATAGTTCCTGAAAAGCACACCATGCCAAAAGAAACCTTCATTTCTTACATGAGATGAAAATTGTACTTTGAAATTTGTTTTTAATGAAGACAGTACGTCGTAACATTTTTCACCTGACCTTGAAATGGCAACACGTCTTATGCACTTTGGTGATCAAGTTTCACTTTACAGGAAATGAAGAACAGATTTAATTTTCTCTTTTATAAACACACGCACGCACACATACACACTAATTTAAATGTGATACGCTGCTATTTGAATACTACAGGTCTACCTCGGCACGCAGAACTGCTGCCAGCAAAGCGTGATCTGAAGGCAAGACAGCATGAATGACAGAGGGCAAAAGAGACCTCATACAGCCACCCACGTCTAAGAGCTGATGCCTGAGCCAGTAACAGGTTTTCTACCAGTCTCCTAATTTACGGCCACATGGAGTCTCGGTCTGCCAGGGAGTGAATGTATATGGTCGCAAAGCCGTACTAAAACCTGCTTCACTGTAAGTAAGACATAAATACATTTCATTTGTAGTGCTTTTTGCTCAAAGCAGTATCAAAGGGAGAAGCAGAATTGCAAGTTTTCAGGTAAGCAGTATTTCTCCATCTTCAATTCGGAAGGTTCAAGATTGCAGTGAAGAACCGATCAGCAGTGCAGGAAAACTAAACTGGGGATGAATCAAATATTCTAGAAAATTTTGTCAAACTTTACTTGAAATATACCAATGAGAGGCATAAATGTGGGTGACAGTGGTATTGCCACACAGCAGAAACGAGAGAAAATGTGTATATCCCTAGCTTTTGTCTGAATGTAAATCTGGGTTTGTTTAAAACAAGCTTCATTGCCTTTACCTAATGAATCTTTGCAAAGCTGCTATGCCAGAGCTAACATTCACGTTGAAAAGCATTAGTGTTTTAACTAAATTATGGGGAGACTGTTCAAATTTCTCTCTGAAGTGCTCCTGGGTAACAAAGTGATACCCATCTTTCTGAGTGGTTATGAAGAAATAATTCCTTTTTTGTCCCAGCTTTAATGACTGGCTTTGTCAGAGAAAATTTGTCATGTTCTGCCAGTCATTAGGATAATGCAGAAACATCCATACAAGTAACAGGCTAAATGCTGTTAACTGAGTCACATCAAAACCTAATTCTATACACAGGATTTCCAGGACCACAATAAGGTACACTTCTGTCTTTTTTTCTTTTCTCTTTTTCTTTTTTTTTTCTTTTTTAATGTGATGACTTCATCCTACATGTCCAATGTAATGTTGGTTTAGTTTACAGACTGTGTTTCTGGGACAAGAGAGAGGAATTTGGCCTTGGTAGTGTGCTGTCTAGCACTTTATGAAGTCACTTTAAAATATTTTCTCAGATGGACTAGGTTAGGATCTGGAGGAATGGTGCTCACCTGAGATGTTGAAGACCCACAGTGGCACACCTCTTGCCTCACTTGAGACATCTAAAGGTTAGACATTCAGGTCTGAACTAGTCACCTTGAGCTGCCTTTTTCATCAATGGAAAGAAATAGGTATGCCAAAAAGAGTAAATAATTTATATTAGAAACCTCTCTTCTAGGAAGATACATAATGTCCTGGAGGAACCTACAACTCTCCCTTGATGATAAAGGGGGGCTTAGGATGACTGGCTCCACTTTAAGCATCTAACTTTTTGATATCTGAAGTTAGATGAGATGATTTTCATCCCTGGCTACCATTCTTTCAGGTTAAAATGCTACCAAGAAAGGTTATGTCTTGAACTCACTGTGGAGAGATCCAAATTGGACATGGCAGACAACAAACTTCATCAGAGACAAGTCTGTCTAGTTCCAATTGGCACAAAATGTGAAGGAAGATCAGTGCCTTCACTCAGTATCTGTGCTTTCCACCTTCCCTCTGTGCTTTGAGAAACAGTCTTTAATCACTTAAATCAGTTTTATGCCATTATGAAGCTTGATTTTTTTTAAAAAAGTAATCATTCATACGAGTTTTATACTCTGATGACTCCAAGACAGTAACATCATATTCAGGGAACAAGCTATGATCGTCAGGTTATGGGAGCACCAGGTCCTCAGATCTGTATCTTTTGGTTTTCGTGAAACCAGAATGCCATCTCTGGTTTCGTAAGCACAAAACACCAATTAGTTCAGATTAATGAAGATCAGATATGGGTATGGCTCTACTTTCTGAAAGGCTAGGACTAATTCACACACAGTTTTGCAAAATCTAAGTCCAAAGTCTCTCTAGCTACCTACATGTGTTCTTGCTGCTCCTGAAGGTTTGCAGATAAGCAGTAATTGTCTTCTTCAACGTAGGAGGTTAAGTAAAGCAAGAGTAATATTAATCATTATCAATATTAATCATTATCAAAATTAAACATAAAGGAGAGAGAAGGGTGAAATTAAACTTTTGAGTGGGGTTATCTTGTTCAGAGCTGGGTGCATTAGCAAATCCTCGTTCCCTCCCTCTACTATGCCTTGTCAAACATACAACATGTGCTCCAGCCACAAAAGATTTAACTGAATGCATTTGTCCCAACCAATCAATTAAAACTAACTATCTGATTTTTGTAAAGCTTTAAGAAGATTTCTGCAAACATGGCATCTGAACGCAACAGCAATTTTACTGCTCTGCCAGGCCACGCAGACCCGTTGACAAGCTGCAACGATGAAGATTTCTTACAGGTGAAATCCTATCTCTCCGTCCTTTACGGCCTCATCTTCCTGGTGTGCTTCCCAGGGAACATCGTGACAATTTTTGTTTACTTTGTCAAGATGAGACCCTGGAAAAGCAGCACCATCATTATGTTAAACCTGGCTATCACTGACCTATTATATATAGCCACGCTTCCTTTCTTTATACACTACTCTGCTAATGGAAATAACTGGATTTTTGGAAACTTCATGTGCAAGTTTATTCACCTTTGTTTCTACTTCAACATGTACAGTGGTATTATCTTCCTTAGCTGCTTCAGCATCTTCCGTTTTTTTGTAGTTGTCCACCCAATTAAATGCTTTTTTGTTCAAAAACGAAGATGGGCAGTGGTGACTTGCGTAGTAGTTTGGGTGATTTCCCTGGTGGCCATCAGCCCCTTGGGCATCTTGATTGACACGAGGCATAAGCAGAACAGGACGATCTGCCCAGACCTAGCTACTGCTGAGGACCTTGACACTAGTCGGTGGTATAACTGGCTGTTAACGGTGTTTGCCTTCTTCTTGCCCTTGCTGACGGTCACTCTGTGCTACGCGCTCATTATTTACACCTTGGCTACTGGGCCCCACACGCGGGCTTGCTACAAACAAAAGGCTCGCAGACTTGCCATTGTCCTTTTGGTGGTCTTCTATGTGTGCTTCCTCCCCTTCCACATCTTCCAAGGGATTCGGCTGGAGCTCCGAGTACAACCGGTTAGCTGCCACATGAAGAACACGATCTTTTTAATGTTTATTATAGCTAAACCTTTAGCAGCACTAAATACTTTTGGAAACTTACTGCTCTATGTAGTGATGGGAGACAACTTCCAGCAGGCGATCTTCTCACTCCTCAAGTTTCGGACAAACAAGAACTTGAAGTAGAAGTGATTGATGCCATAAAAGAGTTATGGAGGAATGGTCCAAACCTGCCTTCAACCAGCCAGGCACAACCTCACTGCCATCAGAGTACTCAGGTTAACCCTGCCAATGCTGAAGGAGCGTTAATCTGTTCTGTGTTTTGGAGTTGCAAATTGATCATCAAAAGAGAAAACTTATAAACTTAACTTTAAAATAAAAGGATTTAAATAAAATACTAAAAAATTAAATGTGAAACTTCTCAGAAATTTCTCTGTATTTGCTTCCTGAATCCTTGATACCTCTTTTGGAGAATGGCCAACGGTTCCAGAAAAAAAATAAAATAGTTGCTTATTAGTGGCAGATACAGGTTCGGGGTGGGAGTAATTTAATTTAATTTTAGTAATTTAGAAGTTAAGTGTCTAGTCTAGGCTAGGTGCCTGCCTTTGACTTGTTTCCTAAGCCATGGAGAGAGGTAAGACCCTCCAGAGTGCAATTCATTACACCTATTTTAGACTTGTAGAAGGTTCATCTCACCTCCCTGGAGACACTGACAGGGTAGGTGTATGCATATAAGCTAATCACCTGGTCCTCCCTTTATAATTTCCCATAATAGGGGAGAGAAATAATCAGTTTTAGAGTGTGATTCACCCAATTATTCTTGATGCCTACAGTTGGACAAGATGAATCATGACCTAGAAGTGCCTGTTTCTCTCCATTGACCATAAGAGGTAGGTAGATCAGACACAGACCCAAATGTTCATGCCTGCCTTTACACAGCTGAGGCCCAGCTCTAGCAGAGTGGGATGGATCACTCTCCAGAGGTGGCTAAAAGGGGGGCTTACACAATAAGACCCTGTTCAGTGCCTTCAGTGATCACGTGAAGATTAATGGTGCAATAATACAATACCACTCCTGTAAGAGTTTTCCATACTACTAACTGTGATTTCTGTGTTCATTTTAGTCCAGAGTTGAGAAGTGAATGGATGTATAAATGTGCCAGATCCATAGAATCATAGCATCATAGAATGGTTTGGGTTGAAAGGGACCTTTAAAGGTCATCTAGTCTAACGCCCCTGCAATGAGCAGGGACATCTTCAACTAGATGAGGTTGCTCAGAGTCCCATCCAACTGGACCTTGAAGGTTTCCAGGGATGGGGCACCTACCACCTCTCTGGGCAACCTCCACCAGTGTTTCACCACCCTCATGGTAAAAAATTTCTTCCTTATATCTAGTCTGAATCTAGTTTAAAACGATTACCCCTCGTCCTATTGCTACAGGCCCTGTTAAAAAGTATCACTCTTATAAGCTCCTTTTAAGTATTGAAAGGCCACAATCAGGTCTCCCTGGAGCCTTCTCTTCTCCAGGCTGAACAACCCCAAGTCTCTCAGCCTGTCCTCACAGGAGAGGTGCTCCAGACCTCTCATCATTTTTGTGACCTTCCTCTGAACCCGCTCCAACAAGTCCATGTCTTTCCTGTGCTGAGGGCCCCAGAGCTGGATGCGGTGCTGCAGGTGTGGTCTCACCAGAGTGGAGTAAAGAGGCAGAATTGCCTCCCTCGATCTGCTGGCCATGCTGCTTTTGATGCAGACCAGGAGACGATTGGCTTTCTGGGCTGCGAGAGCGCACATTGCTGGCTCATGTCCAGCTTTTCATGCACCAGCACCATCAAGTCCTTCTCTGTGATCCATACAAAGTCATTTTTGCCCTTTTCATTACTCAGTGAAGGTCTGCTTGGTCACATCAGGTGAGGAAGAACTTTGGGTAATAACACATCTGACAGGCGATAAGGCCTGTCTCGCAGGAAAAAAAAAAAGACTTGCAGGAAAACGTGAGTCCAATACTTGCAGGCACCATCTAGAGAGGTCCCAGAACCAGCTGAGATACCCCAGCCAACAACAACACAAAACTATTAGCAACATAATATTCAGAGTCCAAAAGTATGACCACAGAGTGACTTCTCCAACACATTTTTATAACAGCCTTATTTCATGTTTCATCACTTTTGCTCTCCACCCTGCAATGTTCATTAATAAATGGTAACGCATACTGTCGCAAGGCTCTCACATGACCCTTCTCCTTATCCAATCCCTCTATGCATGGCCTGAATTCAAGTGACCACCAGACCAAGACCACCAGACCACCATTCCCGTTAAGCATCATGCCTGAGTGACTGGCAGATAGCCTGTGATGCCTCTGTGGCATGAGGAGCTCATTCACTGCCTCTCTCCGGGCCAGCTAGGGGAGAAAAATGCAACAGCAAGCTACAGTCTTGTCAAGGGAGTGAGAGGAGATTAGAAACCATCCCTGACATAGGAAGAGCAGGATGGGGAAAGGAAGAACAGTGTTTGTCTGGGATAGGGTAGAAGATGGCCAGTGAAGGAAAAGTTCTGCCAGAAAGCAGAGGAGGAAGCCATTTTCCTGCAGATATAGCCCATTTCATTTTAATCCACCCCTGGGTATTAGTCAATGCAAGTTTTAAAATTTGTGCACAGTGCAGCATGATCTCCGCTGTGACCATTACCCATCCTCAAGTTGTGGATGAGCTCTTTAGGTGAAGAGGGAATCTCACCTAGTGCAGACCTGGAGAGATGTTACATGAGGAAAATATCCAAAAAATGTTAAGAAAAGTCCTCCCACCCCATATGCTGCATCAGTTTTGCCAGTCTCCAAGGGGCAGCACCACCTTCTCCATGTCACTTAGAGTGCTGCTCACAACTGCTTGCTCCTGAGACACCAGAGGCAGCTGAACTCAGTTCAGAAGGCAATACTGAACATAACATCTTAGCTGTTTTTCAGTTTAGGGTATCCTATCAACAAACCACCAAGTGTTTTTTCAGCAGAACCAGGATGATACAATATCTCTTAAGCCTCTACTGCATATAGACACAAGAGTTTCATTAACTTGAATTGAGTCCTACCTTAACATCTACATCACGGAGTCTGGGTCTTCTGGTGTTTCAGAAAGAAAAGGAACTGCCTCTGTTTTTGCAGATATATAGGAGCAGGTTTTGCTTTCAAATTTAAGTGAAGCTCTGCGTTAGTCCCCTTTCAGCTCTACTTGATATTTTCTGGATAAATTACTCAGCACACTCATCTGTTCTTACATCCAGGCTATGTACTCTTTTTTAAATTGAAGATGCCTGGAACATCTTCAGTACTAGCACCCTCACCCGGAATGATCTGGGCAGAGATCATCCTGAGTTGGCAAGGGGATGAACCAGATCTCGGTTTCTCAGATTTTTCTACAAACTGTAAAGAACAAGCCTGTAAGCTGCTTTATTATAAACGGTACATTTGCAATTTCAACAGAAGTCAAAGAAAAAGATATCTATGGAAGAGTCCTGCCTGCTCCCCTGCCCCCGCTAGCAATCAACACTGGCCTCCCACTTTCATATTGCTCCATGCTGCAATAACCTACCCCCGCTTTGTGTGTCCTCCGTGCATATGTACTTGCATTTTTTTCCTGCCCTCAACTCCCCCTGCTCCTCTGCATGTCTGCCATGCTGACCGCTATAGGGCCATAACTGTTGGCAGGCTCATCCCTAACCTGGTATCATATGGTGTGACATTGGCCAACCAAAGACAGTAATCGCGCTTGCTGTGGGGTTGTCAGCATCCATTCCACTCTCCCTTCACCCCACTGCAATTCATCCTCAACTGAGCTAGGGGGAAAAAAAGGGCAAGATTATAAAAATATTATCAAGAAACTGCTACCAGCTGACATGACAGTCAGGTCCAGCAGCAGAACATGATCCTTGTATTTTAAGATTTGCATCACCCCAGATAGGGATAACAGTTCAGTCATTCATATTTTACTAATTTTTTATCTGACCTCTCTAAGCGTTGTATTTGCTTTTTAGCTTTAATTTTAAATGTTTTTGTAGGTTTTTCAGAACTGCTACAATGCAAGGGCTTGCTATTCCTTCCATACACCTCTAATACATTTGCCCTAAGGAGAAAGAAACTAATCATGTTCAAGGAGTAAAAGACAGGCCTATATACTCAATCTGCTACGGGTAGGGCACTAATCCTTAAATAAGTATCATACTATGATCATGTACTGCTTGTTTGTAATGTTCTTACAAGACTAGAGCATCCATACACAAGCCACAGAGACATAAGTCAAAATTTGTGTTTTACAGTTCTCAGCGAAGGCCCCGATCCATACCCCTAACCTCAGCACCTCCCTGCACAGATGCACAGGAGGAAATGATGTACTAGAAGAGGACAATAATTACTTTTTCTCAGCAAGTAGAGAATTTCTCTGGTGTCTGATTCCCAGCAATAATTAAAACAAAAATGACAGTTCCTAAAATAATTCCTTCCATAAGGTAACCAACAGCCATCACTCTTGTAAAGGCAAACCGTAAGGCTTAGGAGCATCGCTGTGTGTACCATCTAGCATGTGTTGTGCTCTCATCTTCAGGCTGATCTTTGGGATTTTTGGCATCTTTGCAGCAGTGTGAGAGCAAAGACTCTGCTCTCCTCGGGATTTCCAACTGTTTAAGGCAAAAGATCCACCTCTGGAAGTGTGGGAGGTAACATTTTCACCATTTGGGCAGATACACCAGCTTCATCTCCACAAAGGCCTTAGCTATCAGAAAGCAGGCCTAGAAGGAGAAGGCTGTAGGCTTGACAGAATGTCAGAGAGCAAAACACTGTTCTCCACCTGTCTATATCAAGTCACCATCCAACGGACGGGGAAAACCCATTGAAGGAGAAACCCAGCCGGTGCCAGCAGCATGACAGTGGTTCAGGGACTTCATGACTGTGCCAGTGAAAAAGGGGACAAGGCTAGTTTCATCAAGTGTACAACACATGCACCTCATTTTATCCCCACCTCTAAGGAGACAGAAATATCTATTTTCAGGATGCTTAAAGAGCCCAGCAGGTAGTCTAGGCTTACCCGAGCAAATAGCCTGGACTTACTGCAGACCCGTATGTGTGTTGTGCATAGGAGTGCATGAGGGACAGTGAAATGGGGAGGGGAGGGAAACCCATCTCAACTTTGGTGAGACTCTCACCTCTCTGTATGAATATCATACACGCACACCCCCTTCCTTTTCCTTCTTTAATATTGTTTTCTTTTTTCTCTGGCAGCCTGTGCTCTGGGATACCTCTGCAGATCCCACAAGGAGCAGGAGACATGGGTCAGCTGTGGGAAGGGAAGGCACTGCACACAAAGACTTTGTGGAGCAACCCAAGCAAAACCAAGTCAGCTGGTTACATTTGGTTTAAAAGTGTAACTACACAAGGATGGACATGTGAAATGCTGTTTGGTCTTGCAGCAGTGGTGGAGGAGGAGACACTTCTTCCAGTTTAACTGTGTCCATTCCCAAGGAGTAAGCCTGAGTCTCAGTTAAACATAGTGTTATTTAAGCACTGTATTTAAAAACTATGACTGCCGGTAACCTTTTTTTCTGTATATGTACAAATCCAATGCAAATAGTCAGCGAGAATATTCCCACAGATCCACCAGCAGATTTCCACTTTATAAAACCACCTACCCAAACATTAACCTCAGTGTCTGCTCATAGCTTTGCGTATGCAAACCCTGGGGAACGGAGACAAGGATGACTTAATTTGCAAGAACGCGCTTGCACTGAGCTGAGAGCATGAAACAGGGGTTCAGGCAGTAGCCACAAATTATGTCGAAATTTTGAATCTGTTATCTAAAGCGTTCCCAAACTCCTGCAACATCTTGAGCTGGCTCCACAGAGACAGTGGCAACACCAAAATAAATCATGGGTTTGTATAGTAGAAGGAAATTAGGGTGTTAGGGGGTTCTGAATTTTACACAAATCCACCAATGGAGGTACGGTGGACAATCACACTAATTTGCAGCTTTTATTCTCATTTCTGCACACCACAACCACAACAGAAGGTATAGTTCCTATGGCTCTTCAAAAGTGACATGAGCAGGCGTAAAAAAACTTAACTCACTCTGCTGGGCGATTGGGCAATTTCTCACCAGAGATATGGAAACAGAGGAGCAGCAGCAAAGGCCAAACGGCTGCATTTGCACCACCATGTTTCTCCTCCTCTACCCGCAGCAGGACCGAACTGAATACATCAGCAGCAGTGGTCTGGCTCATCCCAAAGCCAGTGGAGCTGACAACCGATAAAATAGAAGAGGTAGAAAACTTGTGCAAGAGTCACCAGTGCAAACCAAACCTCCCCACCCTGAGCAAACGCAGGTGCCTGATTTTCAAGCTGGCTCTGGCACCTTGGCTCCAGAGAGGGCTGGGGGTTCAGCGGTGTCCCTCTGCCTCGCTTTTCATGTCACCTCCACCCAGTGTTCAAGGTGACCTCCCTCCTTCCCTGCCTGGCTATGGCCACGTGTTGGAGATGAGGCCCTGGACTTTAGGCACAGAGATGCTGGTGTTTTGGGATAGCATTGTGGAAGACTGACAGGCAGAGCAAAGAAAGATGGCACATGGGAATGTGTCAGAGCTCACCACTTCTTGGGGGTTCCCGGCTGACAGCGATGTCCCCTTGGGGACAGACATAGGGGTTTGAGATCTTCCTCGTACCTGCCTTTCCTTTTATGTGTGATGGAGAAACAAGCCTGTAGCAGGGAAACAACAAGATGATCTTTAAGGTCCCTTCCAACCCAAACCATTCTATGAAACATTTTCTTTTCCCCTCCTGCCTCAAAAAGAAGTCCAACAACAGCAAAATCTTTTCTTTACATGACTCTCACAGCAAGTGAGTATGCAGAAAAACAGGGCTGATTTATGCCATGGAGGTGGGGGGGTGTCTTCTCTGGGAGGGGACGATGTCTCTGCGCAGCTCAGATGAGGTCAGGGATGTCCACCCACCAGCACAAGGAGGTGGGACAATCTGGCCGCGAGCCCAGTGTAAAGCTGGGTCGGTGCTACTGATTCACCAATAAATCAGTGCCGGGCAAGTAGGAATGCTTGTTCTGGTCCTGGAGCTGACTGACCCTCCCATCAGACCAGAGACACTCACTTTATCTCCCCCTAATTATTTCCCCTGCTACATTTTATCCTTTTAGAGTTACAAGCTCTTTGGGGCAGATGTCTTGGTGAGTATTTGCACAGCAGGATCTGAATCCCGAATGGGCCCTCCTGGCATTATGAAAATTCAATTAAGGGCTTCAGCCATAAAAATGTAAACGATGTAGCTACTTATCAGTTGTGCGTATAGAGACACATAAACACACATATGCAGATACACTTGCCCGGGGAAGCAGGACCTAATGCAAAAATAAAACTCTTAAAATAACAGTGCCCCTTCCTTTGGATATGAATATCTACTTTACTTGTTCCTTTTCTCTTCTGCAGAATAAAAATAGCGTGACATTGGGGACAGAAACTGGCTGAACAGAAATCACTTTTCAGGACAAAATGCAATTGCTACAAAAGTAATCGCAGCAATGCGCAAAATCTCCTGAAGCAGTTTTCAAAAGTTGGTGGTGACATACTGGGCTAAATAAACGTTATAATTTTTAAGATATAATTTTCTGCTTTATACAAGTTAATAAGGTTTTATTACTGATTTGAAGACCTCTCTAAGTATGCTGTTTTATTTATATTTAATACCGCTAGCACCTGGCTGTTTAGCTTCTTTTTTTTGTGCCGTGGAAACAAGTTGTATTTGCCTCTGTGATAAATGATAATGTTCTGTACTAAAATGGATTTGGATGTGTATTCAAGGGTAGGCTATTCAACTCTGGGGTATTTGCTTGTGTAAATTTTGCTGTAAATTTTGCTGTTAAGATGTTGATATTTCAAGACGATTGCGTGGCTCATTTCTGCACTGCAAAATTGAATGTGGATCACTGTCCAAGCAGTTTAGGCTTATTCACATACTTAGAATACAAAGAGCATTCTCATCTGACCTGTTTTAAATATATATCTTACATTGCACTGAGTTCTATCACCCACTTAAGGTGACTATTTTTGCCCCACTTACTATAAGGGAACTTTTTTTTTTCTCCTCTGGAAAAAATAAAGGTGTCTTTCTGTCATCCCTTTTTGTTTTATTTTAAATTTCCTTTTTTTCTTAGCAGTCGTTCTGGGTAAAGCTTCCTCGACTAACTTCAGATAACACATAGGCCTAATTCTGACATAGATATCTAGGGTGTTTTATAGTCAGCAGGGAGAAATGGGAGCTTGGAGGGCCCAATTATTCCCCCCAAATTGGGCCAGATGAATTGTGCCTTAGAAGCGCCTGCACAGGGAGTCAATGGTGTCCACACTTCTGACTCCAGCACCCAGGCTTTGACATGACAGACCTGGTCCGCTGTATCTCACCTGTAGGTTGATTGTCATTTCTATATGAAAAGTTTGGCAAAAAAAAAAAAAAAAAAAAGAGTAGTAGGTTTTGATTTTATGACAGGTTTTTTAAAGTTTAGCTGTAGGGCACTTTTTGGTGAATTTTTACGATGTCCTCTGGATCATCATTATCTTCGGGTAACCTAGTTTAAGAAGTCTGGATTATATTCATGTGCCTTGCTAAATCAGAGGCTACAGTTATGCAGAAAATAAGAACATAGAATATCCTATGTGTCTCCTCTATACGTATTCTATATATTGAGAGAATATATAGAACACATGGAACTGTGAAGAAATAAAAATAAGTGTAAAAGCCTTTGAGGACATAGACCCAGCTCAAATATGTGGTACATTGGAGTCGAGGTGCCCCGGGCTCTGCCCCAGACTCATCCCCCAGGGAGCATCCCACCCTCCTTGCGCGCACCCATGGAGGAATGACCCCCCCCTTTAAGGGGCTGATTCACTTGTGGGAGCCGGGTGCTGATGGGACCCCGCTGCGTGGGGGCGCGCGGGGCAGGCCAAGGGAGGGGGCCAGATACTGTGCAGATTTGTGCTAGGATTTGGCTTTGGGCACCAGAAAGTAGCAAGGAGGTAACTGGGAAGGGTGACAGGAGCCTTTTCTAGCACGAAAAAGAGCAAGCCTGATGAGTTACAAGAAAAAAGCCAAAAAAAAAATAAATAAAAAGAGCTTACAGCATTCGAAAAAAGTACGAAAAGCTATGAGAAAAATATAAAGAAAATAAACAGGTGGCGAGCCATCACAAGGGAAGAAGAGAAAGACTCCTGTGTGTCAACATAGGTGCAGGTACACACACACACACACATACAAACACGCTGGAGTTGAGAGCCGGAGAAGCTGTTCAGAGCGGTGGCTTAGGCCCGAGTCCTGTTTTTGCACACTTGAAGTATCTCTGCTCTCTACCTCTGCAAACTTTCTGAGTTTGCTAGAGAACTTTTCTGAACGGCCCTTACAGGAGCTTGTCTGAAAAAAGGATTTCTCATTAGACCCCTTTAATTTGCCATAGCTCTGATACGGGACACGCTGTGACTGAGGCCCTAAATGGGGTATTAAAAAAATATTAAGGAAATTCAGAAGTAAAATTTATAGGCGATTCCTCCCTGTAACGTAACCAAACTATTAAATTTCTTCACGAAACTCCTGAAGCACATAATTTTCAGCAGCGAAATTGAGGGACTGCCAAGTGCCTGAGAAATACAGGTGACGGGAAGATTAAAGTGAGTGGCAGCCCGCAGGATGACAACTGCTGGAGAGATATCTTCACCACCTGTGGAACCTGCTCCCGAACTGACAAGCATTAATGCTGGTGCCTAATACTTAGTAATCTCTAAGCTACATGTGTAGTTAAAAACTGACGCAGCTGAAAATTGTCTCACTTGCACCCAAGCAATGCCCACATCAAAGGATACGATACAAAAATCTCCTCCATTTACACAAGGATAATGCAACATAATGCCTTAAACAAACACTGTGAGATGAACATGGAGGAGAGAGCTACAGAGGGATGTATGTGACTTATTCCTCATGCCATGGAGCCATAACCATGTCTTGTTGATCCAGCTGTTTTTACGCTGTCCATTCAACATCACCTTTGTCCTTTAAAATTTTGAGAGGCGTACCTACCAACCACAGCAACATATTAGGAGGAGATTAGAGACCCCCTTATCTACTCACAGGATCTGTTTTCAAATAACCTGCCTTAGCTCTTCATAATCTAAGTTTATTCAGACACCCAAAAGGGCTCGTAAATACAGGTCATTCCAATAAATTTTCCCATCTTGCTTACAGTGTTGTTCCCCTAAGAGTATTGTGCTTTTCCTTCGCCCTGGGGACTCCTGCAGGATCACAAGCTGGAGAGACCCCTCTGCAATCCAGCCCAGCAGATTGCAGGGTTCATTGCAACCACTTCTGTAAATTCATCTGCTCAGGATGGGACCTAATGTGTGCCTACAGCTCAGAGGGTGCAAAATCAGTGGCCAAAACATTAAGTCCCTCCATCTGCCTGAGGAGAAAGGCAAGTACACTTGAAGGCTGAGGGAGGAAGGGCCTTCTCTTTATCCATCCGCAGCTCTGACCCATGGTCTGAGCTCGTCCACTTGGTCCTGGCTCCAGTTAGTGGAAGGAGGCAGGCATGCCCAAAGGGACTTTTTCCTCCTAAACCAGCTGACATGAAGCACCCATGGAGTCTCATTTCCAAGCACCTGGACATCATGCACGCGGATGACACCAGGGAATCATAGAATGGTTTGGGTTGGAAGGGACCTTCAAAGTTCATCTGGTCCAACATCTTTCACCAGATCAGGATGCTCAAAGCCCCAACCTGACCTCGAAGACTTCCAGGGATGGGGCATACACAAATTCTTGGGGCAACCTGTTCTGGTCTATTATACATACAGGGAAGCTAAGCTGGAGGTGACTACATCAATCTCAAAAAATACTGAAAAGCCCAGACCTTGGGCTCCGTCTGGTGAGACCAAGGACATTTCAGCCGGAGTAACTCTTGCAAACAGCCATAGCTCACAGTCCATGCAGGGAGTCAGGGTCTACAGTGTCACCCTGCCTTTCCCAGCTGCTGTGACAGCCACCAGCCAGCTCCCTGCCAGCTTCTTCACCTCCTCCTTCCCCCCAAAATTTATGGACCAGGAACCTCTTCTTTTTCCCTGGAGCCCCTTATTTTCAGATTTACCTTCATCGTTCACTTGCATACCCATGTGATCCCATTTTCTTCTGTTTTAAGATGAAGATTTACTTATTACTCAGCTTTCATTTCTGAGGCAGTGGTCATTTATCACAAAGTATGTATCTCTATAAATATTACCACATGGTTGTCACCCTCACTTGTCTGGTAGAGGGTTTTCTGACACAGACTAATGACACTGGGGCTGACTAGGGCCACCACTGCCAGCTCTTGCCTCACCAGTGAGACAGCGTATTTGAGTACCACTACTGACTCGGTGGCAAGGTCAATGGAAAAAGGAGCAGAGCAGTGATGAATACTGAGATCCAGGACAGCTTGTGCCAACATCTTATTTCATCCCTTTAAACAGCTTCACCAGGACTTATTCCTCCCACATGCTTTGCAATCACCGGTGGCACTGGTTATCAGCTGTGCTTCTCAGGCCTGTGGAAAGTATCATGCCAAAAGCACCCCTCGGAGCAAGAGAGTTTATTTACCTTATTCTAGGCAGAGAAATGTTTTGTTAAATCTGGCTGCAGCTGTCATAGGATAATTAATGTACATATCTTCTATCCGTGAATATTATTTGAATAAGCACCTGCGTCTGCCCCTAAAATTGCATGTCAGTTGCATAGATTTGTCACCGAGAGATAAATTAATCCTATGTTCAAATTCATGATTCATGTGCTACCCTAGAAAACCATATGCTCAGTTTAATTAGCTCCTGGACTAATTGCTTAATTTTATTTAAAAAAAAAAAAAAAAAAAGAGATCCTCTAAAGCATTCCTAACCAAGCATTTGGGAGACTACTGCTCATCTGAAAGGTACTAATGAGCCACCAGCAGAAGATAAAGTTAACAGCAGATCCAGTATCTGAGCACACAGCCTACCTCCAACACAACACTGGAGTACCACGGCCGGGCTTATTTCTGGTTACTGCAACAGGGAAATGAGGTGCTTCTTCTTTTGGCAAGAACCTGAACCTTGGGGCTCACCAAAAGGGTCACAATAAGCACATTAGGACAAACTGATATTGGGTTCACTGGTAGGGACTCAAACACTCGGGCAAGTGCGAGTGAGCAGCAGGGTACTGCCCAAAAAAGAACATCTGTGGTCTAAACGGAGGCTACAACTACGCTGATGTAAATACGGAAGACAGCTCATATTTAAACGTGGTTTTAGTCCCACTGCCAGTGAGATTTATTGAACGGCTTTACAGAATTGGCGTTTAGGTAAATAACTCCATGTATATTACGTAGGTAAGAATTTTAACATGGAGCTTTTTTCAGCCAGTAATGCTTTTCAGATTGCTAATTCTGATAAACACTATTAAATAATGACTAAACGGTAATAAAAGTACATTCATTGAATGCTTTCTCATATCAACCCCGACAGGACCAAAGAGTCATCAGGGCTTGGTGAGCCTGAAGATTTAAGTAGTCCAAAAGAAGAAGGCGGCCAGTATGAAGTCTGCATGCTCAAACCAGGAAGGAATACCTAAGTGTAATGGAAGAGGTAATATTTATCTATTTTTTTAATTAATTGTAATTTTAATTAGTATTTCAGTGCTCTGCAAAATTGCAATGTGGAGTCTTGGTCACTGCAGGCTCTTTTCGAAGTGTTGAGCACCTCTGGTGACAGCTACGGATTTTCTCCCTTCCGACCTGAACCTTTGGGCTGAAACACGAGCTGTGGCTCTCTCGGTGGTGGCTAGAGGGCAAACCCTCCCCACTCCCTCAAAATTTACCGAACTCTAGAAGCTTGGGCTGAGAAGCAACCAGCTAACCTTTGGTTCCCAGGGTGTCCCCCTAAGCCTAGAGGGAGTATCCTGCACTCGGGTCAGTGCAGAGGTGATGGATGGTGTCTATGCCTGACGGTATCCGAGCAAGACACTGCACCGAGGGCCTGCAGAAAAGCAGAAAACATCCTCCACCAGTGTTGCGAAATAAGCTGGCCCTAAGATACAATCGCCATCCACGCAATGCTTAAGGTAAGTGGCCGTTTATATACCTAAGCCAAACGAGCTCCTATTGGGCTTGCACAGACATTGCCAGCAGAGAGGCACAAAGCCCCTGGGCAAGACAGGGAGCATCATGGTTCCCAGCAGCGTATTTCTTTCAGTCTGTAACATACCTTAACAAACAAGGAGAGTCAGTGAATTCACGTATCCGCTGTAAAAGCCCGTTCTCACTCCTAGCTTCTTTTGCTGGGAGCACTTCTTGTCTAGTCGTAAACTTGCCTCTGATTAAAGACTACGGCCCCAGTCCTGAGCTGCACCCTGCGCACCCCAACAGTATTGAGGGCTGCAAAGTTCAGCTTGAACATGCAGCCACCAGGTAGGTGTTTATTTGCTGCGTAATGCATAATCATACAACACGCAGGTTTATATCAAAGCCCTAATATTTAAAACAGAAAAATCAGCTCAAGATCCCTTTCAAAAGCAAGCAGGACAGCAAAGTAAAGCAGAGAAAAAAAAAAAAAAGCATAGCCTGCCTGTGCCACACCGCGCACAAGGAGCCCTGAACCTGCACAGTGCAAAGGCTGGAGCATTTTTATCCCATGGGATGTTCAGCTACAGATTGGACTCTGACAATTGTGAATAGCCTTTAGCTCTCAGCTTTTTGGGCCTGTGGAAATTATTTAGCTGGCGTCTAACCCAGAGGCAGGGGACTTTAGCTGGAGGTGCAATTCTTGTCTGAAAGATGGGGAATATCCTGAAGAAATTACTGAAATAATTAAGAAGCAAACAATAAAATATCCCCAGCTACAGCTCCAGTCTGCTCCTCACTGTCGTTCCCATCTTCTCCCTGTGCTCTTGCTTCTCATGTCACAAATGCTTTTAACATTTATTTAGCACAGATACTGGACAATTGGAGCATAACAACATGAGCAGGAACACCACTATTTTTCTGGTCAGTAATTCAGTTCCTTGGATAGTCAGGATAAACTACGCGGCCTTGGAGAGTATTCATCCACTTGGGAACTGGATTACAGCCTCATAAAACAGCACAGCGCTCCTATTATCACCTAAATAAAGCTGCCATCATTCTGGAACAAATAGGTGGAAGCAGTCAATCACCAAGTATCCAGAGTTGAAGCACAGAATAATAAACTGACATACAGTTCTTCAGAAATTCTTCACAAGGAGGCAGATTTAATGCCCTGAAAGCCAGGCTTTTATACACACAAAAACATACACTCATCTTTTTTATCACTGTCTTATCTAAAGCACTGAGGGCTCTGTAAAGACGGGATCCAGGTGCAATGCTTTCTGAATAGCTGATGATGACAATGCGTCCACCGTATTATCCTCTCTCGCAAGAGGATGCCCGAGAAGTTTCTCAGCATTTATAAGCTAAAAAAGAAGCTGATCTTGTTGCAGCTGCCCAAGATTGTACCTGGCTCAATACAAAATCCTGGCTGATTAAAAACATCTCGCTGCAGGTTTCTGCAGCTTGAGGCGGAAAAAGGAGCTGGTGAAAGATAAGTTCTTCCCCAGCGTTAGCTGGACCCCGTTGTGGCTCCACTGCTGAGCCACTGAACAAGTCAGTTTAACTTCTTTGCATATGTATAAAAGGGGACAGGCTCATCTTTGCAAAAATCTTAAGGCAAGTCCTTATACGCAGTGATTTGTAAGTGTGATGTGCTGTCACTATTTTTTCTCCTCTGGGTCGCCAGGGGGGACAATGCATTTGCAAAATAAGGATGCACAACCCATTTAAATGGGCTTTTAATTAAAAGACCAGCTCCTTTTCTTTTCTAGAAATGCTCATACAGCTGTTTCACAAGGATCATCAGGTAAGACCTACCTTCAGGACCACATCACCGTGGAAAAGTAGTATCATTTAAGGCCTAGCATGACTGCTCACGAGCTCATACCTCCAGCATCTAAGAGCTTGGGAATAGGCAGGTTTCCCTTGCAAGGACCAGCACGGGCACCAAGAGGGCACACATCTGCTCCTGCTTCCCCCCTGCCCTCTCCTTGCTCCCAGCCCTTTCCTCCTGCTGCTTGCCTTGTGCCAGTGTGTGACAGACCCCCGTGAGCCACTTTCCCTCACCTAATTGCAGAAAACTACCTCAGAAGGAACCTCAACCTGTGTAGTTTTCTGCCATTGGAGTCAATGGAAGCAGCTCAGCCAGGAGTCTGAATAAAAGCCGAGCCTGCACAAGCTGGTAGGGAGTACAGGGAGAGGAGCGGAGACAGATAGGGCAACAGGGAAAAGGCTAAAGCATTCCCCCTGTCAGCATCAAAAAGCAACGAGGAGCCATGAAATTGGCCCATCTGCCTGCAGAGAGCGATGGGAGAGAGCTCAGACAGTCCCCAAGCGATGGGGATGGGGATTTCTGCTGGACACAAGAAGGCCTGCCTGTCACTCCGGCAAGCAGCATCACTGGGATGGGTACCAGACCGCAGTGTCCATGTTCGTCGCCCACACTTAAAACCGACGTTAAATACAGGTTTCAAAACACCGTTACAGGAGCAAACATACTGAGATATCCCTGATGTTCAACCTATTCGGCTTAACAAAGAAGGGGCTATGTTGGGTTAGTCCCATTTTAGGTGTAACTTTGTGATGAAATCACTGCTAATAGAAAATTCTTTAATTCAACAAACAAATGCATAGCAAGCACAGCCTCTGGGCAGGAAACAGAAACTAAATTAATTGAAATTCAAAATGAGGTGCGCAGACACGGTCAATTCCCCAGTGCTCGAGGTGTTTAAATCAAGGCTGGATGCCTTTTTGAAGGCCATGTCACAGCTCAACAAGAGGTTACAGGCTTGATGCAGAAATCTCTTGGTACAGTTTTATGGTGTGTAAAACACAGCCCCTTCTTGCCTTTAAAATTGCTGGGGGACCAAAATCAACAACAAAAGGGGAGTCTTGTTGTTGCACTGGTGTCCCCCCTGCAGTGCACCGGGCTCCTATGGGCCAAGCTGCACTTGCACCAACATGTGCCCAGCTCTGCTCCCCAGCAGGGTGAGGGAATTACATACTCCTTAATCTGATAAATCTAAGGAGCTGCCTGCTCAGCAGTGCACGCTGGTGCTGCTGCTGCGATGGGTAACACAAGCACAGCCAGGGCCAGAGCTGGCAGCCCCAGTCTCAGCAGGCATCACGTGCCCTGTTAGCAGCGCCCTGCTTCTCCCTCTTCCCAACACTCTTGCCCCTTGTTGGTTTTGCTGCCCTCACTTAAGGCCTTTTTCGTCTTTCACTATGGAAGAAATCACTGCTCAGGGTCTGAACTGCTGAGGTTTGCCCCACGAGGCACACACTGAGGGCCCATACGCAATGCGCAGCTGGGACTCTGTGCATGTGTGCGTGAGTCATAGCTGCGGGTAGAAAAGAGCAGGTACAGAAAAGGCCAGTACTGCCAAAGCACCAGGGGTAGGAGATGGAAAACGTGCCACCCAGCCCTTCTCCCAGGATGCATGCTGTGAGCATCACCAGCAGAAACAAGCTGCCTCTCTCTTTCCCAGCATAGGCAAACACCTCCCGTGCTCCAGCCAGGGTGGTCACTTTCCTTCAGGGATTTGCAGTCCTCTTGAGTCTCTCCAGTTGGCACACGTGAAGTTTCAATCTATTCTTTTCAATATTAAAGTAATATTTGAGATGTTCGAGCAAGCAGACATGGTTGGCAGGTTGCTACACGCTTTAAGGTGTAAGTGACACCCCGGTACAAGGTAATGGCCAGCAGTCCCCAGCTGCCAAATGGGACACGGGAGGGATGGAGCAGCCTTGAAGAGCGAGTGTGAGTCCCTGATAGGAGCCCCATTCCACACACTCTTCCTCCTCCCTGCAGCAAAGTAGGGGGCAGCAGCAGGCACCCCCCAGCCTAAAGGCCACCCTACCATCCCCAGTCATCCTAGCAAAGAGCAAGTCAATTGGCTTTTTTTTTCCAGACCTCTAGTCACACTTCTCCACACTTATCCCCATCCTATTTTAAGGCCCAAAGAGCTCAGCTTAGCCTTGCAGCTTTAACACAGCCATAACAAGCTCTGGCAGCAGGATGCCCCTTTAAAACCACGTTTGATCCTGCTGCCTGAGAGATGAGGCTGTGGCAGTGCTGAAGGATATTATGACATCCAGTGGTCACTCAGGTAAATCATCACTTCTTCCCAAGATCCCTGTCCACAGTTTAAGTCCCCTAAAAGGTGCAGGGTGACGACATCTTCCTTTGTGCTAGAGCAAGGTGTGCTCATGTTTAGCTCTCAGTGCCAATGCTATACTCCGAAAAAGCAAACTTCAGCTCATTCCAAAAACTATTTGTTCGTAAAGATGTTTAGCCAGCAAGGCAATAACTTGTTAAGGTGAACACCTATCTGCTAGTCATGCTGAGATCTTGATCTTGAACACCTAATCTGCTAATCGGGAGATGGAGGTGCTATCCGAAAGCACAAGTGGAATTAGACTGATTTGCTCCATTGTCACGGTTTCAGTTGTGACGTAGTTACCCTTCTTACTAGCAGCCAGTGTGGTGCTGTATTTTGGATTTGGGATGGGAAATAGTGTCAATAGTGCACTGGCATTTTTGGTTATGGCTAAGCAGTCAAGGGCTTTTCTGCTCCTCACACCGCCCTGCCAGAGAGCAGGCTGGGAGGGAGTTGGGAAGAGACACAGCCAGGACAGCTGACCCCAACAGACCAAAGGGCTATTCCATACCACACGACATCATACTCAGTTTATAAAGCTGGGGGAAGAAGAAGGAAGAGGGGACATTCAAAGTGATGGTGTTTGTCTTCCCAAGTAACCGTGATGCATGAAGGAGCCCTGCTTTCCTGGAGATGGCTGAACACCTGCCTGCCGATGGGAAGCAGTGAATGAATTCCTTGTTTTGTTTTGCTTGCACACGCAGCTTTTGCTCTACCTGATAAACTCTCTTTTTCTCAACCCATGAGTTTCTCACTTTTGCTCTTCCAATTATCTCCCTTGTCCTAACTTGGGGGAGTGAGCAAGTAGCTGTGTGGTCCTAGTTTCCGGCCAGTGTTAAACCATGACACCATAGTTTACACAGACTAACGCCATGGAAATAGCAGATTTCTCAAGGTTTCCCTCTTTTCTCTCTGTCCAGCTCCAGCAGAAGCACAGAGACACGGGGAGCAGCATGCTGACAGGGCTTAGCAGCATCGGCGAGCGGGACCCAGTGCAGCTGCTTACTGGGGCAACTGGAGTCACTGGCTTCCTCAGTTTCCACGGCTAATTCTGAGGAAGGCATCAGTGCTTTACTAAGCATAAATGCAAGAAGTGCAATTAAAAAGCAGAGTTGGGAGCAATGATATCAGGATCAGGATATATTTAGTTTTCCCCAAGGACAGCCAGTGATATAACCAGAATTATTACTCAGTGTTTCGCAGATGAACTGTTCTTTCAGAGCCTGTGAGGTGGTGGTTGCTGTCTTGAGTGTTGAATTCATTCCACTCCCACTCATGTCAGCAGCTTGGCTCACACCTGATTTTAAGTCTTTCAGCCCAAATTGCCTTTTTCTCCCCTCGCCAGTGCTCTCGACAGGGAGCCTTCCTGAAGAGCACAAGCAAGAACTAGATTGCTCAGGTTTACAACAAATTGGGAGAAAATGGAGCAGGAGCAACAAGGCACCTGCTCCCCATCGTACATCGCAGTAAGGACCTGCCTGCCGGGGAGACCTGACTTTCTCAGCTCCTTGAGGATGATGGGGACTTCAAAAGCCTGTTCCTGGAACTAAAATAATAACTCTGCAGTCATCAGTCTTAGCATACGGTCTTTGGGTTTTATATGTGTTTTGTTAAAAGACTGAAGAACAATGTAATTTTACAAAGAACTGGAAAAATACCCAAAGATCAAGATGATTAAACAGAAGTCCTTAATTTTATCACAAAGCTATTATTCCTCAGTCCTACAAGGACAGTGCTATGAAGTTACCACTTCTGCATGTTCATATATCCTGTGTCTATATGACACATCACTGAGCCCAAACTATTGCTTTTCTTTAGTCCCACTGCTGTCTATGGGATTAACGCTCCACCTCCAGGTTGTGCCAACCCTTAGCACGTGGCTTGAAATCCTCACGGTCCCTGAGGTCAGAGGATACTTGGCAAGAAAAAACTGCCTCCCATCCACGCCGCGAAAGCAGTGATATGGAGCAATAGCAAAACTTATGTGGAGAGCTTGGGTGGCTGTTGGGAGTGTAACCCAACATCGGAGCCTCGCCACAGGCATAGAGGGGAAGATGCAGTGGCCTAAGTATCTCCATTTCCAGTGGAGGAAGAATTGGGCTGCTGTGAAGACATCCAGAGGTTGATCCAGTCCAAGTAAGAGGAACTACTCCTCTGCACCCTTACAGCCTGGTTTGCCTATGCATGTTTAAGCATAGAAGCTCCTACTGCAACAGGGCCACCTTCTTTAAATGAGAGATAGCATGGACAGTTAGGCAGTTATAGCTTTCCCAAGAGGAGCAGAGGGGAAGCTGGGCTCTCTCAGTTTTAAAAATGCTGGTGGCCAGGAGTTGTCCCCTCCCATTGGTCCCGGGGGGACACCCTCCACACATGCTGCAGAATCGGGACCCTGCTCATCCCGAGAGCCCAAAGCAGCCTGCTCCTCCAGGAGGAGCGCCTGCTTGGGCATGCATTTGGCACCAGCCTCTAATCCCAATTTGGGCAGACTTGCTCCCACTTTCAATAACAGGAGGTGAAGAAAAGCTTCTTAAATCTCTTCCCATCTATGTCTGACTGTGAGCTCTTTTAGCCCATTGCATTGCAAAGTCAAACATTAATGGTGATTTATGCTAACGTCTCAGATATTGCATGGAGAAAGCCTGGGATCAACGGCTGGACGGCTACCACAGAAAGCTGAGGGGCTTAAGAAGCTGTCCCTGTACAGGTGTGAAGTTCCTCCTTCCTCCTGTCAGTGTAAATACTCACCTTCTGTTTCAGCACAATAACAAGATGTGTTCATTTAAACTCTGCAAGTGCGGCCAGGAGAGGAGCCTCTGCATGATTAGGCACGGCTCAGAGAAGGTTTAAGTGTTTTAATGCCTCTTTGCCATTAGTGGCTGCCTCCCAGCTGAGACGCGGGGTCTGGCTGTCTCTTAATTTGGATACAGCAATTAGAGGCTGAGAGCTCTGCTGGGCCAGATCCCAGCCCCAACGTACGATGTAGTTATAGCTATAGCTGCGTTTCTGGCATTTACAGGGAAAAAATACATTTGCCATTGAAAACATCAGGTTAAATTTTATACACTTTATTTCCCTCAAGTCTCTCTTGGTAATGGATAACATTTGCCCAGATGATGGTGCCTGGTACTCCTCCAAATCTGGGGAGACCTGCATTTGAGCTGAAATTAAAAGCTGGTTACTTTAATGGTTGGGTCAGTTTTGAAATAATAATTTTCAAAAAAAATCAGTGTCAGGAGAACAGCTAGAAGAACCTGGGGGAAAAAGTCACAGTATAGAAAGTACATTACTGCACTTAAAAGGTCACCTCGGTCACCTTAAACAAGGGAATGTTTTGGAGATCGCTCCCCTCAGCATCAAGCTGGCTGCACATCAGCGGGGTGTGGGCACAAGCCTGACATCCAGGAGGGGGAGTGGGAAGGAGGAAGACCCACGGTGCCGTTTTGCTGGGTGAAAATCTCTGGGCGAAACCCCAAGAGTGCGTCAGGGCCTGGCAGCAGCACACCGCTGGGGTAGGCAGGGGATCGGGGAGCAGGGACCCTCAGGTCCCCTCACCACAGGCAACAGCATCCCCTCCGCAAGCAGCCCATGCGTGTCCTTAAGGAGATATCTCCTAAGCTAGTTTTCTTCTGGCGTGTTACCTTCCCCTATGATGACGTGTCTGTTTATCAAACGCACAGACTGTTTTCTAAATCCTTCCTAGCTCACTGCAAACAGCTTCACCTGGCGTCTCAGCCCTTCACCCACCAGCTGCATGTGATTTTTCCCTTTCCAGCTTCTAGCCAGCCTCCCACAAGGGCTTGTTGTTGTTTTTTCATTTAAGCAAGCTTTTGCTAAGAAGAGGTATCTGAGGCATGCATATACTGTTCTTTAATCCTTTACCTCCCACACTTCCCTCTTTTCTTAAACCAAGCTGTTCATAAGAATGCAGATTACTGTAGCCAGAATTTAGAGCAAGAATTTGCAGTAGCCAAATATAAATTTAGAAGTGGCAGCAGCATGATCAAACCACAGCTCTTCTCATAAACATTTCTACAGTGCATATTTTCCACAGTTTATGTTTCACAACTTATAGCCATAGATACAGCTCTAAATGAGTAGGCTTGTTTTTAAGGATTTCCAGTGTTATAACTGACAGCATTTCATATCTCAGTGTATTTAAGTCTACACTAACTGCGAGTTCCCAACATGATTATCACATGTAAATAGCAAAAGAAAAAAAAAAAAAAAGGCAAATCATTCCACCAGTTCTACTGAAAATGGAGAATGCAAGTTCACCTCCATTGCGGTTCAGAGAGGAATCGAGCAGCTGGGCGTCCCCCTGAAATGGCAAACACAACACACAAAAGGCACAAAAAGTGTGTTTCCTTCTTTGTCAAGAAGAAAAGCTTGATCCGGGTTTGAAAGACATGCTCCGGTTGCCCTTGCCTGCTTTGAGGTGTGGCACGCCCCAGCCTCTCACCGGGGATGTTGGGGGGATGCCAGGGAGCAGGAAGCTGCCTGAGAAGTGGACAGGCGTGTATGGAAATAGAATCATAGAATGGTTTGGGTTGGAAGGGACCTTGCCTTGAAGGTCATCTTGTTTCCACCCCCCTGCCGTGGGCAGGGACACCTCCCACTAGACCAGGCTGCTCAAAGCCCCATCCAGCCTGGTCTTGAACACTTCCAGGGATGGGGCACCCACAGCTTCTCTGGGCAACCTGTTCCACTGCCTCAGCATCCTCAGAGTAAAGAATTTCTTCCTAATATCTAATGTAAATCTCCCCTCTTTCAGTTTAAAAGCATTACCCCTCATCCTATCACTACACTCCCTGATAAAGAGTCCCTCCCCATCTCTCCTGTAGGCCCCCTTGAGGTACTGGAAGGCTGCTATAAGGTCTCCCCAGAGCCTTCTCTTCTCCAGGCTGAACAACCCCAATTCTCTCAGCCTGTCCTCATAGCAGAGGTGCTCCAGCCCTCCGATCATCTTCTCGGCCCTTCTCTGGGCTTGCTCCAATGAGCACAGCCTTGTGTGTGCCCACAGGTGTAAGCACTGAGTGCCACAGACAGCGTGAGACCACATGAGCTTTAAGACTTTGAGTTAGTAGCAGGGCAAGCTGGGATGGTGCTCAATTGCTTTGCAAACCTATAGTCACCTGTTTGCCCCTTCAGCTCCTCTTCAGATGTCTTTTACTCCTCTTTTCCTCACCCTTTTCCTGATCAGACTCATGGTGGCACAAGCCCCATCAGCAGTGGTGGTCAGACTGGTGCCCAGGATGCTCCCGGGGTTCTGCAGACCATGAATTGCCCTGCTGATAGGGATGTCTGGAGGCGGCTGCAGAGGCTCATGGCTCAGTTGAGGAAAAGCCCCATCATGGCCATCATGTGTCTGTCAGAGGATGCCATTACCTCCCTCATGCTCCTCTTGGTGCGTGAGGTGCAGCACAGCAGGAAGCCAGTCACTGCAGCTAATGCCAATGCCCGGGTGTGGAGGGGTATCTGCTATCTGCTGTGCACACTCAGCCCTCCTCTTGTGCCAAAACCTCATCCAGGATCCCTTCAGCTCAACCTTTCATCCTCACCTCGACCCTGAGTGGGAGCCACAGGACTGACGTCCACCATCCCTGAGAGCTACTGCACAGCTTGGGCGGGTGGGACCATCCTGCGGTTTTATTTTAATGTAAAATAGCACAGAAAGTATCTTCCAACGATAATTTACCAGAGCTCCATCTCAAGAGGTATCTTCCCAAGTCACTAGCGTACATATGTGTGACTTAAGTACCCACCGACCTCTCCTGCCTTTGGCCAAACCTCCTACCAGCTCCTGGGTTTGGATCCCTGCACGGCTCAGCCCAAGGGGCACATCCCTGCCTTCTCTTGTATGAAGCCAAACCGTAGGTTTGTAGGCATTTATCTTTCTGAATTTTTTACGGTTTGCACCCAGCATAAAAACTTACAATTAGACACATTTTCAAGGCGTAGTTTAGCCTAAGTACATTAGTCTGGGCTGAGTGCAATGCAACTTTTTCAAAAAGCAGTAACCCATCACTGAAAAGGCTTCTCCATTAGTAGCACTTATGCTACTTGTGCATATTTAATACAAAATTGACAGCGAGTAAAATGGCCATTACATCTCTCAATTAAATTGACATATGCAGGTAATGCAGAGCTTGCATCACCTTTGCACACTCATTCACAGCTCGCTAGAACCCTCCGTAACACAGAGCTTCTCTGCTTCTTCTGGCAGCTTCCCCTACAAGGGACAACAAGGAAGGACACCCCAACACCCCCTGACTCCTACACCATGCAGCATTTGGCACACGTGCCCCCGTTCAGACTAGGAAAGCCACAGCCAGTGCAAGTGGTATCAAATGAAAGTAAAAACTTATTAGCCATGTTTCGGAGAGATGGTGAGTTTTATACTGTTGCACTCACACTTCATAGCTAAAAAAGCACAAGACATGACAGCGCATTCATTATTTAAAGATCGGTTTCAGTCAGAGGATGACAATGCTTGTAAGGGCAGGGAAGACAAAGCACGTTACGTTTTCGAGTTCACTGCGAGGAGCACGGGTCACAATGTTTAGACAGTCTGTGACAGTGAAAATCGACAGCCTGCCAATGGCCTTCTGCCGCACCTCCAGACTCTCCAGATAGGGGACGGAGTGATGGGTCTCAGCAGGGAGGTCTGGGTTTCAGACAGTGTGCAGACGGCAGAGTGAGCCCCCGGGGAGCAGAACTACTAATGTAGAACGTGCCTGACAAGAGCCGAGCAGCTACGCTGAGGGATGGGTGACCACAGACACTTTTCAGCTTTTCTGCTTTATCACCTGCTCTAAGGAAATCTGGACTCCTGAAATGCAGCAGACCCGCTATGCTCTAGTCAAACTCATTTTGCTGCCGGTCAGAGAGATGCCTGGCAGCTGAAGGAAGCCAGCTTTGCTCTCTCTTTCCTTATCAAACTCTTTTATGAGGTTCTGACCCAGACTCCTCAATCACCGCTGCTCTTTGTGCCTGTTGCTAAGCTGTAATTGCAGAAACTCCGGGAAGGTGTGGGAATCTTTGCCCTCAAACACTGTCCTCTTCAGAACAGGCACTTGCTCGGTATCTTTTGCGGGGGTTCCCACATTACGCACTGCTTTCACCAGTTGTTCAAGGTTCAAGGTCTCAAGTAAACATCTCCAGTGTCTGCCAGCCCCCATCGACTCAGACTGGGCAAGCCTACAAGCTGTTTTCTGTAGAGGAATGGAGGCAGCTGGCTATGTCTACGCTAGTGGTCTAAAGTGGGCCAGGGCCAAACCAAGGTGCTGTTGCCTTGTTAATGTGCTCCCCAGCTCAGGTCTAACTCGGCTTTCTCCCGCACACTGCCTGGTGACAGTTTAGAGGCAGGGACAGTCCAGGACCAGCTCCTAATGAGTTGCACAGGCAAAGTCAGCCTGTTTTGGGAGGAGGGAAGAGTGTTTGATCATGCCGACATGAGCTGGGTAACCCAGTCTCCCATGGGGCCAAAGTACAAACCATGGCACTGGCATTATTTGTGCAATCCCTGCCCACTCATCCTCCTCTCATGCCACCATCTCATGTCCTGCTGCAATGGAGCTTCAACCCACCGAGCCGGGACCTTCCCTTACAAAACTACACCTGCAATTGCCTATGTTTAATGGTTGTGGCAATTCCTCCTCACGCTATAAATTCAGACGTCTGATAGGACTTTGCAGGACCATTTCAATGTGCTCCCACAAAGCGGCTGCTGTAGACCCAGGATTTCAATCCTCCCCAAAATGACATTTCACTACAGCATGCTGGAGAGCCTCTAATGCCATGTGTGTGCGGCGCATTCAAGATCTGTCCACAGAGGAAGATCTATGAGCTACGATGAGTGGATAACTACTGTGCAAATGAAAACAGTAATAGCCCATTTCTGTACCTCGGACGTGCTAAACTACCTCTTAGGCAAAATGCTTTCATCAGATGAACTGTACGTCAAGTCCTGAGCCCTGAGTTTGAAGCTCAGCTAAGTACGGAAGGGAGAGCAACTCTCCCACCTTGTCAGAAATCATCAGCAGAAAATACCACCGTGTTCACTTGCTATTGTTTCAGCAGTGGGCTAGCAAACTCAACAGCGAGGGACAGGCTTTACCACATGCAGGGCGCTGGCACTAGGAAAGGCCTTTTTGGCTCAAGTGATGTATATTCAACAACAGTATAGCCTGTGTGTGTTTGTGTTGACCACCTAATGACATGAAAGGCAGGACATCCTATGTTTTAATGTGCTCTTCTGTTGCTGTCCCCTGAATGGTTCTCCTTCAAAGGGCTTTTCTGTCTTCAGACTTCTGCTCCCTAAAACATGATGTTTATTATTTTCTAAGACAGGCCGTATCAATTACAGCAGCTAAAGAATTCAACTTACCATGGTTTTCACGGAAAACCTCCTTGATATTCATCACCTGCTTGGCAGATTGCATGAATTTGAATACTGATTTACACAATAGAGCTTAAAACCAGTGTGATATATCCAACCAGTTGGAGAACTGGACACGAGGTCTCATTTCCAGTTTTATCGAAAGGAAACATTAAATGCTCTGCTTTATGATAGCAGTTCCGGTAAGGGCCATGTTATGCTAAATAAAAGCTTCTGTAGTAACCCAAATATAGGTTTGGGAGGTCCTGAACCTAGTGTGGCTTCCACTTCTAACAAAACAGAAACTGAAGTAAGCTATGTAGATTAAAAAAACTCCACATCGTGTCCTCTCCTCACGCCCACAACCTTTTCTACCTCTGACAGTGAAACTCCTCCAAATCCCACAGTTTTCTACCCACATAGTAGACCTCCCAAGCACCCTGTGTCAGCAGAGTCGTCAGATGCTGGACCTCTCCAAGCAGGAGGTGCAGTGTCATTGCACTGGACCTGTGTGGCCAAGCCCTTGACCTTTCTCAGTACCAATGATGGATTCATGTCCTTCAAAATGATTATTTAGCTGGTGGCTTAGGTTCAGCCAGGACCAGGTTACAGAGCTATGGTCTCACATGTGCTTTCTGTGCCTCAGCAGGGTCCCAGAGATGGTGACTGCAACAGATGGCTCCACGTAGTAAATCGGCACCTAGGGTATAGTTTGCAAACATAAGACAAGGTGATTCAGATCTTAATGTTTGCTAGGGGAGGGAGAGTCAGGCCTCTTCATATACAAGCCTATCCTCATGGAAAAGAATGGTACTGTTTTTCCTATTATTTTTGAAGTCTATCTCACATTAGACTGACCCACACACAGGCCTGGATCTTGTGCTTGCTAGTGCTTAAGGCGCATCCTTGGAGATGAAGTGAGCTCTTCGAAACAGTGCTGAAGCGCAAGAGCTGCGTACAAAGCACCGACCTTGAAACAGCAGCGCGTGTGTAAGAAAATATGTCTCTTTGGGCTGGATAATATATTTCAACTTGAAAGCAGACCAAGATTAAAAGTAAGATCTCTGTAGCAAAAAGAATGTGAGGTCAGAACCAAAAAGCCTCTCCCCACATGGAGGTGAACTGAAGAGGGCAACCCAAACAAAGCACAGACTTCAGCCAACCATTCTCCCTAGGAAACACAGGTACCGAAACTTCTTCTTTGTTGAGATGAGCTCTAAGAGTCTATCAACTCCTTCACAGTGCCACAGCTCAGCTGAAAATGGAGCGGATAAGGTTGCTATTCACCCTCCTCCTTCTCCTTTACCTCGACTCTGGCCTCAGCTGAATGGATGGCCCTGCCAGCCTCTTGGGAAGAGAGAGCAGTAGGCTTGAGCATCCTTGTGCCAGAACAATTTACAACCTACATTTATACATTTTATAATCTCATTTCTTCCTCCCATCACGTTTGCAAAGAAGAGAGGTGCAGGACATCCAGACCCACATGCACGAGGTCGACACCAGAGCACCCCAGTTTGGCAGAGGTGCCCCATTGCAGCTGGGTAGGTGCTAGATGTGAGGAGGAGGGACGGCAGAGGCTCTGTGCACCGCCCTCGCTTCGGCATTTCACACCGGTTGTTTTGGGGCTCAGTGTGACAGGTCCCATTGGAGACCTCTGTGCTCCCCACCAACCCCTAACTCGGCACTTTAAGTGCCTCTCCAGGAGCTGAGTGCCAACTTTTAGGCATCTCAGTGCGAATTTTACAAAACCTGTTGTGTCAGTGGCTGGCAGTTAAGGAAATATTCTGCATTTTAACCTGGCGTGCTGCCTTGGCATTTGCCTTTCCAGCAGAGGTCTGCTCCTCTATGCTTAGTGTACAAAAGTCTACAGAGACACCAATGACACACCTCAGTCACACAACCATAGCCATTAAAAATCCTACAACTGAACTACTGATTTTCACCTCCTTTACAGATGAGATTTTATTTTAAAACAAAAGGAAGAAGAAACTCTGTGGTGGTATCTGTCTAAAGAAATCCTGTGACGCTTATGGCAACTAGAGGCATTTAGCAAATGCTTTATCTTATTTCACTTGTCTCAGACAGTCCTCCAGGAACAGGACTTGACACCCCTGAGAGGGATGTATCCCCCTCTCAGAGGCAGGAGAAGGGTAACCAGGGTGGTTTGCCTTGAGCCTGGTGTCAGTAAGAAGTCTGGAGGGCTCCGAGGAACTGAACAGGGAGCCCCTTCCCCTGCCTCCAGCTGCTCACATCTGGAGCTGCCATCACCTGCACAGCTGGCGCCTGGTTGGCAGCAGCCACACTAGGAGGGATCTGCCCAGGTTTGTAGCAGCTCTCCTGGCCCTCCCTCTGCTCTTGCCCTCCACAAAAGCAAGATGCCCCTCCCCAGCTGGCCTCAGAATGGGTCAGTGACCACGGCCGACCTCTGCTCCTGCTCCTAACAGAACCAAAGCAAAACATGAGGAAATGAAAGACAGCAGCCTTGTCTGAGCTGCTTTTGAGTGTGGTCCCTGGCCTGTGCTACACCTTGACCTGTGCCTGGGGACCATGTAGGAGGGTGCTGAGTGGCACAGGCACAGGCAGGATGGCACAGGCATGTCCTGGCCTGTGCAGTTCAGCAGCGGAGGTACAGTGTTCACAAACTAGAGATAAACCCCAGGCCACTCAATTAGGCAGGCTCTATCAAATCCTCAAGGAAAAAAACCAACCAAACAAACGAAAAAACAACCCAAGCCCCCCAAACCTTAGGGTCTGTCTACAAGGGACCATGCTTCTGGTGTGAGTTTTCCCATCACCTTGTGTTGGTGTAGCCATGATGACACCCCGGCAACTTTCTCTGCGACAGGTTAATTTGCCTTCTGCATGAGATACTGTGGCCACGAACCACTCAAACTGCTGTAAATGTTCCCGAGGGGGTGATGTCCCATGTGCAATGTCCTATCACGTGCAATGTCCCACCAGACCACCGCATGGCGAAGGGGCTGTTAATGGCCGAGAGTCCCCTCTGTCTACACAACTGCAAAAAATTAGCGTTACCCAAACAGAAAAGATAAACTCTGAGAGTTTGCCAAAGACTTAAACAATTAATAAGCTAAATTTCTTTCCCTCCTCCCTGAGATCCCGGTGTTGTCAGAAGGGCATCAAGGATTTTTTTTTTTTATTGGAATTAATTTACTTCTTCCCCCAAACGACAACCGCAGCTTGGTTAAAGCAGTCAGTCTCACACTAATTTATTTGTTCAGCTCCCCACAGAGGTTACCAAATTAAAAATTGTCAGTTTCTGTAATGGCCTGACCTTTTCAAGCTGAAAAAGTTCAAAGTCTGGCCCACCGGGTCCAAAAGGAAAGCTGCCAAGAGAAACTGCCCGCGCTGGAGCATCAATGTAAATGTTCCAACAGGTAAATAGTCACCCAGAGAGCTTGGGAAAATATCTTGCAAGGTGAGCAAGAAGACAAGGTGTCACGTGTAGAGTAAATTAAAAAGGAAATACCATTTTAGTGATATATCCTAGGGAAAAGACAGAACTCAGGTATCTATCTAATCGAACCCAGACACTGGAGGTTAATATATTTCCATACTCTGAATTCAAAAAAGGGGAATAACCAATAATCCAGCCTTGAATGAGCAGAGGCTACTAACCCTCTCTTGCTTCTTTTCCTTTTTAATCAGTGTCCTTATTCACCAGTTATCTTGGCTAAACTTGGGCTTTGGTAACACGCAGAGCCATTGTGCCACAGTCAATACAAGTGCACCCCTGGAGACCAGCAGGGTTTGTTCTTGCAAGGTGCTGCTGGAAGAGGTACCCTCAGTCCTCCCTCTCCCCCTGTTCCCTGGTGTCAGGCACTGGAGCACCCACAGAGGGAGTGGGGGGCAGCTTGAACCCCTTCTCCAGGTCTTCCAGGGTTGGCCATCTACCCGGTGTGCCACACCACCCCTGGCTCCGGTGGAGGGCATGGTGCAGGCCATGGGTCAGGGCATGCAGGCAGGGGAGAGCAAACCTGGCCTCTCCCCTGTTAGAAGAGATCAAGCATAATATAAAAATACACCCTGATGCCCCGATCCTGTTCCATCTGACATACACGAGCAACCCGACACAGTGCCACAGAGGGGCAGGATTAGGGCTGGGTTTTAGGCAGGCACAGATGCAGTAAATGAATGCAGGGAAGGATGGGGACTAGCTAAAGCAGCGCGTTAGGATGCAGACCTTGGGCTGTTTGCTGTTGCTTGCTCTAACGTGGATTTGCTGGAAGCGTCTGGGATTTTGCTTTTGTGTTTGTTTGCGGTCCTCAGAAGCGCCGTGTGGGACTCCTGTGACTGCCACAAACAGATGACTTCTGATGTAAACTTACTGACACATTGCAGCGTATAATTTGTTAATGGTCTTCCCACTAATGACGCAGATTAAAAACAACAGCTGACAAATCCTTGTCCAGAGGAAAGGTTACAGCTCTCATAAGCCGGCAGGGCACAGAGAGCAAATCCGAGGGAGGAATTCGTGCAACCACTCCTGCTTCCCGTATAGCCGTGGCATTGATGGGGTTAACACACACAGGTCCCTGGGATCTATCTCACATCTTTGACAAGCAGAGAGAAAGAGACAGTGTCTTTCTTGCCTTTTCTAAGTCCCTGATAATTTTCTCAGGGACTGAAGGCTTTCTTCTGGCCTCCTGGCATGACAGCTACCACAGAGTTTAAATAGTGATTGCTCCATGGGATGCTCTCTGCACAGACAGAGAGCAGCTTTGGTCCCTTGGATTTTATTATTTTTTTAATCAGAGATTCAGCCATTTTACTAATATCTAAGAGGCAAAGTTGAAAGCTACATGACCATGGGCTCTAATTACACTATTTCTGATAACAGTGGGGGTCTTCACAGGTTTAAGTATTTGAACAAAGATTTTGGGTGTTTTAACAATTTTTGCCAGAAAAGGGAGGGCACTGAGAACAGAGAATCAGCAGAGAGCTTACTGACTAATTACAGCCTAGAAAATACCATTCCTGGTCCCTGAGATGATTCTGTTTTGATTACTGCACTTCAAGACCACATCGCTGGCTCTACAGACCTCTCTGAAAACATTTTTCCAGTGGAATTAGGAAGTCAATAATTGATGTCACCGGGCTCCAGCAATTCCTGCTGTCTACCTGGCTTTTTTTCTCCAAGTGGTTGAAAGTGCTGAGCACTTCTGCTGCTTTTGCTTATTGCAGACGCTTTCTTCCTGAAGAATCTGGTTTTGCCTGCCTCCTACGCATTGATCTGGTGTCCCGCAAGCCCCTCTTGGCTTCCCTTCTCCCCGCCTTGTGTCACTGGAACTCCCTCCCCAAAAGCAGGCCCAGACCCCTTCCATTCCCTCCTCTGGGCCTGTATTACTGTGATGAACTGTAAAGTTGAACCAGAAAGTGGGTGGCTTTCAGGGAAGGTCCATCGTAATTTGGTGCTTGTGAATGACACGTGGCCTGAAGAAGTCTTTAGTGTGCGGGGAAGAGCATGGAAAAACATCCCTGCAGCGCATCTTTCTTCCCATCAGTGAAGCTGCATGGAGGTAGACGTTGTCTCAGGAAGTTTTATTTTAATTCTGAATTTTGGATGATATATTGGAGTATACTTCAAAAATCCTCGATGGACTCCCCTGATGGGTGGTGCACAGGCACAACACCTGTAACTTTTTCCATGCTGCTTCCCTCACCTGCTGTACCAAGACCTCCCCATTGAGAGGCAAGAAGGTACTTGGGGTTTCAGGCAGGTTGTCTTGCTCACAGCTAATTAACAGTCTTGAATTAACTCTCCGCTGAGAAGCAAAGTCAGTTAAATCATTGCAAACCTTAAAACCTTGAGGTTCCTTACCTGGAATTTTGGTAAGAGCCAAAAGCAGTGCACTAGATGTATGAAGCCACCAGAACCCAAAATTCCCACTGGACAGAAGACCTCTTTGTCCCCCCAGCCCTTCTCCAGAGTCATCCCGTACCCATGGGCAGGCAGCTTTTCCTGCCTGCTTTAAAAGAGAGTGTGTATCAACATTCACTATGTATTTACAGCCTTGGCATGGAAATGCATCTCTTCATAGACCTGTATTATTTATAGGCTAGGCCAAACACCGGGATATTGAAGTAAGGCTATGAGACGTTTTCAGTTTCAGAAATAGCTCATAAATAAGAAGTTAAGTCTTATATTTTAAGAAGAAATGTTAAAGTTCTTGTCCTTGAGCTTTACAGGAAAAAGCTGAAGAAAATACACTCCACAATACTGCCAAAATCTATTTGCCTGATTCTTCTCCAGCTCGTCCCTGCTGTAAACCAGCCTGATCCTGGGGCCGTCTGCCAGCAGAGGGGAACGAAGCGGCTGCTGCCTCTGTAGTGAAAAGGGCAAAGCAAGAGGGATGGTTTCACCCAAAAAGTCACCCAGCGCCTTCTGCAATAGCTCCTTTCTCCAGCCATCTCTTGCTCACCTCCATTTCCTGCTGCTCTCCAGTAACTGACCTCACGGAGAAAGATGTCCACGTAACTTCCAGATGATACTTTTCTCCTCATAATCTGGGTTTTCTGGGGGATTGGTTTGTGAAACCGACGTCGGCTCATGATGAAGGCTGGCTTGCTTCCAACAAGTGAGGAATTGGGGTTATTTACCTCAAAACGGCTTTGGTAGCTTTGAGCACCAACCCTGGGTCATCTGCACGCTCCTGGAGAAAAAACACCGCAAATACAGACCGGGCTGTAGCAAGGTATCATCTCGGTTGATCCCACTTGTTATGGCTTCTAGAGTGGGCGCCTCCTCACTCACGCCTCCCTACTGCAGACAACCAGAGAAGTAATAGAGCCTGAATTCTTGCATGCTATTGAAATATAAGCGCTAAATCATTGTAATTATACCTTTCTGGTAGCTGCTAGGGTGGCAAGTTTGATTTTTGAGCTTCCAAACCAAAACACAATTAATGAGGTTTTTGCAGAACTAAAAGCACCGCCCCCCCCCCACCCCTTGACAGTCTCTGCATGAGGCTCAGCCTTGCTTCCTACTGCGTGTAAATAATAACGTGGCTATCAATGCATTTTTGCTATAATTTCTAAATGCCATTGGAGCAAATTAAATCAGAAAAGGAAGTTTATAGCACTTCACATTTTTCCATACATGGTTTCATGCTGTGTTATACACAGTGTTCATCACATCCTCTGTACCTTATTTGCTGTGAGATAGCTGAAATTCTTTGTCTTATCTGATCTATGATTTAAGATTCTGACCTTTTCAGCTTTCTGTAATTTCACTGCCAGCTCACTCAATATGCCTTTGTTTATAGCCTTACAGCAGAGAGACCAAGTGAAGACGGGAGCTGCTTATGCGCTGGAAAGACAGAAATTTCCTTTTGCCAAAATTTGCGTGTGAAAGAAGGAAGCAGCAATGTCATTTCAAAAGTTTTTAAAGAATCCGAGAATACAGATGAGAAAGGGTATTAAGCACCCTTTCAGTATGACTTTCTGCTAAAAGAACGAACCAAAAAAGCAATACCTTTCTGTTTATGGCAACCTGTGTGAAAAGCAATTTCAACACTAATAAAACCTGATTTTTCAGCTCCGTGGCGAGAGCAGCAGAATGGCAGCATACATCTCAGCACTTTCATCAAAATGGTTGGGAAGGCAAATGAAGCCTTTATATCTGCTACTGGGGCGTTATGTCAGCGTGCCTCAAGTTCTGCTCCCCCGCTGCTTGGGCAGGGTGCAGAATGAACTCTGGGGACACTAATCTGTGCTGGAGAATCGCCGCTAAATTATTCGGGGTACTAAAGACAAGGGCTGAGTGTGAATTGCAGAAGACCCTAATGACACGGAATGACGGCAATAAAATGACAGATGAAATTCAGCTTAGATAAATTGAAAATGAGGCACGTGGGGGGAAAAAAACCTAATCTTAGCTTTTGATACGCTGTGCTGAGTTCTGAGTTGACTATTGCTACTTGGAAATGAGATCTTGCCATTAGAACAGATAATTTTATGGAAATGTCAGATTTGTGCTCAGCTCTGCTCAGAAAAATCCAAAACTGATTTAGAGGAAATATTATGAAAGGAACAGTAAGGAATGTGGAAAACATCACTCATATTCACCATAGAAATCCTTGGTGTGCTTGTGTATCGAGTACTGTGAGCAGCCCTGGTCCTCCCATCTCCAAACAAAAGATATATCAGAATGAGAAACGCTGCAGGCAAGCTAAACTGGGATAATCAAAGACGTGGGCACTTACTGAACAGTCTTACGCTCTTCTGCCTGGTACAGACCCAGAGGAAAGACACAAAAATGACAGAGAACTATGAAATTAGGAGTTGCATGAAGATGAGCAGGGACTTGTTGTTCAGTATCTCTTCCAATGTAAGAACTAGGCATGCTTAAATGAAACCAGAAGATGTCCCACTCCAAAGAATCAAAAAGAGATAGTTTCCTGTTGTGCTCATGAAACTTTCATCATATTTAAGCTAAAAGGTACCAGAAGTTGATACTTGAGCTCAAGGAGCAACTGGGTAAATTCAAAGAAGAAAAAAAGGCCACGAAAAGCCCTGTTAGATTCAGAGACGCTAAATTTGGTCAAGAAGTCCTTGACCTGAAAATGACTGGCAGCGAGGAGACAACTGATCATATATATATCCTTTTCTGCTCTTACAAGAAGCCAATGGTTGACCCTAGTTCAACTCTTCCAAAAACTGTTTTTAATGTAAATCTTTGTAGTTTTGTTCATCGCATGTTGTTGGCAGAGGGAGATGTGCCAGGGAGAATTCTCAGTTAGGTTAAAAAGGTCACTGTAAGCTTGGGTTCATCCAGTGGGCATGGCATCAAAGCAGAAAAATTAAAGAGTCTGCGGATACAATTTATCTGCTTTAGATTTTTTTCAGTTTACCTCCCTTTGCAGTACACAGCAACAAAAAGGCAGATTAGTATGTCCTGGAATAGGTAGGTGTTTCAGGAGATTAATCACTCTCTACTAGTGCCTGTATTTCCTAAGCCTGGGACCGTTATGACTCAACGAGAGTGTGTATTTTGCCCAGGAGTAACAGAAATACATATTTCCTACATATTCCTTCCTTCAGATACTTATTCCATTTTGTGATTTATTTAAATAGGTTTAAATGTGGCACAAACAATGTTGACTGATAAATTCTCCTTGGAGTTTATAAATAAAGATGCTTCTTTAAAACAAAATCTGGCAAAGACAAGCCTGGCTCAGACCCAGGAGAAATTTAAATTCAGCCCATGATCTGCTGAGCTAGCTGCCCAGTTGATCCAAACAGAAGATGAAACATCCTATGATTGTTTATCTAAACCTTTCATAAAACTGCAACTCATTTATTTGCCATTTAATTCTCACAAACACACAGCTGAGTAAGATGATGGCTGTACCATTTAGATGGTCAGTGCTGAGGCCACATCCTGAAGTCTTGACTCACTACAATTGGGATGTCTGTCTATTCTTGTGTTCTTTGCGTGGAGAGCAGGACGCTTGGAGGGGCAAGGGTATCACTATGCCCCCCCCAGTATTGAGCTGGGAGGCAAAAGCTGAGAAGAGCTCCCAATCCATGGATAGCCACAGGAACTATGTGCTCATGTGGGAATATCAGAAGTCAAACGGACTCAGAAAGCAGGGGAGAATAAGCAAGGAAAGCTGCAAGACCAGCCAAGGTCCAAAGAAGCTAAATTGAGACAGGTACTTGGTCCATAGCTCACAAAAGCAGCTTGATGCAGAGGAAAGGGTTTGCTGGAAGAAGCATTAGTCCCTGAGAGGGCGTTGACACAAATCCTACAGCATACCCAAGAATGGTGGCGGGCTGGGGAAGGGATTAACATTTCTTATTCTACCTTCATCTCTGAAGTGGGTACTGTCTTAAAAATGTTCTGCATAACCATTTGCTACCACCAGCAAGCACTTGAAAAGAGTCGAGACAGAACAGAAAGCTCACGAGGCTCCATCGCATGAATGGACGCTCTCAAGCCAGCAAGCCATTGCTGAGCTTCTGGCAATACTGCAGGTGAGGAAAAACTCCTGCTCTCGGCAGTGTGTGGTGGATGGAGGACCAGTTCTCTGTATCTGGTCCTTACATAAAAACATCCCCTAAAATAAATGCAGACGCATGGCTGGGCTCTCTCTGACTAGGAATCCAAAGCATATGGGTCTTACACGTAGGAATCAAACTGTATGCAAGTGGCAAGCAGCGGCATTTGGCAAACACATTGTGTCATGCAGACACAAGCATCCACACACACATTTTAACCTTCAGTCACTCCTGAGGTGAAACCCCCCTGCTCCCCTGGACCATACCTGGAGCTGTGTAGCATTAAAGTCTTACAAAACGTTCATGCTTTCTCGGCAGTTTTTATTTTCATATGATCTCTTTGCTGAAACCCTGTTCTGACCAAAAAAACATGCATCTGCAGGACAATTAGACTGCAATGTTAATTATAGCAATGATAAAGTTTTATTTTGGTCTGTTGCTGATGGGTTTCACCTAGGGTTGCTTTCTTTTCCCTGTTTAACATCCAGACATTTATTAGCACACATATTCCTGCATCCTATTAGTCAGAAACATTTTCACTTCTGTAGCTGTGACGTTGTCGTCGCTGCTTGTCATAAGCATCACCAGTCCCAGATTTCCAGTCTCACAGCTGCAGTAGCAAACCTAACTCTAAACTTGCCGTAGACAAAGGGAGGCATCGCTTGGTCTCTGCGTGTCCGTGTGGCAACAGCGGGCTGCTTGTTCATCACTTGGATGGGGCACTGTGGAAGTGAAATCCCAGAGGGACGGCTGGGTGACTTTGACTACTTTTAGCAGAGCACGGGTGGTTTTGTATGACCCTGCCTGACGATGCTGGGCCTGAGGACACATTAAATACTCTGTATAAAGATTTTGGAGTACAACAGAAATCCACCAAAATTGACTGCCAGTTATTCCCTTGAAATCTGCATAGCTAAGCAGATTTTTCAGGGGAGCTTCACACCCACGCTTGCCTCTTGCAGTGGGTGTCCCTTTGTCTCTCTGATGCCTGCACGCCTCCCCCCACTTCTCTCCTATTTCTTTGCTACCTTACGCATTACAGTAGTTTCGGTCATCGTCTTTGCACAGAGGGTCCCCAGATCAGCTCTCTCAGTCCTTAATTCTCCCCCTCTGGTTTTTGTCGCATCTTCAGATGCCTCTAGACCTATCCACTTGGAAGCCTTACTTTCATTTCAAGCTCAGCCTTTCCGAAAGTGAAGTGCTGCCCCTCGTCCCCTTTCATGGCTGAGGTTTTACCTCCTCTAAGGTACGTTTGTGGATTTTTTCCCCCTGTTTATAAACAGAGAAGGGAAGGAGACATTTCTGGAATGAGACTCTTCTTACACCATTGTAAATGCCTAAAGCAGGCCAGACGCACGTGCCCTGAAAGTGTATTTCCCTCCATTGCCTGTAAGGAGGTCCCCAGGGGTTGCACGAGGAGGCTGGCTGCCAGCTGATCTCTACTTGCGCGAAGGGAATCTCACTCGATATGTTTCACAGGGAAGCAGTGAGCTGCTTACCCAGTGGACAAACTCCTGCAGTAGCCCCCTTGTCTGAGTAGGGAAGGCCTTATTTATTCTCACCCTTACACATTTTCAGCACTCTGTGCTTTTACAGGACAGTAGCATTTATAAGTCCGATTTACCTCCATGTTCTCTAATCTCACTTGTTCATATTCGGAATTTTAGGGGCATACTCACAAATTTCTTAGCAAATGCTCAAAGGTGTCACACCTTGTATAGCCTCTGTAGCTAAAATAGAAATGAATGTGAACGAAATCTTGAAAATCAAAGCCTTTCTCCAACCATACATAACAGTCCAGCAATGCTGAGTCTCACTCTTGCTTTTAACTGTGCCATAAACAGAACATTACAGTAAAATTTTGTGATGTATTTCTTGAACTGTAACCATATATGTGGAAAAAAATTATCTGTCTTCTGGTGGCAAAATCCATTTCTCCTTTTGCTAGATAGTAATATTTGTCAGCAATATGGACATTTATTTCATTTACCATCTTGCTGCCCCTGCTTCGTAACTGCTTTCACCAGAGTGCAGGACCCAGAAATGTAACGACGTTCACTTTGCCGTTATCGCTCATGCTGCCCTGCAGTGCATTTAATTTTGTGCTCAAAACCGGTGATGACGATGGACTCTCAGCTCGCAGAGAGTGATGCCTCTAAACGGTACAAACACTGGGAACAACTTGGATTCCTAACTATAAGTCTCCAGGAGACAGACTGTTGTTTGGAGATCTGCAGCTATCCGAGACATCTGCACAGGGTTTATAGATATGATGAAGCATCTATTTGGAGACCTGCATCCTTTGGGAGCAGCAGCTAGAGGTCAGGAGAGCAACTTCAGGGCACCATAAACAGCACTGGATGATTCTGTTTAGCAGCCCAAATTTCTTCCCAGTAGTACTAACTCCCCATGCCATCTGGCATTCACTGTCAGGATCCAGCCTTCATGTCCACTCAGCCATCAGCTTCTAAGCGTTTGATTGCAAACAACAGTATGAGTTTCCAGAGGCTGACATCTGTCTCCCAGGAACCAAGCTTGTTTCACAGCAGCAGCCAAGCAAGCAATGAGATATTACCACCACAATCCACATAAACCCGGAGATGACAAAGTCCTCCAACCCTTTTGCTTCCCTAAAATGTTATATCCTAACATAGGTATGGGTGGCATGAAAATATAAACTTGCAGTGGGGATTTCATTAACAGCACTGAAAGGGGCTACAAAAGGTTATCTAACACAGTCCTCTTGCAACGTGTTTGTGTAATTGTACCTAGTTCTTCATGATTATTAACCTGGTTGTAAGGTTCTCCAATATATTAAGAGTCCAGATGCATATATATCCACGTATATGAAGACTTCAAGAGCAAACCAGCAGTACAGATGACTTCAGTGTTGAAATGAATGGAGCTAGAGAAATAAAAAAATGGCAGACTGATATCAAAGTAAATTATAGAGAGGTATTGATTACTATAGGTTCAAACAGACCCTGTTTACAATGGCACTTTTTAAACAGTAGCTGTTTGAGTCTAAGGACCTGTGAAGAACAATTAAGAAAAAAAAAACTAACCAGAACCTTTGAGAGCTTCCTTTCTTCTTCTGCCCTCATCAAACGCTGTCTTTGTTGTGTCCCAAGAGTAATTTCTCATGCAGACTACGTATTTTTTTTACCTTTAATACAGCTTCCCACAGCAGAGGTCAGCCGACTTTGATCAAAAAGTGGTGGGTCGTGATCACTCCACTCTGATTTGCCATAGCATGGCCTTCTCTTTTAACCAGACTTATCTCCAGGGATGTGGCATGTCTGCAAGGCTCGTTGTTGGGAAAATGGAGAAATGTGAAGAAGTATTGGTCTGGTAAAACAGAACAGAGGCCTGGACTACTCTTGGAAGGAGGAGACCAAACAGAGGGCCTCAGTTACTCTGTAGAAGAGAGATCAGTGTTTCCTCCTTACTCAAGTCTGTTATGGTCCTCCATGCTCCCATCTCTGTCCTAGTTCACTGTATTCAGGCACTTACATGAAATAGTATGGCTGAATAAGCAACCAGTTCCTCCCAAGGTCCACCCACCCTGAGAAGGTATGAGGATACACATACAAGACTAACGGTGTGGCAAGAGACTGCAACTTCTCCTCCTTCCCCAAGAGCAGCTCATGAGACTGTTCCTCAGTGCCGCTGGAGTAGAAATGAAGTCCAATGAATAAACTATCACTATTTGCATACTTAAGTCTTAACTCAATCCGTATGGAAAATCTGACACTGGGGTCACTTGAATTAGTGCTGGTGACTATTCAAGTCTCGAGTCTCTGGTCTTAATTCAATCTGAGACAAAGCCCACCAAAGTCACTTGGAATCAAAAGATTTGGTGTTGGGCCCCAACATAATTGAATAGTAAGTTACATTAACATGCTTTTGCTTCATGTACATTTTGTTAAAAAAACATAATTATGGTCACGGTGGATCTTTACTAATGCTTGGAACCGGCCCGGCATTTTTAGTCATTTTTACGGCTATGTAGATAAGATGGAACTTTTAGTGTTTCCAAAACGCAAACAATGTTTATTTGTTGCTCATAAGTAATTCATGGACCCAACAATATTCAACAAAACTTCTTCATTTTTAAAAGATTTCTTAATGAGCATCATTTTACAGAAAACCACCAGCAAATAAATATATGAAAGCAATTGGTTTTGACATCACAATGGTTAAACACATTAAATAATTCATTAAATTGTGCTTTACATCAATGAAAATGCCTAGGTCTACAAACTATCTTGTAAATAGGAATAAAAGTAGATATGGTTACTCACAATACAATCTTTTAGTAGCAGAGTTCACACACATTATTGCACATAAACAGAAGGAAAATTCCTAAAGAATAAAGTAATTTACAGCTTATTAATTTACCCTTTCATCTTAAATATGGCAACTGATGGGAACTCCTGATTTTTTTTTTTTCACTTCCAACATTTATTTGAAATCACAGAGCTAGTGATACGGCCAAGAAGAAAGCCAAGGACATTATAGGCTATGGAATCCATTCCCTCCACAAGATAGTAACAAAGAAAGTATTACAAGAAACAAACTGAAAGAAGTGGTTCAGTGCAAACTGGGTACCTTTTCCGAGTATGCTTTTGCCACCTGTAGGGAGGATACAGCAATCTGCTCCAGCAGAATGATTTTATTGTGATTGTTCATCTCGTACAGAGTATTCTCCACCAGCCTGGAAACATGTTATTCCTTATCCTGGACTGAAAAAGAATAATTCCACATATATCAGGGGAACAGCAACAGAGGAAAAATAAAGTGTCAGTGAGATAGGTTTTAAAACGTCAGTGCTCATCACTGATAGAAGACTGCCGGTGGGAAACAAGAGCCCACTAGTGCAGAAGGAAGCACGTGTTAATGAGAAGGCCAACTTGAGAAACCTCATGTTTTAGTAATGGATGTCAAATCTGAAACAACTGCAGATGCAACGGTGATGTGACCTGCCACGTGGTTTGGCTGTACAGATATGCTGCAGTTAGGAAGTTTGGTTCTGGATCTGAGTTCCATCACTTTTTTTGTTCGGTACTTCTGTTTTTAGTGAACTGCAAATAACTACCGCGTATTGGGTAGAAGCCCTAGCAAGGCTACCGCGGCCTCACTGCTAACATAACTGCAGTGAAGAACACCCATCATCAGAAACGGTGTTTTTTTCTTTCCTCATGGTGAAAAAGCATTTTATCGTTAGCACTGATGAGCGGGGAAGAAAGGGCAAATTTTCATTCCTTAATAAAGTACGTCCCAGAGGCCACAGGCTGAGTTTTTGGACTAGACATCAAATTACCGGGAACAAGTTTTAACGACAAAGCATGTTTCTCTGTCTGCTCCAAGCCCACAGTGAATTATAACTGGAAAAGGCAGCCAGTGCAGAGGATGTGATGGGAGAGATTAGCAAGTACATCTCTATTACAAAAGAATGAGATTTCTTTCAGCACCACAGTAGCAGAAGCCAAATTGCCTTGTTTAAGCAACAAAATAATGCCAGGAAGATGGACAGAAATCCTATAGCGTTGTTGCTCATGAAGGTTTTGAAAGAAACATGCTGTGCTCCCATCTTATACGAGCCAGTGTAATTACAGTGAAGTCCGTGCTGTCAGAGCAACGAAAACCTGGAGTAACAGAGATATGAACCAGGGCCTTTATTTTGCTTTTGCGTTACGTTATTTCGGGCGCAGCGCCCAAGAGGAAAAAAGCTGCAAGCCTGTGTCTTAGAAGTCAGCCTGAAAGTATTTCCAAACAACTGCTTTATTTGTCACGTGCCAGGAAATTCTGCTCAGAAAACCAGTAATGCTGGCGCAGTGAGTTTGCTGGATCTATTGCTGGCGCTCAGGAAGGAGGTGCCGGGTCCTTCAGTCCCAGGGGCAATGGGCAAGATCTCAGCTGCTGGTGCTCCCCCTCCTCAACCGCTCCTGCACAACCAGGGCTATCTGCAACACAGGCTCCAGGGACAAAAAAACCCCACAACAAACCAACTTCAATTTTAACTAAATCCCAAGCGTTAAGGCAAATCCCGTTAACATAGATGCTACAGCACATTAGCAGCTCTTCAGGACCCTAATCTTGTCTCCTGGGAAATGACTGACGAAAAGGTTAGGCATCGCATTAAGGTATTGCCAAACTATTAAAGCTAATGTAAACCGCCCAAAGACTGCTTCGATTTTGCTCATTAGGCTTTGTTTTGTTGTCGGGCAGAAGGAACATTCCGGAGAACATTGGTATGCCTAGACAGCTGTAACTGATACTTACAGTCACTGGTGAGGCTGCAGGGAACAATTTCTGAGCTCTCTCTCCTCTCCCCTGAAAAGGTAACACTGCATTTTCTAACTAAAAAACAAGGGCCCCACTGCCGTGAGTGGTGCAGAGAGGGGGCCTGCTGGGGAAAGCGGCAGGGACGCAAGGATGGGGACCCTTTTCTCATGCCGAGGAGGAAGGGCACCTCAGGTCAGAGGGCTGGAGCACCCCTCCTATGAAGACAGGCTGAGAAAGTTGGGGTTGTTCAGCCTGGAGAAAAAAAGAGAAAGCTCCAGAGAGACCTTATAGCGGCCTTCCAGTACCTAAAGGGAGCCTACAGGAAAGATGGGGAAGGACTCTTTATCAGGGACTATAGTGACAGGGTGAGGAGTAACAATTTAACCATTTTAAACTGGAAGAGGGGAGATTTAGATTTGATATCAGGAAGAAATTCTTTACTGTGAGGGTGGTGAGGCACAGGAACAGGTTGCCCAGAGAAGTTGTGGATGCCCCATCCCTGAAAGTGTTCGAGGCCAGGCTGGATGGGGCTTTGAGCAGCCTGGTCTAGTGGGAGGTGTCCCTGCCCATGGCAGGGGGTTGGAACTAGATGATCTTTAAAGTCCCTTCCAACTCTAACCATTCTATGAGTCTATGAAAAAGAAGGGATGCTTTACAACAAAAGATGGGTTGGGACCGATTCTACTTCCTCACTTACTTTCTTCTTTAATGTGAATTTGGCCTTGCAGCTTTCCTTCTATGTGTCTGGCTTGTCTCCCACACAGCCCTGCTCCTGCCAAGCCCCCTCCCTGCCTGCCAGCCCCCCACCACTGCCCACCCCACCTCTGCCTCTGCTGGGGGGGGGTCCTCTAGGGCCCTCCCAGCACGCACAGCCCCCTGCACTCATGGAAACAAGGAGCACACCTGCAAATCCTGGATGTGGGGTTCCAAAGGAATCCTTCCCCTCTCTTGTTGCGGGGTCTGCAGCAAGATGCAGCAACAGGCGTGGGAACAGGGAGCAGCAGCTCCCTGTCATCCCTGCGTCACCAGATCCCCATCATCCCTGCATCGCCAGCCAGAAAGCTCCTTGCCTCCGCAGGGCCAGGGCCAGCCCAGCCTGAAGCCCCGGTGCCAGTGGGTAAGATGGCAGCTCGCTGAGAATTACCTGCGCTGCACTAAAGGTGCAATAATACCACTCAGGCTTAGCTCTTCATGGCCTCGCCATCCTGCAGCCAGGATACCCAGAGCGAGCTTCGGTCCTAGACGGTAAACATTTCAATGTAATTTCACTTCTGAAGGTAGGCGTCCCTACATGAGCGAGGTGTCTCAGTGCCTCTTCCAGGTGACGGGGATCCAAGCAGGTGTCCAGGGAGTCTAGAGAGCTCCTTGCTCTTCTCTAAGGCAGACATCCCACGCTCGGCCAGGAGAATAACGATCTGCCGTGCCACGTTCTGCCTTCTGAATGCAGAGGTGGGAGGAGATGCACATGGTCCACCAGTGGAACAGGTATTAGGGACCAAAACCCGCTGCTACTCATCCCAAAAGTAGCACACTGACAATCAGGCGTAAAGCAGCATATTGCTAATAAACTACACTGATAATGAGGCATCATCCTGGTAGCCCTCTTCACTACTTAATAGCCATTATGATATTCCATGTTTAATGTATTACTGTATGCATTAACTCTCCACAGGATTGTTAGATCATATTTTTCATATTGTGCATAGAGAAGTAGCAATAGCATCGTCAGAAGAAAAGAAGACACAGCATGCACTACAAAAAAAAAAAAAAAGACTTGGAAATGAAAGGACAAATTTGCAAATTCAGCCTCTTTTTTCTGTAACATTATTTTTTAACGACTGGATAAAAACTTTGAATTTTGAAAATAAATGAGAAATGTGCATCCGCATCAGGTACTCCGGCAGTTCTAATTAGCAAATCTGTAAGGTAAAAGCCATTCATGCATGCAGTAATATACTTTCAGCATCTCGATTTAGCAGCCACGTTGAGGCACTTAGAGAAATTTCCTCCTAATGCTTTACATTTATGCTAGAAGAAGAAGGAAAAAAACTCTCTCAAAAGATCTATGGTGCACAGGACCCTCTTTTTAAAATTTCACTATTACAAATGGAACAACATAAAATCTCGGAATAAATAGATGCAGTTTTGCCACAAGGATGCAACATGTGGAGGAAGAACCCATTGAATCTTTTTCTAGGCAAGGAAGAAAAACAGATACAGATCTCTCATCAGGAAAGCAATAAATTTACGAAGAATCTTCATACAGAGTAATAAATATCAAGACTTTCCACATATCCATTATGTATCCTATAAAAATGAAATCTGATTTTTTTTTCTAGCCACTACTGTAGTTAGACAGAAAACCAATTTAAATGGTATTCACTTGGCATCAATGTATTTTAACAGACAATATCATAAACCTGCCTACCTTCACAGACAATCTATCTCCAGGCTTTTACAGCAAATCTGGAAAATGTCACACTAATATTTAAGCTTTTCCTCCTCTCTTTCCTCTTCCCTGTAGTTTGCTTGGCCCCTCTTCACCTTTTGTGAATGCGAAGGCTGATTTCATTGCCTCCAGACAGATAATTTCCACGATGTGTGCCCAGCTACTGCGTGGACCTCATTTCTCGAGGCTTTCCCTTTGCCACACGTGCTCAGAAAGATGGCTGCTACCTGGCTGGGCTTGGAACTCTCATCATCCACGGAGAAATAAGCTAACCTCCCCATCACTTCCTTACAAACCATCTCTGATTGCTGGCTAACAGAACAGGACAAGCATTTCTTAGGTTCTCTAGAACTCAATCCCGTATTTCCTAGGTCTTTTTTAATCACCTCAGCAAATTCTTCCCTTAATGAAAACACAGCATGTAGAGGTTTGAAGGGCAATACGCTTTCCTCCATTTCGTTCACTAGAAAGCTATGCACTACAGTTGCAAAAGACTGTATGAAATAAACCTCATGTCACAGAGGAACCAAAAAAGATATTTTTTTTTCTATTTTTCATTCACGTCTGCACAAGTTTTGGTAGCTCAGATTGTATAGGGTACATCTGGTAACACTCTCTCTTCAAACCATCCTCATAGCTTAGGGCTTTGAAGGAAGTCTTTTTGGACAGGAATCTATTCTACTGCCATTTAATAACGCTAATTAATGCCGACTGAGAAAAAAAATACATTCTCCTCACTGGCAGAAACCAAGAAAAACAGAGACAAGGAGGGGTAGTTGTCAGACGCCGTCTCATTTACCAAAGTGGTAGGCTTTCCTTGGCTAATTCCCAGGTAGCCAAGTTGCACAAACTCTCTGATCCTCTCATCGGTTAGTCAAGATGGAGGAGCGTCACCACCTTGCGACCTGACTATTATAATCTTCAGTGACGGTTACTTCTGCTGCCTCATCCCTTGGCCACTGGTGAGCTCTCTGCTCCCGCAGCAGCCGCCGCTCCTCTCGCCTCTTTAGCCGGTTCTGCTGATGCTCCTCTTGCTTGGAGTACTGGAAGCGCTGCAAGAACAGGTCCTTCGCATATTCATAAAGCTGCACGTCCAAGAAATTCAGGTCCTCTATCCGTTGCCGCACATCCTCACCGATGTCCACATTGGAGGCCCGCGTAACGTTGAATTGGGTGAATGGGGAAATGAACTTCAGGTTGAATGTCCTCTCAAAGAGATACTGCGTTTTCCTCTGAAATTCCGTGAGCCCGAAGAAGGCCATGTTTTTCAGATTGTTCTTGGCGCTTTGGAGAAGAATCATATTTCTTTCACTCTCATTCATGAAAGTCAAGTTGTAGCATCCCACCAGGCTGAGGTCTGCCAGCATGCGCACCTGGCGGTTGTTGGCCAAGTTGTAGCTACAATCCATGAATTCCTGTAAACTGACTCCAGACCAGTCGTCTCCTTCGTAACAGGTAGGCAGCTCGTCTGGTGTTGGGCTTCTTCCATCGCACATATGAAGGGAAGTTTTCCACGTTGCACCCCTCTGGACATGTTTCCATTCACTCAAATACCGTGACACCGGATCCCTCAGCATCGTGATGTAATAGAAATTCCTGAAACATATAATTAAACACAGTTTTAAGATTCAGAGGATTGCACTTTTTTTATTCTCTAATAAAACGATTATCAGCCACCGCCACCACCCCCTTCACTTTTTCCATTGTAATGTAGGCAGTTTAAGCGACTACTTCTGAGACAGTAAAAAGCTTAAAGCTTCATAAATACTGTGAATAAAATACAAGGTAAATTGGGAGAAAGAGAAAGAGATCAAGGGAAATAAGCAGCTATCAGAGAAACGGAATTACTTTGACCTATGAACTGTTCAGTGGTAGTTACTTTATACAAAAGCCAATTAACTGAAGTGAATGCTAACCCTCAGTAATATCAGAAACAGTGGGAAAAGAGATTTCTATAATCTTGCCACTTCTCTTCTGGACTGAGACATGCATGTCTCACAAGATGAACAAGATGATAATCCATACATTGCTTGGTCAGAATATGAGAGACGGATGAGCAATTTCATGTGGATGCTGCTAAAAATAACACCATGTGAATGACTGGCATGAGCCACCTACTTAAGAAGAACCCTATTATTAAATGGGTTGGAGTGAAGACAATGAGAGACCCAAAATCCATTCATATGACTTAATTTTAGACTAGTGCTTGATTGAAATTAGTTATCATCGTGTAATACAAAAGCATTTGTTGATATAAAGATTACCATTATTCAACCTCACCTGTCAAGAATACAAAAGAGACACCAAGAAATATTGATTTGAAATAGAGCAAATAACTGCAGAACTCACATTGCCTGTTCATCTTTTAGCTATTGAATTCAGTTTGTACATGTATTTCTGGCAATCTGAAATGGACTGCAATTGAGTGTGCTTCAAGCAGGCTTTCACAGATTGAGTTTTTTACTGAGAAATGTTTTATTCAATAAAAACTCACCTGAATTACAGGGTGATATCATAAAGACAAAGCAAAACCAAAATATTTATGACTTCTGTCAGCCAGAATAACCAGCAGAAGATTCATGACTAAAATTAACACACGGTCTGGTACCAAAATAGGCTTGTGAGTTCGCGTGACTCATCTGACTGCAAACAATACATTAATAAATCATGAGCCCTAAGATTTCTTAAGAAAAGTCTGATCTCAATACTCTTTAAGTTTAGAGAATGATGAAGCAAGTAAGCAGGAGGCAAGCTTGCCACAGACTTCTAACCCTGCAAACAAACCAACACCTCGTGAGGGCCATCTCGTACATGAGCTAACTCCAGCCGAACGAAAAATCTCGAAACTGCTAACAATCTCTGAGACGATTGTCTTTCTTTTTCAGATATTACCCATTTTCTGCCATTAAAGATTCCCCGTAGCTTCTCCATAAACCTCAGGTTTGTCATAAAAACAGGTATTTTCTCACATATTCCTGAAAATGCAGATATTTTCCCCAGTGCAAACTAAGCAAAAGGGAACAGGGCTGAATGCTTTGTCCTTATTCATTCTGAGTTCTCCCCCTAGAGGATCTATACTATATTTTCTGGAATAAGGTTATGAGCCCAAACTACGTACTATGCAGGGTCATTTCTTGAACTACTATCTAATGGAAACAGCTGTTTCATGGATTATTGCACAACAGAAGGGTTACAGGTGGAAGGATATAAACTAGGGAGAGCCATGGATGTATTTTCTTCATCGCTCGCATTGGGAGCCATGATTTGTGTTAGCATCAGATGACGTTCTGAAGAACGGTATTTGAAAAATAATTTGGGGCTTGGGTTTTCTGGCTGCCACGCACACACAATCAAACGGCACTTCGGCTGTTTTAATCCACTTCAGTTACTTACACAGCCCAAGGACCACACAACCATCCATAGACAGATATTTCTAAAATCCCTCTTCACTGCTCCTGAAGAGCAGGAAGGACCAGAAATCCTCTTGTGTGCTCTGCAGTAAAGTGCCGCTGTGAAAAGCACTGTCTTTAGGCACTTCAGGCACAGCTTTCCCTTCTCAAATTGGATGCTCGTCTCATCTTGGCTCTACCTTGCATGTATGAGAGCACATTAAGAACTGCTTTCCAACTAACAGAACAAAAAGTGGACGCTTTTCACTAGTGTTGTGCAGGTAAAGCAGCCAAACTCTCAAACACCCATCAGCTCTGAGCGTAAGACACTGTTGTTGCAACATCCAGCAGGCACTTGATGGGGTTGTAACAGAAAATGATTGAAGCTCCGAGGGAGCAGAAATGAAAAAAAATGGACAAAGATTCAGAGGCAGTTGCCAACATCTACATTGACAGAGACGTGGCATTGGCTTAGTCCTTGTATGGCTGCCCCTCCCCTCGTCAGATGATGTTGGATGTTGATATGTGGTAACAGATGGGTTTAAAAGTTGCTCTTGACAATTATTTATACCTCTAATAATAATTCTGTCTTTCCTCACCCATCTCCAGCAGTCCCAGTCAGGCATGACTCAGAGCAACAACAATTAACAAAAATACCTCCTTTGCATCAATCATTTCCATTTCATCCCTGGATATGTAAATGTGTTTGATGTGCAATAAACAGGAGTAGGAAGCAAATGCAGGGAAATGAGAACAGCGCGTCTCTGTGTAACATCCGCAGCTTCCCTTAACGCAGGCTGGGCGAGAAACTTTCGCCAGTCTGCTGCTGCTGCTCCTCCTTGTGACCACCTGACTTCTGCAGCTGTTTTCACTATCCTGATTAATTTGCTTCTGGTTTGCGCGCCTTTCAGAGTGTCGCCTTCTTGTGTTACCAACTGAATGGCTTCTTCATCTGGCACACAACCTTTCACAGCAGCCTGACACACATTTAGTTTCCGAGGCACTAATAAGTAAGAGTGCAGTGATCCCCTGCCGCATTCACAGTTTACAGCCTTCTGCTTAACCTTCTGTTTGTGACTCTCCATCACCCTTTTAAACAATCTGAGGTTGGAAGACCTTAAGATTTCTCCCATCCGGGCCAGATGACACTGTTTCAATGCTACGCAGAGGACTGGGGGATGCTGCGCGGCAGTCGTGGCAAAAAATTTTTCTTGCAGGGAAAAGGATGTCACGTCCCTAGAATAATGACATAAGTAAAAATACATAGGTCATGCACATTTGTTTCAGTTGGAAAATTATAAAAATTATCTTAGGAAATTGTTTTCAAATGTTGACAATTATGGATTAAATATAGCAGCATTTCAGAGCTCTTAGTTTTAGTGCCTAATACAGAGTGTGCAATCATACTAGGAATGGCTGGGGAGTCGGCTCAAAATAAAGACAAAAAGTAGTTCATAAAAATATGAAACTGGGGATGGCTTTCAATCTCTCTTTTCTTTACTGTTCAGTAAAAGAGCATCAATTCAGCTACACACCGAACATCTTGTCAGTGTAAATGACCCCCTTGCATCGCCCATACTGGTGCTTACATGCCTACGTTAAACTCCACAGCCACCCACTGTGGGAAATACTCAGCAAAGAATTAAGTAATAACTTCTGTTACCCTATTTGACAAAGCAAACTCGTCTCAGACTTATTGGCTTCATTTCAGTGGACTCCCACCATCGATTACTCAAACTGCTGTCACAGACAGCCTTGCTGCTTAAAGGCTCGCCAAGCAGAATATGCCGGCGTGTCAGTGAGAAGATGTTCTACACAAAGCATTCAACATTAATTAAAACCCCTACATTATATTATATCTATATCTATATCTATATCTATATCTATCTATATCTATATCTATAACATCTATATCTATACCTACATTTACCTCTACCTCTACATCTATATCATCTATATCTATATCTATATCTATCTATAAGCGTATGCGTGCACGTGTGTGTGTAAACATTTCCATGCGAATCTGGCCATAAGCTGCAGTTGTCAATGGAAGAAAAATCATGGTAAATGCATAGCGTGTATTTGCCAATGTGTCTTGTGACTGTCTATATAAACACACAGACATGTACAAACACTTTAGATTACATTTCAAAGAACACCAGCCCATTAGTCACTACATTAGCTCCTCCTGAAAGGAAACTTTATACAACTTCCCCAGATTAAACCATCTCCTTTTGAGCACAATGTACTGAAATTAATGGGTTATCAAAGTCGCCACTATGGGACAGTTGATTTTTTGGACAGATGCTAAGCACCGTGATGGTCAGGGCACAGGCCTGACAATCCAGGCAAGGGCCCAAACAAGCACCAGGGAGAAGCGTGGGCTGCACGCTACTGTTTACACTAGAATTAAAAAGCACTTGGGAATTCAGAAGGCTCTAGTCCCACTGGCATGAAATCCAGTCTCTTCATTAGCATTAGGCAAAGAAAACCTTTAATTAATTGAACAGCTAAAACAAGCTTCTAGTTATAACCTTAGAACATGTATTTCTTTCACATTATAAGGTATTTTAATATAAATGCTCTAATCTTACATTAATCCTTCAGTAGTATTGCTCTGGTTTAGAAATTAATTTCAGACGAGCAGACTCCAATGTTAGTGAAGGTGATCCCAAACCAGGGCATTTTGCCTGCTCTATCGCCATGGAACAGACATCCTGGCTGAGGGAGATTTACTAAATATGGGAAGGATCACCACACATCGAGAACAAAAAGATCCTCTAGGGCCTCCTGGGGAAGAAGGATGAATGGCATCTTCTCTGTCGCTCCCACTTTTGTGTGGAGCAGCCAGCACAAGGAGAGCTCGCGCAGCTCTCGCGGAGGATCAGAGAGGAGAAAAACCAAGCTATTCCCTCTTCTTTCAAAAGCAGGACCTCATGTGCAGGGAGCGATGAGCTTCATGAAAGGAGAACAGCACACTCATAGCAGCTGATGCAGACATAGGAGTATTTGAGGTGGAGAAAAAGAGTCACCAGAGAATATTTTGGAAGACACTAACAGACAGAAGAAAGAAGAACGAAAACAACTGAAAAGCCCAGGTGCAACATAAAACCATCCACATTCTGATTCTTCCTGGTAGCAGGGAAAATAAAAGCCCTGGTCAAGTTTACGACCCAAGTAGAGACCAGAAGTTAGCAGCTTTAATCCTAGAAGTGAGTGTGCTCCCGAGGAAAGGTCTGAAATACCTTTCCTCGGTAAAGGAAAGGTCAGGAAAAGCCAGCCTGGCACTACACTTCTGCTAATAACAGAGGCTGTGGCAAGACAAAGGGTTAAGAAGAATCTGCATTATGTGAACAAAAGCCTGATGCCTCCCAGTTTTATCCTGAAACCCACGTTCTCAGAGGCAGTAACAGAGTTAACCACCGATCAGCGACCTCTTCAGGCAAAGTATCATCAGTATGGGTAATGGTAAATAGGGTAAACAAATGACGCAAAAATAAGGGTAATGAAATACATGAACAATTAGGGAATAAGAGCATGCAACAAGGATGGCGGGGGGAGACAGAAAGCAAAGAAACATTGTTGGGCTGATCCGAACGGGTCAAAGTCATCCTAGCGTAACGCAGATGTACCAGCTCATGGCTGGCAGCCTTATTGTGCAGAGTGTCACTGCATCTATGCTGTGCTTAATTTACAGACAAACTGCCCAACAGAACAGGAACTGACTGTATGCTTCTTATTCAACACAACAGTACTGTAACGAAAAAGCTATGAAACCGTGCGCAAATTATATGCGTGCCCATCTGGCTACAGGAAGCATCATACAGCTTATCCACCAACTCAGATAAGCACTAGCTAGCCCACAAACTTTTGCGAAGATGACGTAGCAACCGCGCATAGGTTTCTTAAGCTTAGCATCTGTCACAGGATGCTAGACCACAGTGATGGGAATGGTTTTCTAAGACATCCTTTGGAAAAGTTTGTGACCTTAATACTATTAGCTGTCCTCTCAGGTTGTCATGGGTTTCTTTAAAAGTCTTTTACTGAAAGAACAGCTGTCGCCATGAAGAAGTAAACATTTACCCACTCTTACTACATACAACACCCATTCAGCATGTAGGAAAAACAATTGGCTGTTTTTGCAGAGGATCTGAGCACTCACCACTTCTGCTGGTTTTAACTGTGATGGCGGCGCTGTGCTTACTTAAAACAGTGGCTGTAATGTCCTACAGACGCTTGGTTACTCCGCATTAAAAGAGAACTTGCCATTGACTTCAGCAGAGTTAAATAAAAAAAAAAAGGCCAAACTTGCATTTTGAGGTAGAAAATGATAAAATTTTAGCTACGTTTTATTATTCCTCTGGGATTTTGTCCCATGGCTTTGAATCCAACCAGAAAAAAGACTGCCCACTGCTTCCTATTTGCAAATTGGCCACAAGCTTCTGTTGGTTAACTACCCCTTCTGCTATCTCAGTGATATGCAGCACAGCTAAATCTGTAGGACATGCCTGCTCAGAGAAGGGACTGGATACTACTTCCAGGGTAAGACATCTAAATGCAGTGGTCTACATATAAGCTACACATCTAAGCAACCCCTGAGGCCAGCGGGGAGCTGCTCAATAGAGGCAGTGGTGTGTGTCCAGCGGGTGAAGCAGTTGGCCAAAGCTCTGGCATGAGGTGCATCACTTCAGAGGATGCCTATGCATTGCACTGTGTACCTTGACTACAACGGGAGCTTAGATACCCGCTAACTTGGAAATGTCTACATTGTAGGCACCTACATACAGGTGTCTCCATCTGTAAGGTGAACCCCATGCCTGGAGTCAAAGGCTCCCTTGCCTGCACAGACATGTTCACAGAGGACAAGCTTCAGGCCAACCTCAAAAACTAAACAGTAATATAACATTTTGCAACAAGTGAGAAGTAACTACACAGAACCTCCACTTGATGACTTTTTGTACCAATGAGATACATATATACCCCAGTCACATTAGGATATCTCATTTCTAAGCATGTTTTTAGAGCTGGAGCATTCCCAAAGCAAACAGAAGTTTTAACTAAGTTGTTTATAATTTCACACAAATCTTCAAACCAGCAGTTAGAATACCAGCCTACCATAATTTTGTTGTCCTCGCTGATATATCAGTGTATCAGTGAGCCAGGGGGAGGGCTTGCAGTTAAACAGCTGGGATTGTATTTCTGGTTCTGGAAAACAAAGGCGGTTGGGTTGGTTGCTCAGGAAGTCACTTGTGATGACACAGTCTGTTGCGGACAAGAGAAATGAAATGGGGTGTTTGGGCACTGGGAAGCACTTAGGAAACGGGAACCTTCACATTTTATTGCATGTTAGCAGGGATACTCCCTGTCACCAACTGCAGTCTCTTTTACATTTATCTGTCGCTTTAGGATTCATTATGAAAGTCCTGATTTTTCTGTTTATAAATTGCAAGTCCCTTTTTTCATTACACAACAAGCCTAAGACATTAGGTGGGGACCAAACAGAAGCCTTCTAGTAACTAAGAGGAGGTCAGTGAGAAGACAGAGCCAGGTTCTTCACTGACGTGCATGGTAGGATACGGAGAGACATTGGTCATAAATTGAAAAAGGGGAGGATGCACAGAAAATAATTTTCCCTATGAGAATAATTAAGCATTGAGAAACCTTTGCCTGAAGAAGCTGTGCACCCTCCATCCTTGGAGGTTTTTAAGACCCAACTGGACAGAGCAGAGCCCTGAGCAACCCCATCTGTGCTCAGTGGTGACCCTGCTCTGAGCAGGGAGCTGGGCCAGAGACCTCCTGAGGTCCCTTCTTGTCCCAGGGGTTCTGCCATTCTGCATGACAGTGCAGAGTCTTCTGTCACCAAATGTACAGTCCTCTCAGAAAACACATCAAACCAGAACCAACTCTCCAACTAGATCATATCTGCCCTCCCTTGTTCTTACCTGGCTACCCAAGACAGAATACAGGGAACGTGGTTTGCCTTTTAGGAGATTGTGGGGGTTTGTATACAATTTTAACACTCTGAATCAGCACACCTTGAATTATTGAGCAACCTCATGAATATTTATTTCAATGACACTTCGTTCGATATGGACTCTCTAGAAATTGGAGAGGACAGTGCAGCAACTACATGTCCCTACAGAAATTAATTCTGTTCACAGGTATCAAGTCTGGATCTTGAACAACTCCTAGACTAATGAAATGATGTAGCTACCCATAGTTTTAATGCCAGTATTTTAGAAAGTACGCACAAACAGCATATGAATATGCGTGAGCTTTCTAAGCTAACGCATGTTTTTCCGGTGTGTTGCCTTTAGGATTTAGGCATAAATTTTCAAACACGGAGCATAAAGTTAGGCATCTAACTCTATATTTAAACATTTAGATAGACTCAGCCTCATTGCCAGTGAAAAAACACACAGGAGTAAGAGCTAAGGACACTCAGGTACCCAGAAAACATGGCCTGCTGATTTATTTAGCAAAAGGAGGCTCCCAGAGCCCTCAGAGCGCACTTCCCTCCACACAGATAACAGCACTTTATTATCTCCTTCACAAAACATCCTAACCCCTTTTGAAATATCCTTTTCTTGCCATTGCTCCCGTTGAAAAGGGCTTGTGAAGGTTGCTTCTCATGGTTAGGAACATGAGTCTTATTCCCAGACTAAACCTGGTCTTGGTCTACTCACATCCACCTGTTCTTGGGTTAACGCTTCAAATACATCAAGAGGATTTATAAACGTAACATCAGAGAAGGAGAAATGGCATTTAAGTTGGAGATCAGAGAGCAATCATACCTCTTGGCTTTCATTTTACGAAGCTGAACTAGCTGTTATTGTTTTTTTCTGATAAGACAAGCCAGAAGTGATCACGCTGCAGTCCCCCAAAACCCTTGGGTCACACTTAGATCACTTCACTCAGAGATGCACCCCGAGTTTTCCCACATCCCAGTGTTCCATGCTAGCTTTTGACAGGATGCTCACAAAAGTAAGACATGTTGGTAGCTCCTGAGATTGGTTCTGCTTTCTGACCACCCAAGCAGTCCTCTCCTGGCATTTGACCTTGCACGACTTCACATTTCACTACACGTGGCTAGAATTGGGCAAATTTCACATGAGGCCTCACAGGTGCCTTGTATAATAAATATTTCTTATCTCCAGTGACAATGTATTCTCTGATACACCCTCACATTGCATTATTTTTTTTATGCGGCCACCTAATTCTGGAAACTCATACTCTCTGTGTTACTGGCTAATATACAGAGGTCTTTCTGCTCCCCCTGTTTCGGCTGATAAGCACTTGGATGATAGAGGAAATTTGTTTCTGCTGGCTTCAAATGCATGATCTTGCACTTTTCGTTATCAAACTTCATTCCACCTCTTCTACCGAAATCCTCAAGGTCATTAAGCAAATTCCATTAACATACTTCAGCTTTTTGTGCCAACATCGTGAAGGAAAACATGAAATAGGATCAGAGCTAAGACCAGCCCTGAGGAAATTCGTTAATAACTTTCCTTTAAACCAGAAAGTTCCTCTTCCAGCATATCCCGATTTGTTACCAGCTTGTCCACCAGAAAATTCTTATGCTCAGTCTTACGTTTCCTGACTTGTATAGTAACTTTGCAGATGCCACTCTATCAAACACTTTATTGAAGGTAAATTTCCCTTCTGCTATCAGAGACAGACGCTGGGTATTTACATGTCTCAGTCCAAAGGCTGGGAATTGTGGCCCCAGCTTTGCAGCGTGTGAGAACATAGAGAATGGTTAAGATGGGGAAATGACAATTTATTTGAGAGCGAAGCAGCCTGGAATAGAAATGTACGATTAGGCGATTTGATGGAAAAACAAATCTGCCACTTTCCATCAACCAACCTTGATACAAATTGTAAATCATTTCTTTATGAGACACAAATCTAACAAAGTTCCCTCCAGAGATCTTTGTTCTTTGCCTGAATTATATCAAGCTCAGTTGTTCTAAGTGTTCTTTAAATTGTTGAAAGGAGTGAAATAGCAAGAGCTGCTCTGAAAGATATATAAATATAAAATGCAATAATAAATCAAATAATAAGAATTTGGTTGTTTTGTGAAGCACGTGCATAATAAAAACTTTCTACCTTGTAAGAGATGGTGTATGAGCACGCATAGGAGGAAATAATATTCAAAAACAATAAATACATACAGTGTCCATAAGATTCTTTAAGGACATTGTATGCAGGACCATGCATACCTTTGTGCCAGAGAGAATAATAAATCCTTTGTGGCCAGGATTGGCAAAGGAGGAATCCATTGCTCACATCGCCCCCATTCTATCTCATCCCTATTGTGCACAGATCATTGCTGTGTCTGAAAAGAACTGTGAAAATATGGGGCACGTGTGACATCTTTCCTCAAAAACATTGTGTCTCCTGTCTCTGCCTTTGCTATGCCACTGCACAGAAGGGAAAATGAAATCAGGATGTTGCACTACTGTACAACCTGCCTCCTCCCAGAGCTGCCCCCAGCGTGGGGAGGAACCTGAACCTGCCTTTCTCAGAGAGGTGTTACGAGCACGGGAGAGACAAGCTGAGGGCATGACCTGCAGCATCAGGCGGCAGCAGAAAACAAGGGCTGGCCAGAGAAAAGAAAGGTGATGACAGGCAAGGGACAAGAGAACAGCAAACCTGGAGACGGTGCAGCAAGAGGGACCTGCAGTTTGAGCTTGTTTTGCCAACTGAGCCTCTGAGGGTTACAGAAACCAGGTTGGGAAGGAAGGGACCCTCCTGATCAAGTCTGATGGTTATAATCATGGGTAATGGTTTAGCACGACAGGATTCATAAAATATCCCTTTTGAACACAGGACAAGCCACAAAACATTCCTCGCTACCAGGCTGCAGTCTCTGAGCAGCTGCCAGCAAGGTTAGAACAAGTCCCTGCTTCAGGAGGAGTCTCCCCAGAGCAGGTTATTGCCTGGGCGATGGAGTGAGCAGGCAGATCCAAAGCAAAGAGATGGGGACACAGAACCCCTGCCTATTCAGTAATGTAAACAACATAAGGCCTTTTGTAAGGGTTATAAAGGGAAAAAAAAAAACCCTCCATACTTTCATGCAGAATTATGAGAGATCTGTTATCACAAGAGTCCTGGCTGCCAACAATACACCTTTTGGGGAAAATTAAATTTCAAAGAACCCCTGAATAGACAAATAAAAGGTAGCCAGACCCTTAAATCTTCTGACGTTTATATTTCTTCAGTCAGATTTTGTTAGGTCTGAAACAGAGCAAAAATATTTATGTTAAATTCAACCACGATGTTTACTTTCATCCTCTTCCTTGTTTTTGAAGGAGCTGTTGCCATTCCGTTTTATTCTCTGCCTAGGTAAGACAAGCAGCACAGGCATCACCAGTGGTCCTCCATAGCTGGCTGCCTTCACTGGACACCAGTTTGTGCCACAAATAGCACGTACCAAGGCTCCCTCCCTAACAAAGCCGCCTCTGATTTCCAACTAATAGCTCAGTTTGCAGATGCCTTCTTCCAAATCTGGGATGCTCAGATGAAAGTTCTGAGGGATTTTTCACTGCAACTCATTTTGAATCAGTGCAGTAATTCTGCTCAATTAATAAAGTAATTAACAATAAAAAGGCCCAGTAATTGAGATCCCTTTGAAAGTACATCAATTTATTCTCTCTAAGCTTTGCCTCAAGTCTTTATTAATTCTGACATCAAGCATAATGACCATAAATTATAAATGATCATCACAAAATCCAGGCATCACAACCATTTTCTTGTCCTACGTGCTGAGTTTCTAAAATATGTATGTTTGGTCATAACTTTGGAGATTTGCCTCCCATAAAGTAAACAATATGGATGTTAAAGAATTTCAGGAGATTCTACTAATGCAAACACTGTAAGAGTAGTCCTTCCTATTTACTCATTGAAACGATTCACAAAACCTAAGAAAATCGCTCAGTTGTAAGACAGAAATGCGAACTTCCCCTAACATTCTTCTTCTTGTGGTGTAACTGTACAGATTTTAATTTTTTTTTAATGTCTTGTAAGACATTAAGCAGGCAGATGACAAGGTACTTCAGCTGAATACTTATAACACAGACCACTGACTTCCCATTTCACACCGAGCTTTGTTTCCTACTAAAATCCTTGGTAGCATTTAATTATAACCTGAAATTTTTTCTATAAGCAAAATTGCCATCTTCCTCCTCCATTGACCTAACAGATTTCTTCTATTTCACTTTAGGCTATGTGTGTGTATATATATGTACACATATGTATAATCTCCACAAGAGGGCCCTCTTATCATCCCCAAATCTTAGCAAAAGCTTGACTTGCTTTCCAAAAATTTATGACTAAAAGTTTTTGTCTGCAGATACTACAGTATCTTAGCAAAAAGTTTTTACCAACTAGAATTGAGTTTATGATATAATTTTATATGACAAAAACTGTAATTTGAAAGGCAATCGGGTTTCATGTACCATTTCCACTATATATCTGGCACGCAAAGAACTTGGACAAAGCTTTTCCAAGTTCACTACTTGCAATAACCAGCCAAAATGAGATCTTTTACACAGACTAAGACACAGACGCACAAAGTCAGCTCACACTGCAATGGCGAGGCAGCCTTCAAGATGCAGCCTGCCCCTACGTTATATCGTAATTTGTAGGGTAAACCCCAAGTAAGTGACTATTAGTGACTTCAGCTCTGTGTGAATGCATCCCGTAGGCACCACAGTTAAGGTGCAAATGTTATTAAAGTTATTTGCACTGTCCTCTCAACTCCCAGCAGATATGAAAAACAAATCTTGTTTGGGATACCTTGTTTTAATATTCTGAACATTTTATGGAGACAGTGTTGTATGTCCTCATTTTCTTAATTCAATTGTAGCTCTGTGAGGTTTTTGTTATTTACCATACCTTTGACCTTGGAATATCTAATAGAAATTGGACTATCTCCTTCTGACCTCAAATCTTAACGAATCGAGGCTCTGACACACATGCCAGGCTCGCGCTGCACTGTACCGCTATCGGCTGTGGACGCTGTGCTCGGAGAAAGAAGGTAATAAGATGAAATAAAGAAGTCTAGGCTTCTAACTGCCAACTTTTATGAGTGATTCTTTACGTTTCAGGAAAACTAGCAAGCGATTATGTGAATTCAGCCTCGCTGATACAGCGCAAACCCGCCAATCTGCTAACTCATTCAAGCACCTTGATCTGCAGTGCAAACTTTGCTTAAAGTTTTCACGATCACTCAGCAATATTGCCATATGACATGGTCGTGTTCAACCAATGTCGATGACAGAGTTCAGGCTGCTGCAATACTTGTGCATTCAGGTAAAAGAAAATACCCAGGGTGCTGATGGGACTCCGTATGAATTACTGGCTGCAGCAAGTCATCAGGGATGCCTTTGGCTCTGCAACCCTCCTCCGGAATGGACAAATCCTGATCAATGAAGCACATCTGTACAGTGGAGGAAAAGCACTTCCCAATCCCTTCAGGCCATGAACTGACTACTTGAAGCATGACATTTGATTAGCCTTATTATCTCAACTCATTTATATATAAATGTTGTTAGGGGCCATGAAGCCATACAGCCCTTATTAAAAGCCAGCCACAGTCTCTGAGCTGATGTTCTCACTCTTCTTCCTTTTTGTCTGTAAAAACAAGGAGGAACTTCTTTTTTTTGAACTGCAGGTTATCATCTTTGCAATCTTATTATTACTGGAAAATAACCTACTCCTCTTACACTAGTGCAGCAGACTGTTGCCGTAACCCCTCACAGATGCAAATAGGTCAGGCTTTCTAGTCTTTCCCCACAGAGATATTTGACATTGAGACTCAACATGATCTCAATGCATCTTTCTGAACTAAAAGCCAGGGGAATAGTGTGCAGGACTCTATTTTCAAATGTATCTCTCACAGAAATTAATGAACATCTGGGCAGAGGCTGAACGTGAATTCAGGCAGCAGAAACAAAATCCACCTGAAATTGAGCTTGAGGTCTAGGAATACCTAATGGTAAGGATCTTTACCTTCGCAAGTTGAGGATTTCTTCCCTTCCCTTTGAAGAGCCAGACTGCTCTTCAGGTCACAAACTATCTTTCCCTAAAGGAAAGGGGATGATAACAGGGTTATGAAAGATATTTCTGCATTAACAAGGAGCGAAGTTGCTGATGTGTATCCTAAGTAACACAAAGATTTGAATATGAAACATTCATTAAGATTTCTTTATAGACTCTATAAATTGCCTTCTGTTTCATACAGAATATCACTGTCAATAAAATCCATCAGTGATGCAAACAGGAAAGCAAAATTCAGGTTAAAATGACATAATGTCATGAACAGTTGAACATTCTACAGTTGTAATGATTTCAATGTTCCTATCTTTTACCTAACAGAGTAGATCACTTAGTCTGGGCCAATCTTATTTCTGGTACACATACTGAATATTACATAATTTTACATAAATTATTATCTGTGAATTTAAAAAAGAAACTTCATCATAGTTTCCTGAGCAACTGAAGATGTGCTACCTGCCCAGTAAAAACAGCCAAAAAAAGAAAAGGATGCAAACTAATCTGGTTTTGCTTTTTTGCTTTGAAGATGTTCCTTTTCAACGGGCTTCTTCTAAGGCAAAATTTTTGCTTATAATTGTATCATTTTTCATATATGACAAAACTATACATCCCAATAGTCTCACCAAGTGCTGTTTAGCACTGGTATCTCCGCTCTCCATCTTGAGATAGCAGCTGCTGTATGTTCAGGCTAAACTATGGCTCTGCCTAGACGAGAAGGAAGTTTGCATGCACACAGACCTTTATTCCTGACACTTTAATTTGCTCCATGGCCTTAATAAACACACCAGCATTAAGCATACTCATGCGAACCACAGCTCTAAAAATAACTCGCTTCAGACATTTTTCCACGTTGCTTCCAGTAACACCACTCTTACTGCTAGGAACAATCATCAGCACAGGCAGGGATTTATCATCAAAAAAATCCCACTCGGCAAAGCAGCGGGGATCCTCAGAGGGGTAGCAGGGGACTAGCCCAGGGGTCACATTAGTATTCCCTGAGCATTAAGGGGAAAAGCCCAGCAGTGTGGCTGGGCCACTGCCGTGAGCGGGGTGCGCAGGCACAGGTAACCCTCCTTACTCACCACAGAGGCATCCGACAGCCTGGTCCACGGGTGAGGGCTGGGGGCAGTGGCCACCAATCCACCTCCCCCAGCCTGGCATCCCTCCCCAGGAAGTCCTCCCTGGCAGACACCCCAGTCTACCGCGTCGGAAGAAGAGGGGCTGGTAGGTAGGAAGGGAAAATACAGGCTCACAAAGACAATCACAACTTGGCCCTAACCTAATTGCTGCTTCTTTTTGTCCCAATATTCTTGACAGAATGGGAAGAGGTATTTATGAAAAATACTGTGCAAATGTCAACAGACCAGGCAATGAGAGAAGGATACACAGTTTTCCTGAAAGAGTTTTTTATTCTAAAACACGCCTGCCTTTATTGTAAAAATTGAATATATAGAACAAACCAATACCCTACAAACACATATATCCTAGAGACTGAACCTTGAATTTAAAAAAAATAAATACCTGATATTAATAAAAAATCCATGTTAAATGCCTTGGAGCAAAGGATCTGGGGATAAAATCCTTAAACCAGTGAGCCCTGAGCACAATCTCAACACTCAAACTGGGAAGACAACATTGCGATTCATCAGAGCTAGGAAAATTACAGTGTTTCTTACTATGCATTTATTACACGTGCATTTTTCTTCGTCTTTTCCTCCCAGCTTCTCTCTCATTCTTTGGTACCACCTATTTTTTTTTTTTTTCTCCATTTCTTGCCTTCTTTCCCCCTTCATTATTTGTGTTCTCATACAGCAGCAGGAGAACTTTATGCCTGGAGGAGCTGCAGAGGAAACAGAGCCTTTCCATGTGCTGGGCTGATACAGAAGAAAACCGACTTTTTCCAAGCTAGGGTTAAGCCCATTTGCTCCTGCACCAAATTTCTCTGCACATAGAGCTGACTGCAGAGCAAAGCTGAGTGGGATGGTGTCACTCAAAACCCTTATCAGCCACTGTGCTGTGCCTGCAGCTCGCCGGGGCGGGAGCAGGGACCGACGAAGCCAAGCTGAGGACAGGTCCAACCCAGAGATGTGCTGGTTTAGGCACATGGCTGCTTCCCCATTTTCACAGCGCTGCCCTCATTCGTGCCTCTCCCTCTACTATTTTCCGGGATAGGGAATTTTGTTCAGCTTGGGATTTTTTAGTTTTAGCTCACTGAAACTGGATCCACCCAATTTTTGCATCCCACATACACAAACTCCCCGAGAGCTCGGTTTAGATCCCTGTACATTACTGTCAGTTCAGGTTCTTTTAATAAATCTGAGAGCCAGAAATTATTCTGAAAACCTCTGTGTAACTTTCAATGCTGGACATCCTATAGCAGTTACAACACGCGACGGGACTTTGTTCTGTTAAACCATGCCTGCACCTGGCTTCAGCTTTCTAAAAAGGCTTTAGAAAAATCATGTTCTGTAAAAAAAGCTGAACAAAAAAATATCATATTAAAAATGGGTTCAAGAAGCTACTCAACTAGTTCATAGAAGGTAAACCCAATAAGAGTTACTAAATAGAGACATCTCCACTAAGCAAGAAATTCTCAAGCCTTGAATTTTTTGACCCAGGGAGTACATTCAGGGGTATCGTCATTACATGCTTGCCTTGTTCTTGTCCTCCTTGGACATCTCCACTGTTGGAGACAAGGTGTTAGGCTAGATGGACCTTTGGTCTGACTCAGTTTAGCCATCCCTGTGCTACTTCAAGCCACCCACATAGTCAGTCATACTTATTATTTTTTTATTAACATTGATGAGAGAAGCATCTCACATGCTGATGAGTTAATTCAAAGCAAAAAAAAAAAAGACAAAAGTACAGTTTTAGTTATAAATGTAAAGCGGAATTTGGATGTGATGCTTGCCATAGAAAATGTTCTCTCACCTTCAATAAGAAATCTGTTTTCTGTTTTCTTAAAAATGGGTCTCACGATGTGGGTGTTACAAACGGCAGTTCTTTCTCTACCGCTTGTAAAAACGAACGCTTTCCATTCATTTACAAAGAGACTACCAGAAAATATGTTATTACCAGGGGTTGGTAGGAGGCAACATCAAACAGCATGTCAGCTCTGAAAGAGAAATGGAAACAGTCGGAATGCAGGAACCGACCACCGAGGCTCAGCAAGCAGGAGAGCCCTCATCCCATTGAGGCCACAATGCAGAAAGGGTGGCTGAGGAGATCCTCAGGTAGGCTGAAAGACAGCTCACCCTGCTCCTGACAACTCCACCACCGTCCAACGCCAGCTCTGCGTGTGGCTAGGTGGCCTGGCAATGAAAATACGACCCACGGCAAACCCAGGCAACACGAATTAGCTAGAGTACATGATGTGGTGCTTACGCTGGTTTTATGTCTTCACGTGTGCCAGAAGTGAGAGGATAGATGATGTATCAGATGGGGCACAGGGTAATGTAGAGCCAAACCACTGATTCCGACACAAAATCTTCTGGCACAAAACCAATTTATGCCGGAGTAGTACTTTGCATCATTTGTTCACCCCGCTTTTGGGCCAGTACTAGGAGATCTAAAGCCAGCTTGACTGTATTGTCAAACTATGGCCTCGGTACCTAACCTGCTACAACTGCGCAGGAGTTAATTTGGATTTATGAGCATGCAACCACACCAGGATGATCTGCTTAGTTTTACTGCCCCGCTCGCTTCTTCTGTATGTCTGTCCTAACTTACCTAGCCTCCGCAATTCTTTCCACATAACATACATTTCTTCGCTCCAGCGTACTAAAACCATATGAACGAGAAGAAAGTAAATGACACAACTGAAATATTAAATTCCTTAAATGTTGAATATCACACATAAAATTTAAAGGAGTAGAACATATTTAATAACAATACCGTGTCGATTTCATGAGAAAATAAATGTATAAAGGCCTCTATTACAAGGTGAGATATTGTCCTCAGAGTTAGAAAATGCCAGAAATATTATTTGTGCAGCTTTATTTTGCCATTATGATACCCTATTTATTTGATACAAAAAAATATTATTTTTCCACAGGACCCCTGCTTTATGCAGTGCACAGAACAGGCAGTGCTCAGCAAGTGAGATGCCTGTTCAGTATTTCTTTTTATCATCATCTGAAAGCATGTAGTTCAGTGGTTTATTTACAGCATGTCGCACAGTCTGCTCAGGGTATAGAATGTCACGTTTCCTTATCGCCTTTACTATCACAATCATCCTTGCAATACGTTGCACTTAATTTTTTTGGCTTAGTATTTCCTACAACTCCTATTATACTCATATCCTCACACTTTTGCCCCCTGATTTCTTTTAGGTTAAAAGGAAACAGCACCAGACCAAAGACTGGGGACAAGTTCCTTCCTCAGAGAGGCAGAAGCCGCAGAGCTGCAACCATCTCGCGGGCAACAGGAGAGGCAAACCCGAGTCCCTCAGGCTGAGGAAGAAAACGAAGAAACATCTTCCACTTTCTAGACACCACCCCCAGCTTTTGACAAAAGCAGCTGTGACTACTATTTGGTGTGGCACTCGCTTACGTCTGCAGGGCTCCTGAAGCAACGTATTCCCCACTTGTGCTCCCTGAGAGCCTGCAGACCCCCCCCAAACAGGCAGCTGTACTGCACGTCCACAATAGCACAACCGGAGACTCCTGAGAAACCTTACTATTCCCAACTCAGGCTTCCTGTGACAGTGGAATTGGGCGAGGTTTTGAGCCTGAGACTCCCAGCCTTGGTACTCGCTCCTTACGGCTCGGGCTTTCAGACTACTTCATTCAATACCGACGTCTTTGGAAATCAGGCCACCTCTTTTCAGTTCCAGCTGGAATCCTGAATTTTAGTAATAATAACCTAACAAGACTAAAACGCAATAAAGCATCTTGAAGATTTAGTAATTTCTCTATCTTATAGTCTTGCTGTGTGTACTGATGGCAAGCGCGCATGGCCCAGGATGATGAAACGGTTATTGGTATGAAAATACCATTACTACTAAACGATCCTCTCTCTCCCGCACTTTTTGTTTGGAAATGGCTGTCTCTTATTTTTCATTGCATCTTTCAGGCAGTACAAATCTTAATAAGGAAATGACTGACATTAATAAGGCAGTAATGTGGTTTTGGAGCCATCGCTTAGTGTCAGATGCTAGGAATAACTAAGACACAGGTAATGGACAATTAAAAGAAAGATGTTCACATGGCATGGCTTATTTTTGTCCATATATTTCTCATCAAGAAATATATTCTTGGGTGCAAGAACACAAACAGTTGATAGGGTAAAAATGCCTAATACAAAAGGAATGTTTGATACATCCAGAAATAACACAAACCTTTCTTTTTTTAATCCAGAGGATGTATGGACACAATATATTGTCAGTCAAACAACAATTAACATAATGTGCCTTAAAAAGACATACATCTAAGCTACACAGAAAACTTGATTTTAAAATCAGCCTACCACTTTATACTCACTAATAAGTACAACATCACAAGCAAATTTACTTGAAGATAAAAATAACAGTTCAAGGAGATAGTATGAGGGACCAGGTGACTGTCTGGTCGCCATCACTACCTTGTAGTTAAGATAAAGATGTAAGATGTAAGTTAAAGACGGGCCTGTACACTTTGCTGGATAAAGACAGGCTTTAACTGCCTTGCTGAAGCAGGACTTCAATTATTTGTGGACATTTAAAAAGTATTATCTAATTCATTATGCAGAGAGACAGTGGTGAGCACAGTAAATTAGCTGGATGATAGGTGGACTTAAAGTAATGAACTGAATTAAAGTAATCACAGTTTTATTTTCTCCGACAGGGATTTATTCACTCAAAGTGCAAATAAGTGATGTAAATACCGGCAAGCAAATAATTATTGCAATATTGCTTCAGTTCTGGAGATGTTTTGCATTCATTTGGGTTTGAAACCTGACTGCTTCAGACCTCAAGAGTTTGTGAGGAGGAGACACCACAGCTAACAGGTAAACATCCAGATAAAATGGATGTTTTCTATCTTTAAAATATGGAAATACACCCAAAATACAATCATATGACTCTGTGGGATACAATATCAATGATTACAAAAAAGATTATATGTGACGTTTGATTTCTTCTTTTTCAATGACTAGATATCTCTTTTTCAGACAATCAAAGTTTTGTAGACTCTTTGGAGCCAATAATTCCATAAAATCTTTGCATTCTTGTATTTCTTCTGGTCTTTGAAGTCTGTAGGACACTACCGAACTCTTGAATCTCTCTTTTCTTCTTGAACCTTCAGTAAATTGAAATACTGACTTTTGCGATATCTCTTCTAAATAACCATCACCCTGATCTATAGACTCTGTTAGCCAAATTTCCTCTCACTTTTCCCAGTTGTGACCTCAGAGTTGCCACATGTGTATTTTGCTGTGAAGTACTGAAATAACTGGTCTCTGTAAACCGTTTTTGGCTTAAATGTCCTTGCCCTGGAAGCCTTGGGAGTGCACTCTGCCAGTGCGCTATAGTGTAGCACAGATCTCGATGGTTTGAGAACAGCTGTGTCTGGTTTTCCTTACCCTGTTGACATTTTATTTTAATTTAATTATGTGGATAAAAACGTTCCTCTTGGGAATTTGGCACCGGGAATGGGGACATTTTTCTAAGACAGAAAACATGTAACTGTTACAGGCATTCAAACACAGATTTTCTTTTTCGGAGCTATCTCTTAAATGTTAGCCTCTCCTATTTCTAAACCTATCTTTTAGGATGAAAATGGTAGTGTAAGCACATTCAAAATATCTTCAGTTTAACATACTGCCTTTTGACTTCTGCTGATACTTACCTCCTCTCACAGGACTTTCAGGGTGAGACCTACATCTGCTGTCAGCAAATGTTAAATATCTACTCTGTTAGGCATTTCTGTTACCTCTGCAGTCAAGTGAGAAAGGTGGGTACCTCCAAAGGTGTTTTAACCCCTCCTAAGACAGCTGTCTGAGAGACATGGAATAAGTTTGTCCCTGAAGGTGTGCTCCAGTTAAGCTCCATACAGTTACATTCACTTTTGCTTGCAAGCCCCTGCCACAGCCACCATCACCATCACCCCATTCTTGATGTCAATGAGGTTAGATCAAATGCAACTCAAGGACTGACAGCCATCACACTGAGTACTTAACTGCCTGCACTTGGTAGATGCTCCTTTCTTTTCAGCAACTGGGGAACAACATGGCAATCAGTCATGGTGTTTGATGACCACCTGGCAAAGACATTTTCCCCAGATGACGTGCATTACATTACTGGAAAAATTACTTGGTTCCATCACTTATTTTACAAAATGCTGACTTCTAAAAGATGGTTATCTCTTTGGCATTTAAAAAGTTGAGTGCTACTTGTCCTGTTTCACTGTTGTGTTGAGTTCTCCAGCTTCTTAAGTGTGGCTGCTCAGTGATCCATTGAGTCATTCGTTTATTGCTGTATCATTCAAAATAAATGACGGTCCAATTCATTTTTCAAACTTCTGTTGTGTCGGAGCTGTTGCCAAGACCTGTTCATTGCTGTCACTTGGCAGAGGACATTACGATGCCGTTTGGTGTGTGCACGGTAAGCGTAGGGTTATTCAGTCCCTTCTGCTTCTGATAAGAACCAATAACATTGAGGGATTTCATTGAGAAATGCAGTGGTGGGTTGCCTGAGCTGAGAGCTTGATAAGTGATAGCAATTTCGCCCATAAATTGTAAGCTCGGACACCAAGAGTTTTAGAAACAGGATGGAAATTAGGCTTTTAAATGTGTATCTAGATTCTGGTAGAAGGCGGTTGACTTCTTGTGCAGCACGAACTTGCAGGGATTTCAATCACCACAGTGCAGGTATTAGAGGAGTGCAATCACTGTATAAGAACTGCTGTAAAATCTAGTATTGTCCCATAAATCCATGAAAAAAATGCTAACATTTCTCAGCTGTTGACATGGTCATATAGACTGGTAATTAAATGATGGGGAAAAAAATAGAAATTAATGTCACGTCTGGAAATACTGTAAGAAGGAACATATAAAGGGTGCTACTTTGATCCGTGTTGTTGGATGCAATGTTATCTGATGCAATGTTATCCAGTGTAATATACTATGATTAAATACTTTCAGAGAAAAGATATCAAGTGCACTAATTAATTATGATGACGACACTAAGTTGGCAGATGCCGAGTAACTGCATGAAAACAATATAAAGTTACTTAGAGAACTTAGTAAAAAAACTAATCAAAAATTGTATGGAAACACATGAGAAAAATATAATCTGAAACAAGTATTTTATAGGATGGAAACATTTTAGACTCAGAAATATGGAATAATATGGGAAGTGCTTTAGACATATACACTTTGGGGAAAAAGGAAATTTTTCACTTTACACTCACAAGTATCCTATGGTATGGCATGACTTTGCTGACTTAAGCGTATTAACGTCTGAATTAATTATAATGTTTTGGGATAAGAAAAAATGCTAACAAGCTGGAGGGAATGGCAGCAAAGTGTTGACAGGAGAGGAGCAAATCTATGAACCTGGGCTATATAAACTCTTGGGTTTTGAGCCCTGAAGACAGTGGAAATCAACTACAGCAATTTGCTCAGGACCATGTCCATCTGGATTTTGAGTATCTCTGAGAATGGAGACTCCACAACTGCTCTGGGCAACCTGTGCCAGTGCTCGGTCACCCTTGCTGTGAACAAGTGTTTCCTGCTGGTCAGGACCCTCCCATGTTTTTTTGTGCCCGTTGCCTCTGGTCCTGTCCTGGGCACCACTGAGCAGAGCCTGGCTCTGTCCTCTTTGCAGCCAACCTTCAGGTATTTATATACATTGACGAGATCTCCCTGAGCCTTCTCTTCTGCAGGCTGAACAGACCCAGCTCTCTCAGTTTCTCCTCATACATCCAGTGCTCCTGTCCTCCAATCATCTTAGTGATCCTTCACTGGACTTGCTCCAGTATGCCCATGTCTTATACTGAGGAGCCCAGAACTGGGCCCACCAGTGCTGAGTAGAGGGGAAGAATCACCTCCCTTGACGTGAACGGTTGTAAGATGGGATCCCTTGAGGACGATGCAATTTAAAACTATGCCATTTAAAGCATACAAACAAAGCAGGGAAAGAAATTAATTAAGGAAAAGTAAATGGCTAAACATTAAGGGAAGACAGGACAATAACAAAAACCACCTGTAAATTAAACAGAAGAACAGATACCTGGATGGTGGAGGCACTATTTCCTCTGAGAAATGATGGCAACTGTACTAACTTAAGTCACTTGGAGTTGTATTAAGCAGAGCCAGACCCAAGCACCGGGAACAAACACTGGCACTGGCAGAGGGAAAAGCAATGTTAGAAAACGCAATATGTCTCTTCCATTTTTAACTTCTAGGAACATGTGTTGCTTCTTTTCTGAATGCTAGCAGATGTCAGCGCCCTGCAGACTGGTTTCTCAGTGGAGGAGAAATCAGAGTGGATATACTCTAAAGGCAAATTGAGTAATTTACATTTAGACACTCATCCTGGAGCAGAGATTGTCATAAATAACACACAGGCGATTCTTCTTTCAAGACGCTCAGCCAAACCCCAATGCCCTGTTCCCAGGGAGCAGCTTCAATCAAAGATATCGGCCAAAAGCAAGCTCTCTGGCCTCTCACACAGCGATGCCCTCATCAGAAAGGTGTATTAAAATGTCAGCAGGAAAGAGATGCCAATCTCTGCCTTTCCTAGCACACAATGACATTTTGAAAGCAGTGCCACCTGGTGACACCTGCCAAGCAACACTTCGCTGCTCAGCAGAGCGTACACTACCTCAGAAATACCTCAAAGGGTATGGAATTGACACCAAAAAAAAAAAAAAGTGGATTTTTTTTTCTGTATTTCATATAATTCCTTGTCAAGTTTCTACATGCAAAAATCTTTTCTTTTTTTTTCTGAACAGTGGTGAGAGCAGGCGATGGGTTTAATCACTGGCATCAGTTCCTGCCTGCTGGCACCGTAATTTATCTCAGCAGAGTGCAGCCCTCCCCTACGATCAGCTGCCGTGCTACCACCAGTTACGAATCCTCTCGCTAACAGCGAGGCTGACCCATAACCAACAGTATCCACACGCTTGGTACAAAGCGGGTTTTGAAGCACAGTTAAGCCGACGCAGGAGTGATCACACAGCCTTTAAATGCTGCAAACACCCAAACACAGTCTGGAGCAGCATCTCCTCCTCACACGGCCAACGCAACGTTTTTGTGATGCTGGCCACCGCGAGAGCGAGCCTTCTGCATCAAGAATGGACCCCAGACAAATCCGTACATCGGGGTTTGTTTAGAGGAGACGGGTCAGCTCTCTTGTGGTTCAGATGCTACTCTGCCAGAGGAAATCCCACCCTCTTTCACTGGTATTCATCCCTCTCTCTAAAACAGCTCTTTTTTTTTTTTTTTTTTTCAGATTCAGTTCTACATCAAACTATAAACTGTAAGTATAAGGGAGCCAAGAACCTGCAGGCTGAGAGGCAAGCCAAAGGAATACCTTCTACATAAGCATCTCAAATACGGCAGGGCTGTTACACAAAGCAAAAAGCTATTGCTTTAAACTGTCATATCCTTCAGCTGCTGTAAAAGTAGTCTTTTATCTGTCCTCTGGATCTATTTTTACCTGCCTATTCCCAAGTATCAACATTCAGCCAGCAGAGAGAAATCTGTTGCTGCTGAAGGACTGAAATTCCCCTTAGGTCCTATGTACGCCATCCTCTCTGTCCACTGAATGACTGACATTAATTACTTCAATCACAGCACGGACACTAGCTCTGGTGAAAGGGAAAGGGATTAAAGCACGAGCAAATGGAGGAAACTTTCTGTGGGAGGATGCAACACCTACAGACTCAACAGCAGCTTCTGCTGGTGCACCGTGTGCTGCTAAAATCAATCCCCATGCTAGACCTCTCTGAGTACTTGTATGCATCCAGCCATCACAGCGTTTCATGCCCAAGGAAGGGATGTGTCATCCCATCCAAGTAGGAATATATTAGCATCCTTGCCTTTAGAGAGAGAGATTAAGTAATCTCAGAGTCACACAAGGAGCCCGCGGGAGAGAGAAAAACTGCATCCAGCTTCCCTATGTCTCTGGTCACTCCTGATCCATCAACGCGTCTTTCCAAAACAAAACCATCAACTACTTACTGACAAAAAATCCGCTTCTACTTCTAAAGACTAAAGAAGAGATGGTAGGTGAGTGAACACCGAATACTCATGCCCAGCGTATTTTCCTTGCACTGTTCATAGACGGGCATGAAGTCAAAGAAGCAGGCACCACCCCACCTCTCTGTGTTCGGACTTATCACATCTGATAAATTTACATGTCAAGTTTGAGACACAGAAGAAAATGTAACTTGCCTAACCTATTTCTCCCTGCCCTTTAAAGACAAAATTGTAGAAAAGAAGGAGCTTGTCAAATGCTTCAGTTTGGTTTCTTATTTTTCTCCATCTTCCAATTTGCAAATCAAAGGACTTGATCATAAAAAGATTAAGAGCGGTCTCTTAATCTTTCCGTTTTCCGGAGAAACGGAACACCCAGTACGCATGCAAATAGTAAAAACACCAGAAAATAAAAATCACTTGTGAAATTTCCTTTAGACTTCTGGGTGGGTTTTTTTGAGAAACAAACTTTCATTGAATTAGATCTGGGAGGTGTTTTTGATGCATGTAGCCATCTAGCTCCTGAAGATGAGGGTAAGCCAAGAGAAGCCAGAGTACCACCATAAGAGGTTCAAAGCTCTTTAGCCATTTTCTTGTTTCTCTTTAAAATGGGGATTTATCTTCCTATTTAACGAGCCATTAAAACAAAGAGAGAGCTAGTGTCAATCCATGCTCTGGATCTAAATATTTTAAAAGGCAAGCAATAACACTGAAAATATCTGGATGCATATATTCCACCATGAGTCATTATATTTTAATATTTCGGTGCCTGGCAAATCACTGAGTGCATCACTACCTACCCTGTGAGATAATTAAGTTTAAAAGTCATAACAAATGTAAAACAGCACATAATGAAACAATCCAAAAGCTATGCATTCACATTTTCCTTGGAATATTTTCTGATTACCCTCTTGCAAATTGTCAGCTACCCAGAGATAGTAAAATTGTTTGAATAATTTTAAGAGAAAAATCAAACACATTAACTTTTAATAATATTTTATGAGACTCATAATTCTTTGGGTTGTAATAACCTTTTATCCTACTGCGATTAGCCACTTGGATCCATCATGTTGGTCCCCTGGTATTCAAGACAATATAAATTTTGAGTAATGCTGGAAAAGGTAATAGAGATCCAAAATTAATACAGTCCTTTGTGCTTGTAATGTGATCCCTAATGGAAGCTTTTTTAAAAAAACCTAAAAACCGAACAAGGAAGCAAATTGTGAAGAGTCAGAAGATGACATAATTTGCAGGAGACAACACTGTGATGGGACCCTGCTACAAAGATTTAATTATTATCTTGAAAAATCACCATTCTAATGATAGTTGTCCGAAATGACACAAGACACTGAAATTCCCTGTTGTCAAGGCCAGCAGCAAGAGGCAGGAAGACCGTAAATCCATTTTCAACTTGATGGAGGGCAGGGAAATCTCATGTAAATGTTAGCAGCCCACAGGTCACCAAGCCCACCATCCCGGGCTATGGGGGGTACTCCGTCTCTCACAGAAGACCACCGTATTTCTCCTGCCTTCTTGTCATCGGCACTGTTCGCAGTCACGTTTATCAATTTAATACCTTGGCTAATTTCACCCCGGAATAATGTTTGTTTACATAAATCTATCCTCCATGGTAAAATAGCTAATGCGTGAGCGTTTCAACTGTTACCCTATTAATGGAAGACAGGATGGCGAGAGCAGACGTCCTATAGAAAATTACCACACTCTCCAATTGCCTGTGTTAGTCCTGCTTGTCGGTAAGTGGTGATTAACACCCCGCTGGCTGCAGCTGTACTTCTCAATATAGCTTCTCTGAGTAGGAGGATGCACAGAGAGTACCTCATTACTATGTCTTTAAAGCTGTAAAGCAAGGAATAATGCAAAATAAATCCTTTAAACTAAAGGTCATAGACCAGAATATGTCTGCATGAACACCTGCTTGCACTTTTTTTTTCTGATAAAATCACAAAGATAAGTGATTTATCTGCTTTTATTCCATTCCCTTTCATTGCAGGTATGCAGAGGCCACACAACTGGATGTTAATAATTCTCAGCCATAGCGGTATGCTTTTATATAATGCCAGAAGAAAAGCTTAGGAGCTTAGCTTTGCTGGCCGAGACAGCAGAGCTGGCATTTGCTATTTCCCCTCCTTGCCCCAAGCCTTTTGTTCACCGCAGACTGGAGGAGAACAGACCAGCCATCCTCTTCCCTCCACGCTTCCACCACTGAAAAGTTTGTTCCAATTCAAGCCCCTTTTGTGTGCATGTTTAATCCGTAAACTGACAGGTAAAACCTGGCTGTATTGCTCAGCTATAAAACCCAATAACCACAGACTTATATGAGAGAAAATTATTGCCTGACAATGCAAAAAGTCCGCGTGGTCACCACCTCAATAGATTTTGGTCTCCTTGCGGATAAATCTTCTGACCAGGGAGGAGGTGGGTGGCTACCCTCAGTCTCTATCTCTTGCTGTCTCTCACGCAAGTTACGCAGCCAAGGGCAGATGACAAGGCCGCACATAAAAACCTAGCAGGGCTCTGTTGTGGTCCCATCAACTCCCTTTCTAGCTGGAGATAAACCCTTTGCCAGACACACCACTACCCCGAGCCCCTGGACAATGCTGGGTGCTGCAGGAGTCCAGCCCCGGCGTGTGGTGGGGTCACTGCCTGTCTGAGAGCAGGCACCCGGTCCTTTTCCAAGGGATCTAGCACCTCTTGGAAAATCTAGTTTCAAATATAAGCAGTGAACACACCTAAAAATACACCCATAAATGATCAAGGTACAGCCTTGTTGCCCTACTGCCTGCTGCCAGCATGCTGGAATAGATGTGGCTTCCACTACATCTGCCACGGAGGTGAAAGTCAGTCTTGGGCAGACCCTGACGAAGTAAAATACAAATAAAAAGAAGAAAGAAAACCTGACTGATGCTGGTGGAAGAAGTACAGGTTGATTCAGAAGTACTTGGACGTGAAAGATTTTCACTCAACTGAGTCACCACAAAGCAAAGCAAAGCGACCACATCTCCCGCTGCTGCAGGAACCAAGCAAAGCACCCCTCCGGATCACGAACACCTCATAAGACAGACATGCAGACTGAGTTGTCCCCAGAAGACACCACCTCTCGCTGAGCAGAATTATCCTCCCAGGTGCAGGGCTCACCCTTGTCCAGTCTGGCCAAGCAGCCTGACAAGAACCCTGCCAGGAGGAGAATGGGGAAAACTCCACTTCGTGTTTCGCTTACTGAAAGAAACAGTATGATGGAGACTGAGCAACAGCTCTGAGAGCTCCGCAGAGCTGCAAGATGATTTCTTAGGTCCTGGTTGGAGTACCCCAATATTTAGAAGTTGAGAGAAGACTTCCCACCGCTCCCCGTTTGTCCTGCTCCTCAACCAAAAAGATGCCAATGACGATTAGTCCTGACAGGCTCTGTGATCAACCAACATCTACCTTCTACTCTAAAACACTTTGTAATAGTATTGTAACTTCAGAAATTACCATGTTTCTATAAAATTCACAAACCACTGCTGAACGTATAACCTGTGCCTTCTGTTTGTTTCTGAACTGGCTTGTTCAGAAAGCAGGCACGGGGGGTCCTGCTGAGACTAGGGATTATTCTTTGTCAACTCTTGGGCTGAAGGCTTTCACTGAGATGAAAGATCTCCTTTCCACAGCGAAGGAAAATACATCCTGCTGGACCTCTGAAAGACCGGCTCCTGCCATCTCCCAAAGTGCTGCTGGTGTTGCATGAAAAACAGCCAGCAAAAGTGAAATTCAATAAGACCAAGATATGGGCTGAAAGAAAATAGGCAGCGCTCTCAAGAATTCAAAACTCCACGTGTGGAGTTTTGAAGCTGCATGGAGGACACCACTCCTTAACTCAGTAGGCTTACTGGCAGATCCTGGGACCTTCAAGGAGCTGCAGAAGCCAAGGGCACCAAGTACCACTGGAGACTGGCAGACAACTCTCTGCTGCCCACCCAGCCTCTCGGCCTTCCCTGCCTGCGCTGCCTCTAGGCCAGGTCAACGCAGGTCTTCTGTAGGTACGGAGCTCTGCTTTCTCCTTGTGTGAAACCGGGCAGCCTGGAGAAGACACAAGATGAAAAAGTTCAAGGATATGATGGAACCACCATTTAGGCATGTATTTTGCCCTGGCAAGCCATTCGGTGCATAGCGTGATTCAGCTTTCTGAACTGACATTTAATATTTGCATTTCACTCTAATGCACACGGGATTATGCCTGGATACCTGACAAGTCACCTTGCACTCTGTAATCACAACTGCCCGTTAGGATAATTAAACTGTCACCTAACAGGGGGAAGCTTATGAGTGCAGGAGGCCAACCTGATGTAAGAGCCAAACCTGGACTACTGAACATTTTATTTATCTACTTACTTACTTTGTCAGAGATAAGAACAGTCATGAAACACGTGCCAAACTGCAAGAATTTAGCACAGCTTTTCCTCAACGTGTCATTTACAGATAGAAGCCCAGGAAAAATTCATAATTATAAGAACTCATCACACCTAGAGAATTATAAGAAATAGAATATTTTTGCTTTTAAATACTTGGGAGGCACTCAGTCTGGTTATGTCAGAAGGTTTTAGATTAGATTGATAATGCAAATACGTCAAACTTGCCCACCTGGAGAGATGCTGTACAACTAAGATTAATAAACATGTCACCAGGAAAAGCTTATGTACCAGAGTCTGCAGATTTGCAGCTTGAATTGTTGAGGCGCTCTTGGGAAAAATATCCTTATAGAAGAAAAACAGGAGAGAAGCTCAGAAGAGAGAGTCCTAACTGCAACAGTCCTTATTTCTGCCCAGAAGCCACCCAGAAACACACCATTTTCCAGCATTGTTTTGAATCTGGAGATACCAAGTGGGCCTCTGGGCTGTTCCCGGCTCACCGAGTTTACCTTCACCAAAAATCTCTGCCCCCTGAAATGCAGAAATCTGAAGGAAAATCTAAAATGTGTATACTTTTGCATGTGTTTTGGCTGAAATGGTGAACAGAGAAAGCCCTCAGGCAGCAGCAAACTCTTTCCTCCCAAAAAAGCTGCACAACAAGACAGCAGAACAGGCTGGGAAGTCACCCCGCGCTACCACCAGTGGCCAAGGCCACTAGAGGGTCCCAAAGAGAACTTCTCACCATCTGAGACAACTGGAGGAACATCACAGCAATCACTTACTGATCAAGTCCCTTCAAAGCCTCCCTGGCCACATTACTGCATTATGGACCTGTCTGTGCCATGGAGGGATGCCAGTCCTTCCTGTGCCCAGCTCAAGTTGTGATGGCCAAGAGCAGTGAAGACAGCCATGCTCCTCCAACCCACACGACCTTGCTGAAGCAGTGTCAGATAGGCTGGCAAGCATCGGAACAGACAACCCAAAAGAGAAGGATGCTGCCATCCCTACCTCTCAGCTGTATTTTTTAAGGCTGGTTGAAAGTACATGCCAAGGGCTTCCATCACACAAACTCAGGTCCTTTCCTCCATGGCTATTCTCACTAGGTTCAACAGCCAGAAAAAAACCTGTTTTTAAAAAAAGCACAGAGTTTGATGCCGTCACTGAATTTGAGTCTCAACCACTCACCGTTAGAGTAATCTGTAGGATAACCACAACTGGTGAGGAACCAGCACTGAGGAGGTGCCGCTCCAACCCGAGCCACCCTGGTGCAGGCTGCGTGGAGATCCTGTTACATGTACTTAGTGTATATTAAATATAAGCGTAATGCCTTTGATCCCATAAAGAATGATTATGCCTTATTGCATTAAAGGCACGGTTTGCCATGAGCCACCAAAAGTCATTATGGCGATTACTCCTCATCTGAAGATGAGCCGAAATACTTAAATCACACTTGAACCATGGCATAATTGCTCCTTTTCTCAACAATGAGAAAAATGTTTAATTAACTATATATTTTTTTAATTTTTAAATCTATTAGCCAGGGGAATTTAATGTTTTTAAAAAATTAAAGGTTATGGTTTTTTTTCTTAAGATCTATGATTACAGTTTTAAATTAAAAAAGGGAAAGGCGTACAATTTTTTGAGTGCTTCCATAATTTCACTTAGACCCCAAAATAATTAATGATAATGCAGTAAGTTACCTTGGAGTATGAATACAGACTGTCCAAAACAGTTTAACACTTTTTAAGTCTTCTTGATACTTTCACAGCCATTAACTGTAATCCAATAGTATGCTCCTGGGAGCTCCACACCTAATTATCTTTCATATGTAAGAAAAGTTTTATTTAAGTATTCATACTAAATGCATTCTCTCGTGAAAGAGTATGTCTCAAAGCTACATTAATGCAAAATACGTACAAATAAATGCATGTGTAATTCATGGTGGCTTGTTGATGTATTCGACTGAAGAGTACAAAAATTACAAAAAAAACCCTGACATTTTTCTTAAAAGGAGGTAGCTTCAGAATACATGCATAGTTAATATTCTCCATATGTACAGCGCTCAACTAAAAGATTTTCAGAAACGGCCTCATTCTATGTCATGGCAGGAAGGAACACAAAACATATTGGTTATCGAACTGCTGGCATGAATTTTTACTGCATATAAAGAAGCATTAAATTGCAGCATGCGAGTTACCCAGCTGCCTTAACAAGAAAAAGTGCGTACGATCACATTATTTTAATTCTGCAATATGGATTCTTCATGAAGCCATTCTGCACAATGTTTATTTATTCGTGCCGTATGAAACACAAAACTTCCCCTGATAAAAGGAAAGCAACTGTTCAGAAATAATTACGGTTCAAAAAGTTTAAAATAGTCTTTAATCAGATTTTATTTAAACATACGTTATTTTAAAACAGATGCCTATAATCTGTTTGGCAAATTTTGTGTAGTGCCTAGTACTGGACGCCGTTGTTGCTGGGGATTGCCTTCAGTAACCGACCCGCTGCCGTCTCACCACGGGAGGAGCGGTCGGCGTGATATAGGGGATCAGGCCTGATCAATCCAGGCGATCGATACAGCTGCAATCCCAATGTTTGTTTTGCAGCATGTCCTGCCTATGCGAGAACAAATACAAAGAGAGAACGTAACTTCCAAGCAATTAATCGTATAGAAGGGGCAAGCCGCTTTCCTACTCCTTCCTAACTGAATTTCAGAAGCTTTACTCAGTCACCACAGCAGCCTTATCAGTCTTACCAGAGATGTAAGAAAACAAAGAGACGCTGGAGCCTGCTGCTGGGCCAGTGCAGCAAGCAGGCTTTTGGTGAAGATCCTGGAGGGAGAGGGAAGCAGTCGGTAGTGGATCCGTGCCGTGTAATTTATCACCGCACAGCCCCAGGCTACAACATATGGCGCTCTCAGTGAAGCACCTGAAGGCAGCTTGGTAGGGCCCTATGAAGATCAATGATACACCAAAGAATACCATTAAAAGGCACATTCATCTTCCCCTAATCAATAATGGCCTTAAAATGATCTCCGTGACACAGTATTCTTACAAGCATTGCTGCTGGGCTTCTTCAGCTCACTTGTCATCCTCTGGCTCAAGTCTTATTACTGGCAACTACTTCACACGCTCCCCTTAGAGGAGGAATTTGGCTTCCACTGAAACTTAGCAGACAGAACCAGGGAATAAAAAAGTGGCATCAAGTTCAATGAAGGTACTGAAGCACCTTCAGTACCTCTGACACCTCTGACACCAATGTTGCACGTGGCAAGTGATTTTTTTTATCAGACCAAACCAGTCTGCTCTTATACACTGTTCATAGATTTTTGCAAGCCATTGCTAAGGGGATTCAGAATTAATGAAAAGCATCCTCAGATCCTAATAAACAGCAATAAAAGAGAAAGAAGCAGCAGACTAAAAATGCAAAGCTTGATTTATCTTTTTGCACAGGCAAAGTGTTAGGTGAATTTGTATTCCCTCCATTGATGGGGATTCTTGCTCTCCTGGGATAGGCTTTATCCTCTGCGTGGAAAGCCGAGGGACAGCCCCTGATGCAGGGATGTACTGAAGCACCACCTCGAGGGTGCCAGAGTTCTGTACGTTCCTTGATCAACCTGACCAGTGTCCAACCTCCTGCACAAATGGGAACTGCTGGTGCCTGTGTCCTTGCAGCTCAGCTGCCATCAGGGTCCTTCCTAGTGGGAGGACCTACAGCCTCTTGGACCACAACATGAAAGGTCTCTCTGTGGGCAGGGGAGCACAGCGAACGGCAACACTTGCTGGCAGACCTTCCTCGTTTTTTGGAAAGGTAGATAGGCGATTCCTTCTCCCACACACAGGCATCGCTGAGGCAGAGAGGATGCCCCTGGATCCTCAACCCTCTCACCAGGAAAGGATTTTTCTAGGCAATGCAGTATTCACTCCCTGAAAAAACAAATATTATGGTTTTGCTTTGGCTGAGACAAAACAGATGCTGCTGTTGGCAGGGGAAAGGGGGCTAACACATGAGTTAACACATCCTACATAAAACCCTTTTATTTTTGTTGATCCTTCTACATTGGCTTGACCAAGCTGCTAAGGCATCTTGAGCACGAATGTCAGAGTGACTGCCTTATAAAGTGCTCGGTCAGCATTGTTGAGCAGAGTTTACCATCGCAGTCCTGAGGGCAGTAACTCAGAAGCCATTTAGAAAAGGCCTTCTACAGTCAATATCCACCAGTAACGCTAATGCTACGAGACCTGCACCTATGACACACAATTATCCCTAAGTTCACCAAGTCTGATTTACTGCTCTTTAGTGCTGTGTTGAGCACAGATAGAAAGTCCTCTGCTTTACTACCTGACTAGAGTTTAGTTCTGCTTCATTAAGAATATCACTCTAGCTAAATGATTTCATTAGGATCTTGGTAGATACCCATTTCGTAGGGGTCACAATCATGACTATCTTTCCTGCACCTAAAACATAGTTCCACCCAACGTACAAAGTTCAGATCTAAACCCACTGTGCTGGGGAATCCAAAGCCCATGTATATATTTTAATTCAAAAATGTACTTGAGAAAAGTACTGTTACGGACTGGGCTGAGAGGCTATACCCCTACAGCACCCATCATTAGTAGCTTTGCAACTGAGCCTTTGCTGGAAATGATTCTGATCATTTCTGATCTGATGCTGCATCTTGCAACTGCGAAAATGTTTATATATACTTAAGAAACAATTACAGCTAGTGATGCAGAAATAATTCCCATGCCAAAAATATTTCAGAAATCAGGAGAAAATATAACTTAATTCTGATTATAATTAGGTTTCCTGTGGTTAGTTAAATGTTTTCTCGTTTACCCTTTTGTTCTACCAGTGTAATCAGTCACCTGGTTCTTTATGAACTATACACCATGGTGTACAAGCAAAACTGGCTGGAAATAGTCTCAGGACCAGCTTGTGCAAATGTGATGCCCCAGGCAGGAAATAAGCATGGGGCACATACATATTAAGAAAAATAATAATAATAGTAATTAAAGAACAAAGCCTACCTCCATTTCATTGCTTAAAACTAATGTAGTTATTATACTGAGCAACATGACTTTTAATTTCTAATCACAGTATTTATTTTCCTAAACAGACTTCAAAGTTGTTGCAAAAACCTGGACAATTGTTTCACATGAGCAACTAAATATTAAGGCTAAATAAACAATAGTCATTGGATAATTATGTTGAACTATGTACTTGTTTAAGAAAACAAAAATTAATCAATATTTTACGTTTTCTAGCCTTTGGGGAAGAAACCATTTTTGGACTTTCCATTAAAAGTGGAAGGAATTTTCCTATCTTGTAAAATTCAATCTTGAGCTAGTTCAGAGTGCTGCTCGCAAACTGGATCTGTATTTGCAACAAAGGTAAAAAGATCCAAAGAACGTTTTTCACTGCTTAAAACAAACTACTTTTGAGCATAAAACTCCTCAGTGAGATTTTAGTTTCCTTTAAAGGGAAAGGAAAGGTTGTCAGGGAAGCTGAAACAGGGTAAAACAAAAAAAAAAACCAAACCCCAAACTTTTCCAAATCTTTCTGCATTTGGTTCCATTCCATTCCAGCTTCCCATATTCATATTTCCATATTCATATTTCTCATGTTTCCATATTCATATTTCCCATATTTCCATATTCACACCTTTAAAGGAACACAGAAATGGAGCAATTCCAGCAAGTACCCTATTTACTACCAGTAGGTACATTAAGACGGGTCTCTGTCATTAGGTGCTTTGGGTAGGCTCTCACTGAAGCTCACCAGCAGTTCATTAGCGCTGCTCTAATTCCAAGACCACTGTCTGCGTTCCCACTTAAAACACTGTATTTCACCTGTATTGAAAATAAAGTGCAATATATGGTTTGGGTTTTGCTGTGGATTTTTTTTTTTTTTTTTTTTGCTGGAAATTGCACAGAGTGGGTAGGATAGCATCCACCCCTCATTGCTGATATAGTTAACATTTTGCAGTGCAGTTTTAAGCACTTTCTACTAAGCTGATCGTCACTTTAAGCATTCAAATAGCATTTTAACCTGAAGTGTTCCCTAGACCAAGACATCGATCTTTCGTTGCGTTTTATCACTTTGAAACAAATGAAACTTTTTTTTTTTTAACCTTTAATTGTTAGCTGGCATGAGAATAGCATCATAAAATCATGACAACTATTCCCTAGATAACTGTATGTATTTGTGCATCCATATGTGTTCATTTCAATACATTATCAGTATTAACCAGCTGTTCTCTTTAATAAGTACAGGGAATACAAGCAAAAGTCTAAATGTTGATGTTGTCACATCTAATTGCCCAAAATAAACCTGGCAATCTTCTAGGGAAATGCACTGCAGGTATCACTACGTGTGCTCACTGAAGGATGTTTAGTGAACGCTCGAAACAGAGCTTGGAATGGCAGAAAACACCAGTGTCCCCATCTAGGTTTTTAAATACCATGGACTTTATCAAAACAAGTGATTGCAAAATTTTGAGCTGATAGATATTCCTCCCTCTTGGCTGCATGTGGACTTGGGGCTCACTGTGAGCGCAGCTGAGTAATTGGCCTGGTATTTGCAATTTTTTTTTTTTTTGATGAGGAAAAATTTTCAAGCAATGCAAAATCTTACAGAGAAGGAAAATTTTATTTGGGAGGCATACATGACAAAGCCATTCATCCTCTAGAAATCCAGGTGTGTTTTATAACTACCAGTTTTGTGAAAAGGAGGCAAATTTCAGAGCCAGAAACCCACGAGCGCAAACAGTCCCAGACAATTTATAATTCTGTACCATAAATAGCTGGTCCATAATTCATTGATGGAGAGTTAATGAGAATATTTGTAACTAATACCCATAAGAAAGATAAGGGGTGGTATAATGTGGTTTACACTTTCCTACAATACTTTTCAAGGACAGCAGGGAAAGCTTCCTGACAGCAAAAAGCAACAAGAAATATTGCACTGACCTACCGATTTCCTACATTCCCATCAAAGTAATCCATGTGTAGAGACATTAAAGAACAATTTGTCCCAACTGACAGTTTCCAAATAACTAGATGCCTTATAATTGCTGGCATCATTAACCTTAATAGTATAATTGTGTAGCTCCAAATAATAATAATAGTAATATAATTTTCCCCCACTTCCAAATCGTTCAGCAAAACTAGAAAAAAATGATGCGCAGAAAAAAATTTAAGAAGGAAGAGAAAGGGGGAAAAGTTGCTAACAGATAAGAACAGGAACTTTATCAGTTTTATCTGCCACAGCTCACAACCTTTAAGGAGTAAGTATCTGCACGTAAACTTCTTTAGACAAGTAATAAATATTAATAATTGCCAACTGCCTATAGGTTTTAAGTGACCTTTTCAAACAACATGTCAGCTCTCTCCACTCTGAGGACGTGCTGTGGAACATCGCATAAAACCAGCGTTGTCTTGAATGATTCATTCCTGTGCACACCCAGGCTTCAGCAACGCTACCTGCTAGAGTAACCTCTAGTGAAGACATGCTGACATACTCTTCTATTGATAAGTTTAACCATGCATACAAAAAAAAAGGAGGTACGCTCCCTCTCCCTAAACAGTCAAAGAAGCCTTTCCTACCTAGTCTGGAGTTCCTGAGATATGCAAGTTTGGATACTGGTCACCACAAGTTGCCTCTGCACTCAAGAGAGAGGGAAAATACATCTCTAAAGGGCAATTCAGATTCATTTATCCAAATGACCCTCAGGGGGTAGTACATGGCTTAGCCTGCACCTAGCTGGAGATGAGACACATTTGGATTAGAAACATCTATTGTGTTTTAAACAGAATAGCACACATGAAGGGAAGTGAAAATTTCGTTTTGTCAGAAAAAACTGACTCGATAGTTGTCATTGGTATAAATAACCACACTGTTGGGGTTTTTTTGGCCATAGTCATCTTCATGGAAAGGGAAGAATCCAACAGATCATTTTGTTGTTCTGCATTAGGGAGCGTACTGTAGGAAATGCCTGATTCAGCACAACTGGGTAAAGAGCATCGGACTTCAAGGGGAGACAGCTGCTCAGTTTTTAAATACATGCTAAGTGCTGTATTAAGTATAAACCCCACACTTTGCAGCTCTCTGTGTCAGTGAAAAACACAGAACTAAACGATATAACCTGAATATTAATCTTTGGGAGAAAACCTCATTAGAAAGCAAAGACCAAGGAAGAATAGCCTCCTTGATAATGTACGAGGCTGGTCCTTGGCCCTGTTCCTATTTCGGCCATTGTTATAGTCTCCCAGTTGTCCTTTACCAGTCTCTTCATCATCTCTTGACTCTTTCCTCACACACAAAACAGGGATAATGATTCTTAGCTCCTTTAGGTAGTGCTTTGAGACCCATTGATAAAACGCTAATCACTACAATGAGGTTTTCTACAGTAATTATAATTGTCCTGAAAGACAAAAAGGTATACAAAGGGGATAGTCCTTAAGCTTTGAACTGTAAAGCATGCTTTGCAAAAATAATTATTTAATGAAAGTGTCATTTCTTAAACATTAACAATTCAACAAAGCTGGAAGCTTACAAAATTTCTGATTCCTGTACCTTCAATTCCGCATTAGCTACACTGATTTTTCAGTGAGAAGCCACATCCAGCAGCAGTGAACTCTTTCTTTTAAATCTATATTCTCTCATGAGCAGTACTATACTGTTTCCTGCAAATGTATTTGCAGGGAAGAGTCCCAGCTTATTTTGCTCGAAGCCCTGATCGATTCCTATAATATCGTTAAACTGCTGGCTTGGAGTTTGGTCTGACCCACAGTGGGGTTTCTGTGTCTACCCTGTTGTGCTGCACTACAGCAGGCAACAGCTACTCTCAACAAACCTTTCTTCTTTGAAGTTGAGTATAACGGGATCAGTAAAATCTAGATAGGCACCGGTGCACCTTCAGATGTGCTACTATCTCAAGTATTTTGAAATTTGGCACTTTTCCTGAATATTGCATTTTCTTCCCCACTGTGTGCTCAGAGTTGATGCTTACATAGGAATATCCTATTGTGGGACAGATCTATCAAAAATCAAGAGGATTTGATTCTTTGTGAAGGTATACACACTTATACACTTTGATTTTAAAACCAAACCAAACCAAAATCAAAATTTGAGTAACAGATGTTTCCATAAAGGCTCAGCTCTAGCAAACCTTTCTCCAGTGCATTATGAATATTCTTGTTAAAAGGGACATTTAAACACTGTGGCTCTCTAGGGCTGCCTTGTTGAGATCTATGTAGCCGGAGCATTATGCATGGAACTCCCAGCAGAAAAGTTAAAAGCTTGAGACATCCCACAGACAACCAGTAGCAATCATGTCATCAATCATCTCCAAATTTTATCCAATCCAGCTCTCATAAACTGTTATTTAACATGGCTTTGTCTGGATAGAGCTCCTAGGAGAGCTCCTGCTTTCAAACAAGGAAAGAAAAAAATAGATCCGTTGTTAATTTTTCATGCTAAGAAAACAAGATTGAACTAATAAAATACAATTAGCAAATCTGTTCAGTGTAGTGAAATCCTGCCAAGCCTGCTGCTTTAACTTTCTGCATTTTTGATAATGGCAAATTTTGTCTTTCTCTTGCATTTTTGTAAATTCCAAATTATTCTCTTTTCAGTCACATGGTTTAGGTATTCTATTAGGATAACTGGATGTGGGCATCAGGGCATAAACGCTCCTCTGTGAAAAACTCTGGAAAGGGGGGGCAGAATGTGTTTTTGCTTTGCCACTAAAAATCTCTTTTGTCTTAATCTTCTCTATAGACACCCTTAGGGCTACGAGAAGAAAATAATCAAAAAGAAACATGCAGGTTGTCTCTCATAAAATGCTGATACCAGCAGAGCACAGACTTTTTGTACATGGAGGTGGTATTTTCATCCATTAATGCCTCAACCAAGCATTACTGCTTTTTGTCACCTATAAAATTTCTGTCTTATTTTTAGGCTGCAGACTAGCAGTTACATATTGGGAGATAGCTGTCTAAACTGTATTTGCTACATGCTGCATAGCAAGAGAGTTGACATTTCTTGGGAACAAGTCCCCACACTCACAGAGCTCTGTGTTACATTTGATATTCAGAGATGTTGTTCATTAGGTTGTGACAGCTGTTGCCAAGCCTTTGCTTCAGAACGCACTGTGCCCCAGTGAAAGCATACCAAGATCAAAGGTAAGCTTTATAAAAAATTACTGCTGTAGAAGAGTTAGAAGAGAAAAAAGTTCGTCTAGTAAAATCACATAAGACTCCAGGACCAGACAACTGAATCTCACCTTGAGCAATCTCATCTCCCCTGGAATGAACTACAAAACAGGCTTTTTGGGACCTCTGAACTGAAAAAGGTTCTTAATTCTGCGAGTGATCAGGCAAAAGGAACTCTGGAGGGATAATCAAGATCAGAAATACCTGCTCTGTGTAAATGAAGGTGACACCATGACTAGCATTAGTTAAAAACATATTTCTGACAGTTACAGTGACCAATGAGCAATTCTGCTACTGATGTACTTTAAGAAGCTAGTAAGACTAAGACTTTGAAACAGAGGTTATAAACACGATTAAACATTGTACACCTCCAGGAGCTCTTGCTTCATTTGGTAAAAGCCCAAGGACTGTTTCTCTCTTTGACTGGGACAAGAGTAATCCTGAGAGTCATGTCTCCTGCCTTTGGGTCTTCTCTTTGCTCATTAAAGCTAGGAAGGGTTATTCCACATAACTCTTCAGACAGGCCTACACAACTGTGCCTTTCTGTAAAGTTCTTACCAGGAAACAACTGCGATTTATGAGACTCACTGAGTCATATGCAGTAGTTTAATCAGTGTGTTACTGATACTTTTTGACTTGTGTTGCTGTAACTAGATTTTTCCAAGTTCTTTTCTCCTTTGGCACGTGGCTGCTACATACCAGTTTATATATACATCCAATAAACACTTGTGAAGAAGTACAGTTTACATTTGGATGCTTAATGGATCAAAGCCTGGAAGCACAAGGTTGTAGGCTTCTTTACTTAAGCCGACCAGATGGCCATGCTATCCAACTCGCTAAATTATTCCTATGTGACACAGAAAGAGAAGATTGATAAAAATGCAATATCAAAAATGATGATGAAAGAGGAGCTAAAAAGAAGAAAAAAAGGTTTACTGCTTCAAGTTGTGTCCAAGAGAATGTTACGTCCATTTGCCTGCAGTCACTGATGGTATTAAACTGCACAGCTGTGATGTGGCCTGCTAGTCTCATTCTCTGTTGGCATCCCTGCGTTGGTTGGAACTTCATCAAAGAAGGTACGTCACTCCCCATCTAAGCTAGCGGAGCCAGTAAACAGTGAACAGCTCACAGTCCCAAAAGGAAGGCCCTCATTTTTGAAAGAAGCATCTCTATTCCTGCAGAAATTCTGGAATATGAATTCCCAAAAGACATATTAACCAATTATGTTCAGCTTACTGTATTCAGCTAAAAGCTTATCATATTCATCTCACAGGTTCCTTCTCCCTCTTTCAAAAAAATATGCCTACTTCCCCCAAGGTGTTTCAAAAACAAGCCATTTGCAACAAAACCCAGTGTCCCTTCAAACTAAGTCCCATCAAAAGACCAGTCAACGCTCAAAATCACTCAAGGTCAATCAAATGCAGTTAGCACTGAGGTATCTCAGTGGTCTTCAACGGTGTAATGAGACGTTTCCTTCTTCTAAGAAGCAGCAGGTCACTAACATGATGAATTCTAGAGCTGAACAAGAATGAATTTCACTGGAAATTGTGGCTTGAGCCGCAGTCAGGCTCCTTAAGAAAAATTTAGTAGGTCTAACAGCATGCATGAAATGCCGTCTGTCCAACACACAAAGGATTTCTATAAAAGCGTCTGCCAACCCTTGGAGCTTGGATCATATGGAGAAATAATGTAAGAAGAATTAAGTGGACCTCCTCTTTTAAAATTCAGTTTACACATTCATTCCAATCATCTGCTCCTGCTTCCACGTCTTCTGCTAGGAAATATATCTAAGCCAAAAGGGAAGAATTCACTTTTATGGGCCAGTGTGACCCTGTTTGGTTTAAAAGCTTCTGCTCTGTAAAAAGCACAGTAACAAAATACACAATGTGGTTCCTGTTTACTTAATGCACTATTTCCCCAGGAATTCTGGTACTGTCATAAATATAATTTCTTGCTTTTATTGCTTTGGAGATATTTCCCCTTTTCAATAATTCTAACAGAACTAAATTGTTTGCATAAATTTTGCCTTTTTTCCACTAACGTTACCAATGCTCATGACAGTAAGCAGTGTCAACATTTTTATGAACATTGTTCCTCTAATAAGGCAGTGCAGGCGGCACTTTGGTCTTCTGAAATAGGCCAAAAATTGGACTCTTCAGGGAAGAAATACCTGGCACTTACGTGCATCAGGCATAAACATTCTTCCTATTTTTTTATGGCGGCTGTCAGCCTGATAGATGGAGCAGAGGGCCAGCCAGCTCCTGTGCAACTGCCCCCACTGTGGGGGTCTGCAGGTTCCCCTTGTCACAGAGCTGCAGTGGCAGGGATGGGGCTTGCTTGGGATGGATGGATAAGACACTGCATGTTTTTGAGCAGTTGGGCCAAATCACTTTTTGAGATCCACTGCTCCTCGTGAAGCTGGCTCAGGAAAGTACACAACTCCATCTGGCCTCCTGTTAGATGTGAATCTTAATCAGGAAGCCTCTATGGCTCCTGGATTACCTTGTCTACTGCCCTGCTGGAGGTAACCTGGTCTCAGGTGGTCCAAGGCCTGACCGCAACTGCCAACCTACACCTGAATCCTCCAACAGCGCATTGAACTTTGATTCTTCCAACTGCTCAGTGGGAAAGGACTAAGCACTACCTTTTCCCCCGGGGTTGAACCTGGCAAAAGGATTAATTCCAGCTAGGCAGGGAAATGCCTATTTCGAGAGTGCACTACCAGGATTCTGGCACCATCCGAGTTACGGCTTGGCACGAGCACTGAGGTGGATGCCACACTCCCACCGCCCATAAAGGAGGAAAGGAAGGATGAACGGCAGCAGCACGTGAATGACAGAGCTCAGCACCACTGAGGAGCCGCATCAAAACTCCTGGGAGGAAATCTAGGTACACCCAACAGAAATTTAGTAAGTAGCATCATCACAATGCCACTTTCTTTTTTCATTTGGAGAGCAAAGACAGGAAGAAATAAGAACAACCACAGTGTATCTTTTTCAGTCTGTCCAGAGGTCACACCGCTGCTACTTTTGCTTTTCATAACTTTTAGACTAAGTATTGCGTCACATCCAAGACCTGCGTTAGAGTTCCTGTTCACTTGGATGAAAATCTGAAAAAAGAAATTCTTACTGTATGGCACTGGCAACTTTTTATTGACCTTTTTCTAGGGACGAAAATAATTTTTAATGATCCTCCAACATATTTATATGGCTTTCCACCTGCCTATCATAGGCAAAAATCCTTACCTCTTGTATCAGTGTGCTCAAACCTAGGCACGCTTAAGGTTACTCCTACAGCTGTAGTGTCTTATCTAAGCAGTTTGCTTCTTCATAGTATATATCCTCCTTACAATAGGTCTAATTTCTTAAGACTTTATTTACCCATTACTCCTAATCAATGTTTTTAGTAGCAGTTCAGACACATGTTCTCACTGATTCGGTGACCACAGATTCGTACTTCTTTCTGTGACTTCCTCAGTTCCAAAAAGCCTGTGGCAATTAAGATCCTACTATGGATGGGGCAGTGGGGAGCCAGAGACAAAAGAGTTTAATGGCCGCAAAGAGGGCACAAGGAGAAACGGCTTCTCCTCCAGCTCACAGGTTGAAATACTACCACCAAAGTATTGTGAACACAGAGCTTGAAATTCTCATTTAGTTCCCTACATGAAGCCTCCTTATCCTTGACTTGAGAAGAGCAAGATGAATTTCACTGATGGAGGATTTCAGGACAGTGCTTGATGCATACTGGCTTTATAATTAAAAACATACAACTGAAGAAAAGATGGTCATAAAATGTTGCCTAGGGCTATATCTAATACATGATGGTGTTTTAGTTTCCTTCTTACATTATATTTTTATCATCAACCGAGGGAGTTCATTAAATCTGTAAAGCTGTTGGAAGTTATCTGACAGTGGATTGTATTACTAGAGAACTATCGATCCAGGCTACTCGATCCCATTACAACACACTTCCATAAAGCTTGCAAGAGGCAGCAATCTGTTGCTTCTGCACTGACTACAGTTATTTCTCATGGATGGAATAATGAAATGTTTTCTGATGTATAATCATGACAGATTTTATCTGGAATAAGTAAAACAAGTAAAAGTTAGTCATAAAATATAGCGTGTCTGGAATCAAAGGAAGCAAACTCCTCTGCTCTTCCATCAGACTGACAAATAACTAACACATTGTGCAGCTCCTTGTATATGACATTAAATCTCTATCAGTTGTTTTCCTACTGTGAGATTAAAATGGAATTATTTATCTGGAATATCAAAAAGGGCACTGCATCATGAACTCTAATCTTCCTGTTTTGATGCAGTATCTTTCCCAGTAAAGACTAAGCAATGTCAAATGGACTCCCTCATCACTGAAGATGTGATATATGAAACCTTCACCAGAGCAGGGAACCACCACTTGAATCTTAAAAACTATTATTAAACAAGGCTTATGTCATACATAATTCTTCTAACTGGAATTCACTAGCCTGAAATTCATGAGGAGGATCTTAACTTAAGCAAATTTGTAACATGAAGGACTCAGAGGAACAGGTTTTACATAATGAAATACCAAATTATATGTAGCAGTTTACTATATTGACAGCTGGCAGAATTATATCCCTCTAAAGCAGTGCCATACTTTCATATGATAATTTCAGTACTCACAATTTCATCAAATTTGAATATTTGGGGCTGAGATTTTCAAAGGCTAGTACGTGCATGAAGTTGGCTTTTTTCTCCTGCAGCGTCAGTGTTAGAGAAAAAAAATAAATCTCTATTTTCCCTACTACCCGGTTCACGTGTAAGAATTTGGAATTCACTTAATGGAAAAGCCTGAACATGATCACGCTTTGGAGCAACAAAACACATCCTAGCTGCTTCCCCAGTGTCAGGAGCAGATCCGCGTTGAAGCGTTATCCACATTTGGCCACACTATACCACTTCTGCAAAACAGTTCCTGCATGCCCATGCATGACTACCTTAGGGAGGAAAGGGCAGCAGCAGAAAAAGAAGGTCAAGGAAAGACTGGGAGCATGCTTCCACCCAGAACCTAAAATTTAAGGACTTCCCAGCAATGCTCTGCTGGCAGGTGAGAGATCCCGGTAAGTGAGAACTTCACAGTCCTTCAGCCTGGCCGCTGGTCCACTCACTAGCAAAGAGTTACCTGCTGCCTCATGAACTGAAAAGGTCTGGTCCCTGCTGTGGATGCAAAGGAGTCTCCTGCACATCATTTGCGTGAGACAGCCTGCATCAAGTGCTGTATTTTGGCACCTTGTCCCACTTTCTCCCTGCCCCCTGCACTTCTTAATATTTAAATTGAAAATGCCGAGATGGCACAATACAACTGGTGAATGAAGAATTCTGCATGCAACAGCTCATTCACCTTGCAATACGCATTTGGTCCTTGTGCATTATCTCACTATAATGACAAAATAAGCTGGTGTCAGAGTGAATATACATAATAGGCACCTGTCAGTCCAACACCTGGACTGTAAGTCATCCATATGAAAGAACTAAATTAAACCAGCATGAAATAGCCTTACCTCTGGCATTTCTTGACTTCCACTTCCACTTGCTTAATTTGACACTCTAACACTCTTCTGAAAGCCTTTTTTTTTGTTTCTGTGTGCATGCATGTCTATCCCTTACACTATTACAAAGTACATTGTACTTTCATTGTATCCTACAAATGTCTCTTCCGTATTGGAGTACTGCTTAGAAAAAAGCATGAGAAAATGTCATTTAATTTGGAAAAGGATGCCTTACAGATGCACTGTATGAAAGGAATCAAAATGCAGCAGAAGATGTCCCATGTGCGCCTGTGGCATCAACAAAGCAAGAAGGAACAGAAGTTGTGCATCTGGGCTAAGGCTCGAGCTCCAGCTGCATCCACTGCTCACGGTTAAGACATGCAAAACCTCTCCCCTGCTCTTTGCTGGGGGGAGCCCACACTACAGATCTCCCAAGCGGAGCTACTGCACCCAGCTACTTCACTTTACGAAATGCATAGGGTTAATAACCTGAGACCCTTCCAACTCTATCAAATTTTTCCAGCAGATTCACTGAGGAAGAAAAGGCAGACAAATGCGGCACAATCGCGTAACCTGGAAATACTAACAGCATCCTCAAACCGACTTTGATATTGAGAGCTGAGCAGAACCAGCAATCGATAATCCAAATGCTATAATTCGACGAGCAAAAGACACAAATTTGACTTGAAGGGCAGTTGGCTGCAGAGTTCACACATATGCTGTACAGCATGGTCAGTTCTATAATTAGAGGAATACAGAAACCTCCTCTATAACCGTGTCCTTAGATGTTACCAAATCATTTCACAAATGGCTTGATACTTTTGCACAGGGTGGTTTCAGAGTTTAGATCACTATATCAGAGCTTTATTTCTGAAAACTTGACCTCAAACTCAGTGGCTGCTCCCCACTGGGCTTAAGAATTAGCTGAAGATGAAGCACAAATAATTCTAGCAGGTCTCCTACTGGCAATAAAGCAAAAGCACATGACACGGTAGATCTTTTCTTGCCATTAAATGTGCCCATTCTTTCCATAATTTCTGTACTGACACATTAAATTTTCATTTTCTTCTTTGGAATGTAGTTTCTTTGTTTATTAGAGACCATATAAAAGATAGGTAAAATAAAGAGGAACTATCCCCTTCCCTTTTCCAACAATTAATGATATGGTCTCCCTTTTCTCTCAAAAATGGCAAAGAAGTTGTACCAAGAGAAGATGTGACACAGACAATGCAGCAAAGATATCAAACGTAACCCTGGGTTGGATAAACGGAGCAACAACTAGGAGAAAGACAACTTTACCTCTAAATATCACATCGATGGGAGCAATACCAGAACATCACATAGCATTCTGCCATTTTTCTTTTACAGGAATAAAATAAACCTGGAGAACCTACGTAACGTTCAGCTCAGTGTTGGGGAAAGGTGTTATAGTGAGGGATTTAAGAAGTTAAAACTGTTTAGCTTTTCAAAATACGATGAAGAAGAGATTTGATTACAGCAAAGCTGTATCTTTTCAGGGAGAAAATGCCAATATTAAAGGCCTATTTAATCTAATGGGGAACGACATAACAAGAACCAATGACTAGAAGTTGAAGCTAGATAAATTTAAATGAGAATTAATGCCTCTGCTTCTAGCAGAGAGGGTGATTAACCTTTGAAACAAACTACCAAAGGAAGTGCTAGATACTACATTTATTGAAATTTTGGATTAAGACTGTATGACTTTCTGGAAAATATCCTTTAATCAAACACACCAGTGGGCTCCACACGCAAAGTCTTTCTGTGACTTCCTTAGGAGCGGAATCTACTTCACTTCTTGAATGACAGCACGACAGCCTTACACACTAACACCTTCACTTTTATAAAACCCCTCCAGCTCCCTCCAGAGTAAGAAAAGCTCCAGTGTATTTTACAAAGAGATTAAAAAATCTAAGACTAAATTGTTCCTCTTCCCTTCTCTCTCCACATCAAAAGCGTGGCAGGATATATCTCCCATTATCATTTTCACTTGGAGGGCACTTTACTGAACTCCCAATAGAAGTCATAGCCACCTTTCCATCTCCCCCATCCTCTCGTGCTCCTGAGCCCAGAAGAACTTTCCTCACTTTCTTATGCTCTTTACCACCCAAAAGCCATCCTGCCCTCACCTACAGAGGTTTGCTCCATGAAAAGTTCATGTGAGGGAAAGACAACTGTTAGATGACATGGTGCTGTCTGTCCTTGCCATCTGACGATTACTTAGGTGACTTTTACAGTAAATAGGTACCAGGCTAGCAACGGAGATTTCACCACCAGCCACATCTCTCCTCTCCCACAAGACACGGCACAAGGCTCACAAAATTGTGGTGTGCCAGCCCAAGTGTATTTATTCCAAAGATGTCTGTTCGCTGCTTGACTTTCTACTGCTGGCTATGTTGCATTTAAGAAGTCCACCCCACTGACCAACTATTTCTGATATTCCCTATATTTAAAAGGGAGCAAATTGTCATTCCACGAATCATACAAAATATTTTTGTCTTTGTCGTGGTTCCGGTCGGGATAGGGTTAATTCTCCCCAGGCTCTGGCAGCCGGTCAGTGCACAGCGGTTCCATAATCGTGTTTGTATACTCCTCTAACCGTGTTATTGTTATGTTTTCTTGTTCCTTTTGCTGTTGTGTTAAATTGCCTTTGTCTCAACCCACGAGTTTTGCCGCCTTCTTCCAATTCTTTCCCGTATTGGGAAAGCCCGAGAGAGCGGCACATGGTTCTTTGTTGCCATCTGAGGCCAAACCATGACAGTATTCCTCAGTGCAAAACGTCAAGTCCACAGTTTTCTCTGATCCCTAGAAAATATGTTTAAGCTTCCCTTTGTTTTACACCCATTTTAGTGCAGTAATCTTCCCCCTACTTTGGCTCAGGCTTTTCAGGTTTCAAGTTAACCTTGGCTGGCTATTTTGACAGGGTTAAAAAACACTTACCTGATCTGTCACAGGCAGTCTTAAGTAGCACCTCCACCCCAAATATTTAAATAGCAAGTAATTAATATGCTGTAATAAAACTGCCTGATCCTGACAGCTCCAAGGTTTGCAATGCAAACAGTGCAACTGATGGAAAGAAAATTCTAATAATTAGGCCAAAACATTCTGCAGTTTCAGCATCAAATAACTGCATTACAGGTTATACATGACCCCCATAACCCAGAAATAGAAATGTAAAGTCTAACTTCTTTTGTGACACAGGTGACTCATCGTCTCTCCAAAAATCAAATCACAATGTATGTCTACCAGGTTTGACTAAGTTTTTGAGGTGTTGCATTTAGAAAGTCTGTACATTTTCTTTGACGTATTTTTGATTGCAGTGATATTTCCTGCATGTACAAAAAAGGATATTGCTGGGAGGAAAACCAAAATGGAATATTTAAGTGTATTCATTTACAAAGTCTCTTTCAGCTTGGCTGAAAAATCAAAGTGCTGCTTGCCTTGTTGTCAAGACTCATTTCTTTCAAACTCCTTCAGTATAACTGAAGAGTCAGTGCCAATTCCCCCACCCGCCCCTACACCACCAGAAACTCTGACCAGTGAGTAAGGGACAGTTCACCAAACCAGCTCCTTTCTCAGCTACACACCCAACTTGAAGCATACCCAGAAATACATTTCTCTGTGGTCTCACCACCCCCTTCAAAGCCATGGCTTGACTAAGAAGTTTGTGGAACATTCTCTAACGGGAGAATGCCACTCAAAAACTCCACCGTAAAAATTTCAAATTATTTTGTGAAAGCTCCTGAAGGAAACATGAGGCTCCCCAGTCTACTGAATTCTTGTATGCAGCTGGTCCATGGTCCTACACAACCACACCAGCATACGCATGGTCCTTTGCTAGGCATTATCTTAAATTACCTACAAAACATCTTTTAAACACCTCATCTACATTCAAAAGATGTCCTGAATGACCATTTCTGCATCTGCAGGAACAGTTCCTACTGATTATGGACAAACATCTTGTTTAGATATGATCTGGTCAATTCTTCAAAAGGAACTGCCTGGGGGAGTCTCATACAACCAGGTTCTCCACGCAGGATGTTAATCAACAGGTGCAGGCCCAGAAGTAGTGCCTACCAATTGGTGAAGACATGGCAGGAACTGCCTGGGTGAATTTATAGTTCTGAAATTCCCACCTGGAGAGCTCCTGCACCGATTAGTCACATACATCGCTGTGAAGGTGGCTCAGAGTTGAGTCAATCACCTTGTCTCAAGTTGGTCCATGTCTCAAGGCAATCCACTGTCTCATCTATGTACATGACTAACTGGGGAGCTCCCAGACCGTGCAGGAAATTACTAATTTGGGTGCGTATGCAGATACAGTCCTGATACCCAGCTACGCCACAACTATAACTATAGGACACACTTTAATTTCATCCTTGCAGCTCTCTTGTAATTTACTTTTCGTAGTTTTGGCCACAGTGGGAATCTCCCCAATACTTTTCATCTAATGGAATTTGAATAGTAAATGATATTTAGCTTTTAAAGAGTATGTTTCACCAACAGAAATCAAAGGATTAACATTATTGTTCCCACTTTACAAACAGAGTTCACAGGCAACTGTAAAAGGGCAAAGAGATTTCCTCAAAAAAAATCCTCCGCACTGATAAAGAAGGGAGAACATGTGCAGCAGAGTAGGGTAGCAGGCTTAATTTCTGTCCTCTCAAACCTTTCATCAAAATGATGAAAAAAACGCTCACCCGAAAGGTTGATATCATCACCTCAATTCAGCAACAAGGGGACAGACCCAGGAGCTGTCAAGGGATCTGACTAGGGAACTTGTGGCTGAGTAACTAAGAGCCACATTTTTACTGACTCTGTGTTATGTGCTCATTAAGCATTTTTGCTGTATATAGTATCAGAAAATACATTAAGGATATAAAAATATACATTCTATCTGTTCGAGTATAAGACAGACCAGAAGCCAGCTTCTCAGATTTATAATCTTGCCATCACTGAAATAAAGGAACCAGAATATACACCTAAAAAATCATAGTTTTCCTTAAAGCAAAAAAACCCTCCTCACCTTCAAAATGTACCCTTTAGGATGCTCCTCTCCTTTTTAAGTACAAAAGCCCAGGAACAAAACCCGTCATGATTTAGAGGAAGCACTGATAAATAAATTATAATTCGGCACTACCATTTTTAGGATGCATGGTTCTTTTATTAAAATCAGCCTTCGAGCACTAAAATGAGAAATCACAGGAAATTAGACCTATGTTTCTGCTGCACTGCAATGGCTGTGAAAATACAGAGCGCTTGCTGATTTACAACACTGACATTGCCGATTCCACCAACTGATGACTACCGACAGGCTTTGCTCTTGGTTTGAAACAGCACTGAACTTTAGCCAGTGCGGGAGTTTGATTATGGAGGTAATCTCCTCTCTCCCTATTCATTACGCTGATAAAACAGCAGCTAGCGCTTCGCATTAGGCAGAACTTCTACTTTAATGGCAGGATTTTTACTAAAGCTTGTCTCTCGGTGACATTTCAGGAAATGTGGAGTCTGCATGTGTAATGTAAAAACAACTAATTGATTCTGTATCACTGTGCCTGCATTACTACTCGCAATAGATTATGGTTCCTGCTATTTTAAGTGTGGAGTGGTAATGAAGTGTTATCCACTTGCTACCTAGGTAAATATTCAATATCAAGAAAGGCCTTTTCCTGGATGGTAATGAAAGCATAGAATTGTTCTTTCATTGTATCAGATAAAAGTTTATATTAAATATATGAAAGTTTGATTTGAAGAATATTTAGAAAAATGGTTATCTATAAGTGGTGACAGATTACTCAAGTTTAAAAACGGAATCAAGTATTGAATTTAATCAATATGTGATCATGATGGCAAAGTCAGATTCATGAACATTATTAAGAACAAACCTGCTAGGAATAAAAACCAGTTCCGAGCTAGGAACAAGTGGCATCTCACATGAATGCGGATCTTCCCAGCTTTATCAGTGATCAGAAACACAGTTAGTAGCACAGCATTGCAGTAAGCCCTCTCATGGGCCACTGCATTCCTAAAAGTCTTAATGAAGGTCACAGGCTACGGGCCATTACAAAGACTTCTAAAATTAAGTGATTTTTGTTTTCCTTTTACAGGCATCAGCTGTTTTCGGGAATCAGTTTTAGCCTCCTTCATCAGGCCCTCAAGGGGTCACCTCGCTTACTTAGGACATCTGCAGAGGCACCCACCAACAGCCAAGTCAGTCACTAGAAACTGACCCCTTCAGGGTCACAAATTGTCTGATCCTTTCCAATGCCTAAAGGTATACTTCTAGGATGCAGTGCACCATGCCATAAAAGTGTATATCTCTCTCCATAGACTATAAGAAGAGCCCAGACAAGTAACTCTGATGCAGACATCTACAATTAGTCAGATAAATCCCACCCTTAGTATCACTGCAGAGATTCAAGCCCAGCAACTTGGATGCACACTTCTCATACAAAGAGGAACAATATTTTCAAGTGTAAGCACAGAATTTCTTTCCCCGTCTCACTATTTCCAAGTGTAACACAGGTAATAAGTGACTTGCCACAGCAAAATACTCTTCACAGCCGGGAGGAGCCTCCATGCAACAGGGATATTGTCTTTCTCCTCTGGTGAGAGGGCGTAAATGCCTTACAACAAACAGGAACTTGAGGTCCTTTACGCTTGGGTTGTACAGCATAATCTCCTCACTGCCTTATAGGCAGAATCAAGTATCAAACCTAGGATTGCTCTGTTTGCACTACAGTAATTCTAAACTTGTTGATGGATTTTATTCAGCCACCATTCCCCAATCCAAGAGGGATCATGATCACCTTACCCAACATTTCTAGTAGGAAAACCCAATCTATTCCAGAAAATTGCTGATCTAAGCATACTTTCCATAAATTAGCGGTTCTGTTTTCAAAAGTGACGTGCCAGACATAACTCAAATACAGATACTGAATGCCCTGACATCAATAGCCACACTCAGCCCCAGACAATAAACCTGCGAGGTCTGATTCAGTCCTCCCCTCGAGTCCCTCCTCATAAGTGTAACCCCGGTCTGCCCAGCTGCCACCATGAGTAAAGCTGCAATTGTCCAAGAAGCCTCATGCAAAATGGCTTGTTTGCAAAGAGGGTCTATTAAGTGGCCATTTTAAAAAGCAAACAAACAAACAAGCAAGCAAAACAAAACAAAACAAAAATGCATAGTGTATGTTTTTTGCAAAATTTTATTTTAAAAAGATTTAAAAGGTGAAAGGCAATATACAGACTTAAGAGCAGCACTTATCTTCCCCACCCCCAGCTTGCCCCATGCTTCAGTGGGCTCAGTGGTGGCTGCTGCATCACCAGTGTGCAGCATGCTGGATCGTCACTTGAATGGGAGCCAGCCAGCCATGGCAAGCATAGACTCATGGGCACTAAAAAGAAAAAAGTCAATTTTGAGGTAATTACGTGTTGAATGCCCTTCTTAACCTGCAGCTGTTGGGGGCATTCAGCACATATGGTTAAGGTTGATGAAATTTTTAAAGTCACTGAAATTTATAAGGTTACCTTGGCAGGTCACCCAGCTTGATTTTTTTTTTTCTTGCTAGTGTACAGAAACAGCTGAGAGCGAGACTACACTCTTCACTGACTGTAAAAGGGGAATGCAGTCATGCTGCATCAGGAACCGCTCAAGGACCAAAACTGAACCAAAACTCCTCAGCGCTCCAGGGCAAACAATGGAGGGAGAAGAAGAAAGACAGGAACAATTATCCATCATCTCCCTTAAAGTGCCATATCACTGTCCTGGCTCTATCTATCCCTTTCCCCCAGCCTCAAAAGGGAGGGAAGCATTTGTAAAGATGCTGTTTCCCTTTCTGGCTGCTGCCTTTGGATGTGGGTAGCTCCTGCAGTGAGTACGGGAACTTCTTATGGCCCTCAAACTACATTTTTGGCTCAGTGGGGAATTTTGACAATATTTTTTGGATGGGAAATTCCTTGAGAAAGATGACTTTTATTTCTTTTTTCGGAGAAACACGTGGACAGGAAGGGATTGGCTCACATAGTCTTGACCACTTGCCATTCCCCTTAGATTTTTGTCACACATTTCATGACACTAGGTGTGTGGCTTCAACTACACCTGAAGCAAGTAGCCTTAGAAAGACATTATTACCTGAAACAGACTGAAGCCAGTTGGGGTTCCTATTTCTAGTCAGCTCTCTGCCCCATTCCCCAATGTCACAGAGCTGAACCCTTGGCTTTAAGAGAAGCCAAGTGCTGAAGAGCTGTCAAGACCCAATAACCCTTTGTGGCCTTGGCGGTGGCAGGCGAATTCCCTTCCCTTACTTACCAATCCCTCTTCTGACAACTGAGGAGCCTCAACCCCGGCCTGCAATTAAAGTAGCCATGACCCTGCTCTAAAAAGTTCACTCGCAAAAGAGAAACTATGTTCTACACATTTTCTTGCTTTTTATTTTCTGAGACAGTCTTTAAAACTCTGTTGTGTGTCTACAAACAGGTGTTCCAAAGAGACCTGTACAACGTAATACGAGGCAATAAGATGTTAGGTGAACCATGAGTAAAGCACAAAGTGAGGAGTCATCTGATTTGGAGGATCTGAAATGATCTTCCCCAACAAAAGGATGTGGCTCCTTTGCATTCATCACTCCGTAGGAAGGCTCCAGTGTTCCACCCCTACGACACAAGTTCAGTGCTATTACAGAGTATTTCCATGCAAGTCACTGTGGCATTGTGTTGGCATTTTCAGAGAACTAGTCACGATAAATGTGTTGCAAGCTTCTTTACAGCTTTTTAACAAGTGAAAACGTAGAGCTGGGTGATTCATAGATGATGCAAGCTTTGGATGTTCAAAGTTTGTGCTACAAGAAATCATAATAGTGACAACCTTAGAGAGTCCTTGCCACTTACATTCCTTCATGACCTGATACAACAAGATGTAAACAGACCTGCTCTTTGGAAATCTTATCATTTTGGTATTGAAATTAGTTGCAAATTCTTGATTAAGCACAGTCATGAAGTACAATGGTGTAAACAGTGAATAACAGCAGTCTGCACTTAGAAGGTTTGGTTGAAGTACATAACAACTTCACTAGAAGCCAGGGTTACTGAAGGAGTCCAAGGCAAAAAAAGATAATGCATACGTATCGTATGGCACTCATATTGCAGAGTACTTCCAGAAGACTCAAATACATTCATCTTTATATGCTGCTGGTCCCATTGAATAGTTTCATGGCATTGCAGACACTTAAACAGCCACATACTGGTCAGATGACTGGTAAAATCAGGTGAATAAAGTACAACTAAACTGATATGTATGCATCCTGTAATCTCAACAATCTGTGTATTTTGACATAATGCAGAACTTGAAAGAACTAAGTGAAGCTTTAAATGCGGCAAGTGAAAAATGACCTATGTAATTGACCCTTTCGGAAAACCAGATCAATCTTGCAACAGAGAAAAGAACAAAAGCCAGTCATAATGGGCGAAGGCAGTTAAGCATCTCAGCCATCTGAAAGGAGGGGAAAAGATCTTCAGCTTTAGGAATAGAGATTGAGTAACAAATACTGCACGTGGAAAACTTTATGATAAGTGTAGGCCATCTGCATGGGATAACAAGCCCAGTCACCAAGTATTAACCAGAAAGTGAATGGGAATCACCTTATGTTAATAATTTCTCTGCAAACGTTAATAGAAACCCCTCATCCCATACGCTGACTGTCAAGAAAGCAGACTAATGTAAGTAATTTTGAAAAGGAAGCCAGACTCCAGATGTGAAACTGACTGTCAGAGGTTAACCCTTCTGACTATTCTGCGGTAGATAGCTTTATTGCGGGTCTGTACTCTTAAGAAAGAAGGGAACAGCAAGCTACTGCTGAGACAAAAAGGTCACATATGGGTTTCAAGAGTCTTTCCCAGGTGAAGTCCATTTAAAGTACTTTCTTCCACAACAGCTTGAGGAGCTGTGTACTCGAGTACTTTACATTCCTACCCAAGAGTAATGGTGTTCATCAGCCACATGCCTTAACACCACATCCTAAGACACTCTGTGAGCTATAAATCAAATTGCACAATACAAATGGTCTAGCTGGGGCTACTGGAAATAATTGGAGAGTAGAGTACTACCTACTGATGTGTTGTTACTACTGCATACAACTAAGAGTACCTAAAAATTCAACCAGCTATATAGTCAATCTTAATTCGGGCAAATCAAAATGATTTTCTGACTCAAATGCTCCAGCCTCTAAAGCCAGGACAGGTCTCCTGACCGGAACAGCTAGTAGACATGCTTGCCGCTCCAGCCCCTCTGAAGAGATCTGGGATTTATGTTGACTTGCTGACCAAAAAGATGGGAAGAAAATAAGCATTACCTATTCTGCAACCTCCAGGACTACTTTCTTCTTTTGTGCAGTGCCTAACAACATCTCCGGCTGTAGAGGCGGAAAGGAGAAAGAAGCTGAAGTGAAGAGCCCTCTCTGCTCTCCTGACTGACTGGGGCAGAGAGCAATGAAACACCCATGCAGGGAAAAAAATAACCTAAGTAGGTTATCGATGGGTGGTCTTTCCCTGGAAAATGAACCGTCTTGTGAAGTAAGAGAAGATTAGAGAATTTTTCGCTAGTCTTGAAACTGGAGGGAGCTGAGAGTCCACCAGAGAAAGAGTCTCTGCTGAAAAAGAAGGCAGACGGGCAAATCAGTGAGTGGGGAGGCAGACTTGGAAGAAGTCAGCCAAGGTTTTATCTGAAAGGGATCACCTCGGGAAGATCAGAGACAGAACTGACAGAAACAGAAAAGTGAGAATTTCAACGAGACAAACTGCAGTCTAGAGAGGAACGGAGGAAGTATGCTTCGTGGTTCAAACCCATGTGACTTCTGTAGTGCCATCACTCAGTGTCAAGCTATTTTGACCACATGGCCTAAATGCTGCATCCGACATTCAGCGTCTTCCTTACCCACAGAAAAGTCAGACTGCAGTCTGACTGATTTCTGCAAAGGAAACAGTTAACACTAAAGCAAACTTAGTTTTAGTTAAAGTTCTCCTGCTGTCTACAGGAGCTAATTGCAATCACAGACTTCTTCCTTTCCCAAAGCACTAGCAATAGGTAATGGAAACATTTGTCATAATTATCCTTTCTGAAGAAGCGCAAATCAAATAAAATCACCACAACACTAGCTGTCTCGAAAAGGTATCAAGATGATCTATTTATAAATGTTGATATATAGCTACAGCCTAAGATGAAGCATTGCCTGCGCCCACAATATAGTCCTGTTCACTAATCACACTGGGACACCATCGGCACCATCTCCTTTGAAGAACTGGACAGAAGGAAACCAGAGAAAAAGGAAGGCTGAAAACCCCTCCCTGCACTGATCTTATGTAGGGGCACTATGTTTGAGTCCTGTGTGAGCCACTACAGAAGACCCCTGTGTTGTTACTATTCCTTTAACCATCCTGTAAGTGTTTGAACTTCACCACTAGCGTGGGAAGTGTGTGACAGATACACACAGTTAGTATTTCCAATAATGACACAAATGAGTGACATTCTATTCAAACAGTTTAGACAACGGTGATCAAAATGAAAAAGCGCACTGGAAAAGAAAGGGGAATGTGTGTGTCAAAGAACTACCTGTAGCTTGAATGATGTAGGAATAATTTAAAGGGTGCTATTAGAGCAGCAGAATTCAAATGAACGTCAGGCGAGTTTGAGGCTAACATGCTCATAATTCCTTTGATCATAATGTTTCACAGTATTTAGCATGTGATGGAGACCTTTTACTTATTTACGGTAAGAAAAATAGGGTACAAATTATTAATAGCTCATCTCATTCACCAAGTGTTAAAAAGTAGCAGGAGGTAGGGAACAGCAAGTAGTGCAATGGCTGTTTAGAAAGTTATTCTCCTTCGAAAGTTCTAAAGGAAGATCACATACAGCTCAAGCTGCTAAAATCCTTTAAAAAGATAATATGGGTTAGTGATGACACATCAGTGCAATCTCCTAGAAATTTTCCAGTGATGCAGGAAGAATGAAGCCAACATCCCAGCCAGCGCTTTGTCCTGTCAGTAGTTTTCAGTAGCGTCCCAGGTTTCCAACCCAACACACACAAGTTCTCAAATTTGACTCCCACAGTAAACCAACAGGAGGAATGATCTGCTTTTGCTGGACCACAGTAGAACTCTTCAAACAGGCTGAAAACCAGCACAGATGTCAGGATAGCAAAAAGAAGAAAGGAAGTGGGGGGAAAAAAAACCAAAAACCAACAAAAAACCCCACCCAACCAAGCAAACAAAAAAAACCCCAAGGCTAAAAACCAAAGCAAGGCAAAACTTGCTGCCTCTGTAAAATCAACATCCTACCAGCTCCCTGGGAAGCCTAAACACTGGAGTGGAAAAAACACATGTGTTTCCTCTATGGCTGCCCAGAGTCTGGGTCTCAAATTCCATGATTGTACGTCTCAAGAATTAGGCCAATACCATCCATCCATCTGCCATCTGAGGGGCTGACTGGAAAACCTGTGAGTTTCGGAATTGGATGTGAGTGCTGGTGGAGACACCTCGGGCAGTCACTCACTGCACCCTCCCATACTTACGCTATTCCTGACAGATGTTTGTTGAACCTATTCCTAAAGAGCTCTACAAGCTCCATCTATTTCTTCATTACGCCTAGTCTTGCAAAGCTTACCTAATATAACCTGCAGCTGGCACAAAATACCAATTCCTTCCACTGAACAGAGACTAAGCTCGTTAAAAACTTCCTCAGGCGCACTTAGGTATCTGTGTTTACTTGTATTTTTAGAAGCACGCCTAGTGCTAAGCGTGTATAAAATAAAATGAGCAACGAGTTACCCATGACTTACATTTTAAGCCTCTCTAAATAACAACTTGGAACTGCGAAAGAACCTCAAGTTCCACTTTAACTAACTGCATAGAAAGACCACTTCATCCACGAGTAATAAGCAGACACCACCGGGATAAAATGCACCATCTGCTTAACAGAACTCCATGACACTACACAACAGTTTATGATAAAAGTGAGATGCCAGGAGGAAAGCAAACTGATTTTTAAAAATTCTACATCTATTACGCAACAGTTCTCCTCCCTGCGTGTAATTCTAGTAACACCTGCTTCCCTCAGCACCTAACATCTCCCTTTTCCTCCTTTAAATTCTACCTAGCCAAGAGAGTTATGGCAGCAAAAGCTCCAGCTCTGATCAGCACATCATCAATGGAACTGTTAATTAAATTGCAAGGTCAGATTGCAGCCTTACTATTCCAATATAACAAAGTACATAACCTTTGGAACCTGACATAACTGAGCTGAAAGCAATGGGAACAAAATACTTAATTTCTCTTTTTTTCTTTTTTACTTCCCTTTTTTAGTGGATGAAGCTGATCCTGTGAAATCTGTGTGAGTTTTAGCATCAGTTTCAAAAGAATTTGGGGTTTGGGTCACGAAGGCTGCAACTTTCAGCAGAATTTGGTAAACACATGCAGACTAATGTGGATTTTGTGTCAGGGGCCTCAGTTAAAGATTTCAGAAAGTTGAACTGAACCAGCTTTGGTTTGACCACACATAAAGCTGTAGCAATAAAATTAGGGCAATAAATTCACCTGGTATGGATCTTATTCTATATACATCTAGCAATTTCTCTAAGAAGGATGAAAAGCAAAGACACTTTCATAGAAATTACCATTCACACTGAAAAGACATACTGGTTCACACACACCCATAACTGAAACAGCTATATCGGTACAAAAATCTGTCCTTAGACTACGACGTGTAAGAAGATGCTTTTTCAGTTCTCCACACCACTGACACTTCATAGTTCTTATAACTCAGCACAGCTCTAGCAGGGAAGACCGAGAAAAAGCCATGCATCAATTCCACACCACAGTGGTTAAGGCCACCCTTGCAAAATCAAGTCCTTTCCCCGTCTGATTCAGATTCAAGATATAACCTAAGCCTCCTCCATCCTGTTCCACATTGCTATGAGCAGTCCTGGACAACTGGGGAGGTCCCAGCTGACTGGAGGTTAGCAAATGTGACACCCATCCACAAGAAGGGCCGGAAGGAGGATCCGGGGAACTACAGGCCAGTCAGTCTGACCTCGGTGCCTGGGAAGGTCATGGAACAGATCCTCCTCAGTGCCTTTACATGGCACATGCAGGAGAACAGGGTGATCAGGCACAGTCAGCATGGGTTTGTGAAGGGCAGGTCATGCCTATCAAACCTAATATCCTTCTATGGTAAGGTGACCCACTTAGTGGATGAGGGAAAAACTGTGGATGTTATCTACTTGGATTTTTGCAAAGCTTTTGACACCGTTTCCCACAGCATTCTCCTGGAGAAACTGGCTGCTCATGGCCTGGACAGGTGTACCCTTCGCTGGGTAAAAAACTGGCTGGATGGACGTTCCCAGAGAGTGGTGGTAAATGGAGTTAAATCCAGTTGGTGTCCGGTCACAAGTGGTGTCCCCCAGGGCTCAGTGCTGGGGCCGGTTCTCTTTAATATCTTTATCAATGATCTGGATGAAGGGATTGAATACACCTTCAGTAAGTTCGCAGATGACACTAAACTGGGCGGGCGTGTTGATCTGCTTGAGGGTAGGTTGGCTCTGCAGAGGGATCTGGACAGGCTGGACCGATGGTCTGAGGCCAATGGTATGAGGTTCAACAAGGCCAAGTGCCGGGTCCTGCACTTGGGTCACAACAACCCCATGCAGCGCTACAGGATTGGGGCAGAGTGGCTCAAAAGCAGCCCGGCAGAAAAGGACCTGGGGGTGTTGGTTGACAGCCGGCTGAATATGAGCCAGCAGTGTGCCCTGGTGGCCAAGAAGGCCAACAGCATCCTAGCCTGTATCAGGAATAGTGTGGTGAGCCGGACTAAGGAAGTGATCATCCCCGTGTACTCGGCACTGGTGAGGCCCCACCTCACGTACTGTGTTCAGTTTTGGGCCCCTCGCTACAGGAGGGACATTGAGGTGTTGGAGCGTGTCCAGAGAAGGGCTACAAAGCTGGTGAGGGGTCTGGAGGACAAACCTTATGAAGAACGACTGAGGGACCTGGGGTTGTTTAGCCTGGAGAAGAGGAGGCTGAGGGGAGACCGTATCACCCTCTACAACTACCTGAAAGGAGGCTGTAGAGAGATGGGGACTGACCTCTTCTCCCTGGTGACAAGTGATAGGACGAGGGGAAACGGGTTCAAGTTATGTCAGGGGAGGTTTAGATTGGATATTAGGAAACATTTTTTCACTGAAAGGGTTATTAAACATCGGAATAAGCTGCCCAGGGAGGTGGTGGATTCACCATCCCTGGAGGTGTTTAAAAAAAGGGTAGATGGGGCACTTAGGGACATGGTTTAGAAGTGGCTTTTGTCAGGGTAGGTTAAAGGTTGGACTTGATGATCTTAAAGGTCCCTTCCAACCTCCGCAATTCTATGATTCTATGATTCTATGCTATCATTCCACGGTAGATCATCAAGTCCTTCCTACTGGAGCTGTCCTATTTTATAAGACCGATTGAGAGCTTGTACATGCAGAAAGGAGACTGACCTTTAAGCCAAATGGATTATTGCTATAGAGCTTGCAAGGGTCAAACTGCTAGACCAAAGAATGTAATATGTGGTGAAAGAGCTCCAGCATGGAAGAGGCACTCTGAGACAGCCGGCAGGCTGGGGGCTTGGACAGTCTCCTGCTGTGTGGAAGAACAGAGGTAGGAAGATCTGACTAATGAATTCATGCACTTACCCAGTGAGGATATCGGGCACCGTATCAACACAGACACCACGGATTGCCTCTCCTGTTTAGATCTAAACTGTTTGTTTTACTAAGGTTTTACTGGAACTGTTATTTTCACTTGAAAGTACTCGGTTTTGATGAGGGAACATTTTCTGATAAATCACTTCCCAGCATACTCTCAGTCTTGTTTTAGATGGATACATGTCACATTCTGAACAGCCATTATGCTTCCCGAACACCCTCAGATATTTTCCCATCTAAATGCTAACTAGAGGTGATACTGCCTACTTAGAGAAGGCAAATGAAGTCGTAGCCCACATTACTATAACAGCAATAAAAGGGCACAAAAATGAGGAGCTGTGCTATTAAACATGATGAAAATAATAAATGTTGTAGAGCTTGCAAATGGGCTGGGAAATATTTTGAAGTGCAAGCATTTTTCTTCCCAGTCTAGAACAGAGCTTGGTAATGAGGAGCAAGGTGCCAGTAACAGACACGTCGCACGGAGACACGCTGGACTTAGTGGATCTTTCCTGCAGATTACGCAGAGTGTAACGCACCCTCTGCAGTGCACTCAGGCTGGAAAAACTACTACCTGCTAGAGGGCAAGGCAGATTTCAAGGAGACACTGGCACATTACAGGGAAAATACTGGGATTTTGCTATACCGATCACTTTTATAAGAATGACTGAAAGTGGTTCTCAAGGTCTTTTATAGTCTGGTGATAAAAATACAGAACTGCGTGAGAAAATCTTCCACCGTAGCTGCAAAACGTATCTGAAGCTGGGGGAAAAAAAATGCAAAACTTTAAAAAACAGAACAAAAAAGCTACTTTTTTTCTTCTTGGGAGTTACATCTCTTTTTATAAAAAAGGAGAAGAAAGAAACTCCCCCAACTTTAATACTGTCCTTGCATAGGTACTTCATTATGGTTTAGATTTACCATCCCCCGATAGACTGCTTGCTGGTATCCGGCGCCAGGTTGATCAAGTATCGTTTTTACATCCTGGCCTTGCTGCGAGTTAACGCTGAGCTAATCCACTTAGCGCCCGGCTATCCATCTGCTGGCCTCAGTCTGCCCCTTCATCTCTTCCTCAAAGGAGGAGAGGAAACCTCGTCGCACTTACTGAGGCTAAGCCCACATTAATCACGGGAGCTCTGGTAGGCTGGGTGTTCTTTCCCTCCTCGCACCTTAAAAATGTGCAATGATACAGAGGAGAAATAATGAGTCCCTGAAGGTGAGCAGATATAACTCTTCTCTGATAAGGCGTCCTCAGACTTTCACAGTGGGGACCACACCTTGAGCAGAGGAAATATCTCTTGCAGAGGCAGTTCGATCCCAGGCTGGAGGAAAAGAATATGCAAGATGCAAAATAAAGGCCAGTCCATCTGCCGCGTTTTTATCAATTTAACTAACGCAGGAAAAAACCCAAAACATTTAGCTACAGTGGTGCAAGTTTCTATGCAGACAAGCCCTAACACCGATACAGCCAACAAAAGAGCAGCCACTTGCACTGAAAGTAGCCATCAGCTACTCTCTCCACTGTTTTCCAGTTACTCTCAACTAATTCACTCAGAAACCATAATCGCCTCTCTTGTCATGGAAGACTTCAAATTAGCTTCAAGTTGGAGAGAATTTAATGCAGCCACTTGAATATTTCAGTTTAGACAAGCAATGCAACGAGGATAAAGACGACCAATGCAAACCACTGGATTTTCTTGAGAAGCAAATCAGAAGCTGTGAAATAAACTCCAGGAAGACCCATGAATGAATACATCCCACACCACCCTCGGCTGCAGGAGCGAAGTACTCATCACCGACACTGCCGTCAGCAGCAGGCGCACCGAGCCGCAGCATACTGAACAATTAAAGAAAGGCAAGCCACAGCGGGCTTTAATTTTTCTGCCAAGAAAAGCAACATGGAAAGAGTGAGATATGGTACAGGCAGCTTAAGCGTACTTTGGGAAGTACTCGGGTGCTGTAATTCAGATGCCATACCTTCGTAACACTGGAGCTTCAACAGAGCAAAACTCAATCCAGTTTGTACAATGCTTTATTTTTAATTCACTGTCATGCGAGGGGTAGTCTATTCAAATTTGTGGTTCTACGATTATAGCTTCAAACCCAGTTTCTCGCTCTTCCCTGCCTCTTAACACACATACGCTCCCTGTTTTCCTGTTATCTACATCAGTTTTCAGGAAAATTACATTGCTGTTCCGTATGTTTTGGTGTTTCTACAAACATGACTAGTTTCTCTGTTTCTTCTTCACTGGATTTGACAAACGGTAGCTTTACAATCTCTCTCCCCGTAGCCACTCACATTAACAGCATCTGTCTTTACTCCCCACTCCTCTTAACGTCGTTTTTACATCCTGGATCAAGTCCTCTTTTCAGTTCTTGCAACTCTGGCTTTGTGTTGCAAACTTGAACATTTGGTGCAAAGCCAAAATGTTTTATTCTGTTGTGTAAGACTGACAGAGGAAGCCTTTTTTTGGCTTTCTGTAGGGGTAGGGCTGTCCGGATAGATGATCTAAGGCAGTGTGTTTCAAGACTACAGTGCATGTGTCACTCCAAAACTTAACAGCCATCTTGCCTCGTGGCATCTTTGGACCCCTTCACCTCAACCCCTTCACTTATTTTAGCTGAAAGAAGCTTCACTTCCTATTAGCTTTGATCTACTTCATAACAAATCAGAATTAATGTAGGCTAAGGAAGCCAGAAAAAATCAGAAATTCATTTCCAGCATCCCGACATACAGCCTCTAGGGAAAATACTGGGCTTGGTCTCCAAGAGTGCTACAAGCTGCTAGGACTTCAGTGGACAAAATGTTGTGACTGTAACTGAAAGGAAACAACTGAAAGAACACAAATACCCGGCTATGACTTAGGTTTAAACAAGGACATAGACATTAGAAGAGGACCTGATTTGTGGTAAACATGAAAAGAAATAAAACTGAGTGTGTGTGTTGCTATTTCACGACCCACTGTGCAAACGTTGCTGTAGGCACTGTGGCTTTTATTGCTCATTAGTAAATAATCAAGTTAAAAATAAGATAGTTGGGGAAACTGCTGATTGATGAGGAATAAAATAACACGACATAAACATCTGTCTCCCGGTCTAATATGTGTTAGTAGAGGAAGACATTGCTGAGGCACTTGAATGCTCAATGCACTGATGTGATAGTGATTACACTGGGAACAGTGTAAAGCAACTACAGCTGCCATTCCCTTTCCCACAAGGGGAACGTTACAAAAATGAGGGTCCTGATTGTTTACTTCCAGAGTGTCTTTAATCCTCAAAGACTTCCACATGCACAAACTTTCTTTCTATATAAAACTCTACTCCCGAGCTCCACAGCTCCCAGGCTTTTGCTTGCAAATCGAATCCCTCTTTTACTGGAAAACCCTTTCCCAGCTACAGACAGTGATAGCTGACATGCCCTCTTGCCTCAGGCATGCCCAAATCTACTTGGTCAAACACAAAGGCAGACCTGAGCAACAAGGAGCTTGCAAAGCTTAAGCATTTAAGAAAGATATCCCAAACAGGTATCCCAAATTTGTTAAGGAACTTCGCTGGCAGAGAAGGGGCAACACACAGGCGCTTCCACTAAGGTATCTCCTTCAGTGGTTTCCTCTGCCAGGCTTCAGAACTACAGAATTAAAATCACTACAAATTTTACAACTGAACTCAATAATTCACTCAGTTTCTATCCTCTATCTACTGAACTCAATTTCTATCCTCCAAAGAGGATAAAAACGCTATTCCTCCCGGACGGATGCCACGTTTGGTCTACCTTCACATAGAGAAGAAAGGCTGAATTTGCAATGGCCATCTCTTATTATTATTAAAACCATAATGATCACGCACAAATACAAAATAGCCTCACCCTTTTCCCCAATTAAAGATCAAAATGCCAAGTATCTAGCACTGCCAAATAGCCTGTCCTGAGAGCTCAAACAGTGCTTTGTGTTTTCCATATTTCCAGAAATAAATGTGACCGAAACTACAAAGCTGAATAAATACATTCTGTAACAGATGAAATATTTTTCAAGATTTTAGCATTTACCCCAGATTACAATACACGTATTCAGACTTTTAATTCAGGCTGATTTCAGCCAGAGTTACGAGTAAGAAGATACCGATTTTATATTTAAAGGATCTACCTACTTTACCTGGCCACACCACTAAAAAGGAAACTTTATTTATGCAAGAGTTAGAGAAAAAAAAAGTTAGTTACTATCAAAAACATTAAAACCTGGCTCAAGTGGAAGTATATTCATTTTGATTTTATTTTTAGTTAAAGAATCAGTAAGGGAATGAAACAGAGGCAATCTTTTCAGAATTTAGTCAGAGTATAGTGCCGTGCCACACAAAACTCCACCTGAAAAATAAATGCACACGAACTGAAAACTCTCTTTAAAAACATATATAAATGAAGACAGATAACAGATAAATGAAAACAGTATGAAACAAGGACAAATAGAGTCCAGAATGATGCTGATGTCTTGGATTTATGTAACATGCTCATTTACAACTTAAAACCAATAAAAAATACACTGATTTCTAATTTGACACATTAAATAGTGAGTAGGAAGTGACTAGATTGGGGCGGGGGGGGGACGGTGAAAAGACTGGGCAGAAAACACTGCCTATGCAGAATACAAGAGATAAGCATCTAAGAGAAATACGCATGACTGGTATACTAAAGGAGGCAGAGACAGCAAAAGCAGGAACGAAAGTAGAGGCAGGCAGAGAATGGCAAAGTAAGATTAATTTGCCACGCAACGTGGCTGTAGCGAAGGCACAGCGAGCTTGCCAATTTGCACAGACAGAGCAGACACCGCGAATTCTGTGGCCAAACCCACATCTGATCAGACCACCACGACTGCCTGCCACCTTACCCACTGCTCAGTCTGCCTTCTGTAAGGACCACAAGAACACGTTTGAGAGCCCACCACGCACACAGATCAGCAGGTCTCACACAGTAACTAGAATCATGCATCTTTTTATACGGTCACAGCCAGCATCAGCACCTCCCGTTTCCAACCTACCCAAGAGCTCCGTGGTGGGTTAGACCTGGCTAACAGCCAAATGCCCACCCAGCCGCTCACTCGCCCCCTCTCCTCAGCAGGACAGGGGCACAAAATAGGATGGGAAAGCTCATGGGTTGACATAAGACAGGAAGATTGCTTATCAACACCGTCATGGGCAAAACAGACTCAACTTGGTGAAAATTAATTTAATTTATTGCCAATAAAATAGACTCAGGTAGTGAGAAACCAGACAAATGTTAAACCAATACATTTCTTCTCCCCTTTCCCATTTCAACTTCACTCCAGACCCCTCCGCGTGCCCTGAGCAGTACAGGGGCAGTGTGTGCGTGGGGGGGGGTGCGTATGGGGGGGTGGGGTGACCAATACAAACGAGATTCTCTCTGCTGCTCCTTCCACTCTCACATTTCCTCTGCTCCAGCACTGGCTGCAGGGGATATCTGATCTGGCACCACGGAGCATCTCCTCCTCCTTCTATAACCTTGGCATTCCCCCTGCTGTTTCGCAGTTTTTTCCCTTCTTGTCTGCCTGTCCGGGCAGCTTGGCTGAGGGGCTCCTGTACTATGTGCTGTGGTGGGTCCGTGGGAGCCAGCTGGAACCTTCACACAGGACCAGACGTGAGGAAAGCCTGGCCCCATCACTCCGTGTGTTGGAAGCTGGGGTAGTGTCTGGGGCTGAAAAGGTCTGGCTGTGAAGAGCCACTGGGGCAAGGAGCATTGCATGCCCAGAGGGAGATGGGGAAGGAGAAGCTAGCCTCTGAACAGAGTGCTCCAGTCCAAAGCCCAGAAATAGGACAGATAGGTGGCTTCTCCCAAAAACCACCTGGAAGAGGGTGAGAGGGACAGGAAAGAAGGCTTTATCTATTTGCAGAGGATTAGAAAGTTACTTCAAGGCCTCTTTTCATCTTCCAGGGCCTTATTAGCCAGTTCTGCCCTCTGCCTCCTTCACACCTGCCACATTTCCCCCTCCCAAACTGCAGCTGCTCCTCTCACAGCCCTGTGAAGTTCCCCTCAGAAGGCTTTGTACTACATTTTTAGTCACAACGTCCAGCTAAGCAGACCAAGCTATGTCTAATCTAAAGTAACCCTCCCCACGGATGTATAATGAAGATAAGAGGAGCAATATGTTACGTAATCACAGCTGATGAAAACACCATCAATTACATAATTTAAATTACTTAGGAATATTTGCTGGGAAGTAATGTTGCATAAAGAGCGAAATTGAAGAGACGACCTGAAAAGTTTCTTTTTCAGTTTTTACCAGTCAATAGGCAAAACATTTCAAAAGCTGACTGGGACCTCTGCTGCAGCCAGGAACATTTGGAGGAAAAACATATATCACTTACAACTACGTTGTAGAAAATTAAACTAGAAGATTCCAGTAATTACAAATGATAAAATTCTCAGGCAGCTAAAATGGACGGTCTATTCAAATAAAAGAGATGCTAACTCTATCTCCTCTGCACAAGCTGCTGACTCAAGATGGAATCTATTCCACAACACCTTGGGAAGCTGAACCTCTTCTCACTTGTGAGAAGAACACAAAAGGTCTTCAAGAGCTACACAAGGGAAATTCCTCCTGCTCCTACTGAAAGCGTGGAAGTTCTTCCCTCAGCTTTCCCGCTGGTACATTTCTACGCCTTTTAACTTCTCTTATACGTAAGAAGAAGCTTTGCCTACCTTTGCCAAAAGCGTAATATTTTGTGGAGCCAGAAGACTTAAAAGCTTCTTGACCCCACTAGATAGGGTCTTACAGTGGTTACACCCTGATATTTTAATGACTCTTTCCTTTCCTGAGTCACTATTTCCACATTTTATATTGCCATGGTTTTTTGTTATAGGTGAGATGTTCTCCTACTTTTGGATGTACAAAGTGTTTTTTCCTATTCCATACTTTACCATACAGACAAAGGAAATAACACTTGTGTCTATTTTGAGATTATCTTCTCAAGGTCAGTTTCCCAACTTGTCCTGTTGTCAGTCAGCCCAGAATGCACTTATGCACAATGCTTAACTTTAAGCATGATAATCATCCCACTGTATAGTAATTTCCATAATGAACTCAGAGTAAAAACTCTCTTACCAGCTGCCTCAAAATTAAGAGACGTGGAAGGTCTCAAATCAACTGCCCAAGTACATAAATTCATTACCACTCTCTTTAAAAGTCTACATTGACTAAAGCAGAACTACTGCAGTCGTAGGAACCCTATTGTCAGCATCCTTTTCTTCTGAGATTGCCATTTCCCTCTAGTGAATAATGTCAAACCACCAGAAACTGAGCAGAGTTCTGCTATTAGTGGTGGTTGTGCATATGCTTTGTATTAATAGAATCAGTTGCCCCAAGGAATTAGCCATCTATATTCATGAACTAAATGAAATAGTATTCATTGAGCACTTGATGACAGCACAGCTGCAGAACAGGTCAGTTCTTGTATTTAGGAAGAAATTTTTGCTTTCTGTTGCAGATGAAGGATATTCTCTGTGGGCTCAATAGTGTTCCACCCAGACCCTTTTCTTCTTTCACCAGTGCTTCAGTCTCCTTCTCAATGGAACTAAGATTTTACCTGGTGTCACTAGATTGAAGTATGTTTCTTGGTGGCACAAGACAGTCCAAAGAGAATTTATTTAGGAAACATGCATTAGTCACTAGTAAGACAAAATGGAAATAGCAGGTAGCTTTTGAAGATATATTAGATACCTTTCCTATCTTAAATGCTATCTTCAAGCCAACCTACCGTATCATATTTATATTATCAAGAAGGGGTTCAGCAGTTGTCCTCCTCTCACCTAGACAGTCCAATGTCCATTTATAGATCCATTTGAATACAGTGAGGTATTCAATGCACAAAGAAGGAGCAAAATAACAATGAGCGTGTACAGAACTGATCTGAGATAACAAAGGAAGAAGCAGCACTGTATGGTCAGGTGCTAGGCTAAGTAGTCTTCCATTAATTCTCTTTTTAAGGCCTTTACTTCCATTTTTATCTTTGCACTGCATCTTTTTCCCCTTTTCAATGACTCTACTGTGACACATGTGAAACAGCTTCTACTGGGAAAGGGGTTCAGAAGTTACTTTCCCTTTATTCTGGATGTTACTTCAGGAGAAAACCTCACAACAGATTGGAGAGACCAAACAAAGGCAAAATAACAACAGATCTTTCATTTTCAGCACACAGAGATACTGTCGTTGGATGTCACAGTCACGTGTGTGGCCTTGATACACTTCACCTGAATGTATTCATGTAGTGGTTCACTGTGCCCATGGGCTCAAGAGATTTCCTAAGTTTGGATAAGCCCTAATATTTGGTATTATCATGGCTCCTCTGGTGTGTCTCCTGGGACCAGGCTCCCATCCTATGATTACCTTGCAAAAAATGAACCCATCCCTTATCCAATCTGCATCTTCAGGGTTCCTTTGCCCTCTATCCAACAATTCTGATAGGCACACCTTTCCCCTTGAATGTGGACATCTTTACCTCTCTTCATTGACAGTATAATGCCCACAGTGCTCTATAAACTTCATTGCATGCACAGACCTGGCACAGGATGTTGAACCATACGTTACTCTCACACTTCCCTTACTGCTTCAGAGCATGTTACTGACAGATCTTGAATGTTTCCAGGGATGCGGCATATTCACATAGACCAGGGCACGCTGTGAAAAAGCAATTTCCAGAATTGGAGAATTTTGCACAGACAGTATCTCAATGGTCATGGTTGTAAATGCACAGAGGGTGCAAGACGGTAGAAAATAGTATCTGGGCCATTACTTCAAGAAATATCAAAGCCTTCTCTGTCCCCTCAGTCCAGGGAGACACTTTGTTCTACTTCCATGTCACACTTTTTTCTACTTCTCCAGATACACTCTCTGCATTTTTTTTTTCCCTTACAGGGTCTCAGCCGGCACCATACACATACTAATACAGAAATTCAGCATTTGCTGAGTAGTTTCACAGAAGTTTACAAAACAAGAAAATGAAGACTTATCCCAAGAAAATTACTATTAGGATCTTTTCAACCTTGGCACTAAAGTTTTAAACAAAACAGTACAGTGGAATCCTCCGGCAATGACTGTGCCTGCCAGGTAGTTGGGGAATATACCTTTTCGCTCTGCGTCCAGCTAACTTCACTCTCATTTACAGTTTCCCATTTGATATTTAGATAACTTTAGAACATTTTTCCCGATTAAGGCTGGATTCAAATCAGTAACCTGAAGATGGGAAGTTACATATCCCATTTGTTACTCATTCCTCCAGATAAGCACTTCTGCCTCAAAATCATGCATCAGTTTTGAACATGGAAGTCACAGCTGATGACAGGGAGAAACAGTGTTTATTGAAGTGTTGCTGATGTGCTCCTGAGTCTGACTAATTACACACAATCAACTGATTCTCTAACATCAGGATACCGAATGTTGCCTTAAATCACTCCTACTTGATGGGACACTTTCCATTGCCTGAAGAGGTGAAAACAGTTGAGTTAGTAATGAAAATCAGATCCAACATTTTGAGAGCAATCTCTTGAAGGCAGCAACATAGAAATTAAGACCTTTAACCCTGTTCCCCCTTTGTCGCACAGAAAAGAACCTCAGCTCGCATGTTTTCCTTCCTACAAAACTGAACAAATATGAGACATTAAACACTAAACACAAAATATTTAAATGTGTGCAGTAAGGGTAGTGTTATAACTCCTTCCAGACTAAATTTGCATCGTGAGAAACTGGCAATACACTGGCAACTGCTGTTTTCCAGGCTTTTTATCCAAGGAACATGATTCCACACAAAATTCCACATGCTACAGAACAGAATCAGCCTTTCGTGGATAACCCACTAGGACCGTAATCTAAAATCAGCCTTCACTCTGGATCCAAAAAATGTAACTTTTATTTGGAGTTCCTCATTTGATATTTGAATTAGCAAAAATATTGCTCATCAAGAAACCTTGAAACGCTAGCCATAAGTAACATAGAGGAATCTGGTAGTGGGAGACTGTTCCTGTGGTTGTAAATCCCCATAGACAAGCAATTGCTACAGAAAAAGCAAGAACACAAGGCTAAGGAATACTGTAGCTGATAAAATAGACTAAGATTAAACTATTGATACCACGCTTCCTAAAACACACTGTACCATCAACTCAGCTTCATTTCCCAGGCTGAAAGTAAAAATTATTTAGGTGTTACAAATCTACATAACTAGCAACTTGACCTATATCTGTCAGTACTGTCTCCAGACATTTCATGCTGAAAAACACGGACAGGAGACCTGTACACAGAGTGAGGCGCGCCAGGGTTTGACTGCTCTCCCTCCAGGCGCGCACCCGTCCGTGCCCCAGCACCCAAACCGCACCAGTGCCCTCCCCTGCTCTGCCACGCTCCCTGACACCAACCTCATAAAAGGATTTAGGCATCTAGAGTGGGACTTCTGAGCAGGTCGGCTCTCAGCCAGAGAGGCAGGTCCTCAAAATACCCATGTCTTCATATTTTATGCTGTTAACACAAACACCCACTTTGATACTGGGCAGTGTACCCCAGAATTTTGTTTGGGCGAGTAACCTGACCACTGGTTTTCAGAGTTACCACTGTTCACTCATTTGTGCTCAACCTTTAATATGGCATTATTTTGAAACACTTCATTTCGTAACCAAAGAAAGGAGGGGGAACAAAGAGCCCCTAAACCCAAACAAGCCAATTCCCCATCAGTTTGTAAATCCTTACACCAAAATCAAGATTATACCATTTATCTGTTTCCAAAGAACTGTGCCTGTATGAGGCTTGTGGAGACAATCCTGAAGGATGGCTCAATGCTGGCGATTAAGCCTGGAAAGGGTCAGAATTCAAGACACAGCCTGAACTGCACCACTTAAGTGTCTTAATTCAAGGCATTGGTTTGCACTGTGGATCTCTTCTGTGTGTAACTCTCCCAACATCTTATAAAGAAAAGTCAGGCACCAAGATTGTAGGTATCGATGCTATTCCAGAGACCTGGAAATGCCAAGTACCACCACGAACAGGTGCTTTACAGGTGCAATGCAAATGCACATGGCATCATCCATTGCATGGTGCAGGATTTGAATGGTTTTTTCCTGACTCTCCTGAAACCAATCAAAAATACAGAATTGACTGCCATTGCTAGAAGAAGCAGAGACCTCCCCTTGGACAACAGGCACCTATTGAGAGCTTCTCATCTCTGTTGAAGTCAGGAGTAAGTGCACCTAAATCAACCCCAGAAGATAAAACTTTTTATGGTAGCTTTGCATCACTGTAACTAGAAATGGAACTGCAGCTTTGTATTTTAAAGGCCAAATCCTTCTTATTTCTTTGTTCTCTTTTCTCCTTTTTTTGCCTTTCCCTCCACTTCCCTTTTCTCCAAATTAACATTTGAAACACTTGAGAATGCTAATTGGGTTTCACTTCATTCAGACAGGAAATAATGACCTCAAACTAATAAGACAAGTTAATAGTCCCCTGCAGGTAAATTAACACAAGACCAAATGCTTGAAGACCTTGAGGATCACAACTGTTAAGTATGCATTCAAAGCAACTCTGAGCATCTAACAAAGCAGGTCACAGACCATAAATCAGAGCTATTGAATAAAACCCTCTTCAAAAAACTGCAGAACACATGAAGTTAACTTTCTTTCAACATCTACTATAGCACAGCTAACTGAAAGAAGACTTTAAGTAAATAAAAAACCCACAACCTGAATGCTCAATGTGTATGGAAAGGAGTGCCCAATGAAGGCACTAACTCATCCCCAAAATCAAACAAATATGTTTCAGTAAGCCATCTATCAGAGACAGCTGTCTTTCCATTGCAATAACATTGCATTTTCTTCTTGTAATCACTTTATAGGCTTCAAAATACAAATTTGATTATATTATATCCATGAAGGCAAAATGCTTACAGAAATCATAATGCTGTTTAAAGCCACAAAACAAGCACTGCACAGCCCATAAACTGGGAAGTGCTATAAAAGTGCCCAAAGCATAATAGTCACTCCACAAATCATCTTGATGTCAGGATGGACAAAAATGTATGACTTAAAAAATCTCGTTGTAAAATATCCTCTCTCTTTCAAATACAGTTGTTGACAAATAAATGGGTAATTCTGACAAACTACTCGAGTTTAAAGCCCTCTATTAAAATAACACAACTGTGTTTTAAAAGTTAACATATGTTGCTGAATCATGTACAAATGAATAAATCATGTAACACATTTAAAAACCAGACAGTTATGAGAAATCCAAAATTTGGGGGTTCATTATGGTTTCGTAGACATCCCTGTATCTTACAATCCTTTAAGCTGCTAAATTAACCTAGCGTTTAGAATGAAGAAAAGCTGTTATTTACAATTTTCTAGTTTTTATTTGGAGCTTTTTCCTTAATTACTTATGTTTTCAGCACAACTAGCAGGTGTCAAGAGCCTATTTTCTTTGATTGCACGAGTTCATCGAAAGTTAAGACACCAGCTCTGAATTGAAAAAGCTGAAAAGCTTGTTCCCCTCTCCCAGCACATGAATACAAATTGCATGGTAAGAAGGGAGACCTAGTAAATACAGAAACTGAAGGACATGCACAGGTATTCTTGGGTGTGCAACAGCACAGGTAGGTCACTGATAAGACCTTTCAGATGCATCTCAACAGGCTCTGAGCTGTAAAGCCATGGCAGTTCTTGGTTAGTTTGATGCTTCAAGTCAGGGCACGCCCAAGAGAAGAGAGAAAAACGTAGGATGTGAAGGCTCTCACAGACTATACCTCGAAGAGGTTGAGCTCTGCCTGCTACAGCCAGTTTTATTAGCTCTCCTGATAACTCGTAACAACAACAAGGCTACCAAAGACGTAAGATTTACAGAACATCATTGTCTCCTTTGAATGGCTGCAAGCATAACCCCGAAACTTTACCTGCTGGGACACCCTGTTGAAATCTCTACATTGATAGCTGCTTAGATATCAAGAAAACTCAGTCCAGCAGTGACTAGAAAACAGTACTGAAATTGAGTAGATCTGTTGCTTTGAAGTGAAAAATAGACATCGTCGGAACTAAGTAATAAAGATAAAATAAATGCAATCACTAAAAATCTGATTTAAAATTCTGGTTTTTTAAGCACACATTTCCATCCAAATGGGAAGGACACAAATCACGAGTGAGATAATAAGCAAATATGAAATATATCAAACAACATTTTCTGCATAATAACACTTAAACAGAGTAATTTGATCGGAGCTTGCTAATGATTAAACTGCCCGAATTAATGTTCTGCAGAAACAGTATTTTGGGTTTGCAAAGAGAGGACTCAAAATTGAGTGTGAGAGATTGTTTCAATTATAAAAAACTAGATATGAGTTGTTACAGTTTTCCCTGTTCTTTGGTCTTTCTTCTGGAAACAAATACAAAAGAAGATTAAAACAAACCACTTAAAACATACTTATTTTATCACTACTGTCATTACCTTAAGCTATCATTAAAGACTTTAAATCTTTTCTATTTAAGCCAGCTTACTCTTCTCATTTCTGTGCTATTTCCTGCACAGCTCCGTTCTGTTTTGCAATGATTTTGGTTCTGATCCTTTCCGAACATTATGAAAAGCACCTTCTGAAGAAGTTTCTATCCGGTTTTGTCTATAGTGGTTACATGCATCATAGCAGTACTTTCCCAAAAAACGTTGACATTACCTGAACAAAGCTTTGCAATCAAAAGGCTGCATCATCCAGGTTCGGGCTGGTCCCTGAGGAATCTGAAATGGTTTCCCGAGGCTTCATGCAAGTACACACAGGTCACGGTTACAGTGCCTGGCCCAAAGCACAGGGAAAAACTTTGCTTTGTGCCTGCAATCCAGAAAAGAGCTTATATTTATTCCAACATATAGCAACCTGGTCTAGTGGAAGGTGTCCCTGCCCATGGCAGGGGGGTTGGACCTAGATTATCTTTAAGGTCCCTTCCAACATCAACCATTCTATGATTCTATGATTGAGCTGCTAGTGCCTTGATTGAACATGAAAAGCCCTCAAAATGCATTAGAGTAGCCCTGGTACTAGTCCACACATCATTCCAACTCTAAATAGTTCCGTTGCCTTCTCCTCCATCATTTCATTCTAATTTTCAATAAAAATGGCTCCCCAAAGTCCTGTGCAGCATCCCACTGACCTGTTGCTTTGAAACTAAAGAAGAGTTTAGAGCTTTTACCAGAAGTATTGTGGTCAACACCAGTTTTCAGTACCAGCAGGGGTGGAAGTCTATCATGGCCAAAGAATAATTAGGTAACTGGACCATAGTAGGAATAATACAGATCAACCTAATTAGTTTTCTTTTCTACTAAACAAAATGGATATATTGTTTACTTTTCAACTGCTTTAATAAATTTATCTTAATACTTAAATCAGGTCTCACTCACCTCATACAGGAGGCCAGCATCATCGATAGATTTGGAGAAACCTACATTCTTGTGTTTCCCAGACTTTGTGGCATTGCCCTGAATGCTACTGAATTCTACCTTGCTCCCTAAAAATGAATGCCAAAAAGATCTGTGTAATACTTACAGTATGTTATACTGCCATGTACAGCACACTTTCTAGAAGCACCTTCATACATAAATACAGCACACTAAGAAAACCTTAGTTTCATTAATCTAACTTGCACACAATTCAATACCAGATGTGGCATTCAAAGGAGTCTTAATTTTTCACCCTGAGGTACCACAGCCGGAGTTGCTCTGATCTACTGATTTATGCCAAAGAACTACAGGTGCTGCAGCACTTTGTTTAGGGAGAGAGAAGAGAAAAGGGTACGGCATCTCCATACGAAGTGCTGAGGAATTATGCATGACTCAACCCAAATTTAATACAGGTTCATATTTTCCTTGTTTAGATGCACATATGTAATAGACAAATTTAATAATATCAGAGATCTGCTTACAGAATTTCAATGCTCAATGGGCTCAGTCAACTTGAAAAAATCATAAAGCCGTGTGAAAATATTAGACATTGTTACAACTAAAATCTTACGTGACAATGACTGAAACAAGGTAGTGAAAAAGACAGTTAATTTTACTATTTCTTTATGTAGTTTGTCAGTTCTTCTTTTGCTGTTATAAATATTCACAGGACAGCAGGGAAAAAAAGCGTAAAGGATTTTTTGTTTGCTAAAAAAAAATAAGAAATCTAATTTTTCCTCTTACTGTGAGCGCTCACCTTTTTTCTACTAGCAGGAGCTTTGGCTATGCATTTTAAATAATCAGTTTTTATCTTTTAAGGCTTCTCCTTAGTTTCCTCCATTCTTCTTAGGCTTGGGAAGAACTCAGCATGGAAATTACCAGCTCCTGTTCTCTTTTGGTGCCTTCTTTAACAGCAAGTCTTCTGTTGTCATGCATATGCAGTAATAAATATGACTACTTTGACATTGAATTTATGAAAACTGACTTCTGTTTTTAGTGTCTATGCCTCTCTCTGCATTCTGTCCTTTTACTCATCTGTTGCCTAGTCAAAATTGTCTGAACTTGAGCCAGTTCATACATAGCTTTATAGTGCATGCCTGACTGAGGCCTTAAACTTTAACTGATACTCAAAGACACTATTCCTTGCAGAACTGAATAAAAATATTCTTAATAGGAGCTGTATTGGTTAAAAATGTATCCTACTGCCACGCAGCCGAAAAGTCCAGGGACCAGACACACACTGTGCTTCTTCCTATGCATCTGCAAACCCATTTCCCCAGGTAGCAGTGAGGGCCCCAATTATAAGTGATCAGGAGATTTTGAGAAAGGTAGTGGTTTTCTGTAACATTTCAGGTTACAAGCCTCACTGGAGCAAGGCCTGCAAATGGAAACCAGGGGGCACTGAGAGATATTTGGGAACAGAAGGTACACAACATTTCCAGATCCCTGAGACACCATTCTGCACCGCCACCCAACCACTTCCCACACGACTGGCTGTTGTCTCTCTGGTGTCTACCTCCAGCCTGAGAAGACTACAGAAGGCAAATATTCTTCACCTAGCTTGTTTTCAAGTCGGCCAGCTGAAGACCAAGGAGACAACACTCCTTAATTTTTTTATACATACAGCTGGTATATAAGAGTTTGCCTTTCGTCTCTCTCTAGCACGAGGCTGTCCCTCCTAGTGAGGATCATCAGTACTTGCTTGAAGACCTGAACTTTCTGCCCATACTGGAAAGGCATTTAATTGGTAATTTTACATCAGTTTTTACATCCACTGCCTTCCAGCTTCAGAAAAACAAATAACAATATTCTTTTAAGAAACAGAAGTGCTGAATTCAACTCACAATAATTATGTGCCTAACTTAGTGATGTGGACCAGAGCAGAAGAGCAGGGAGCATCCTGTCTGCCCACCATAACTACTGATATTTCTTCTCTGGAGCAAATAAGTTCCTCTGAAATTCCACATAACAAGAGTATCTTCTTGCCTCTATTAACTCATAAGGAACATGCGCACGCCTAGAGGGAGCCTAAGCCTGCTCAAATTGCGCATCTGTTTCCTTCAGTGAGAGAACAGGGTACCACCTGGAAACGTGAGGCACCTTCAGTCACTCAGATCCGAGACTGGATTTAGCTTTTATCAGTAGTTGTGTAATTTACATCAATATTCTGGGGATCCCTGAGCTGGGATCCTCCTCACCCATTAAACCAGCATTTTTTTTTGCCTGTGTTCTTCCTGGGCCCAGCTTGCACAGCACAGAAGGTGAAAGCTCTTGTTGAGAACAGCTCAAAACCTAGTAGTCAGGAAAATTCCCTTACCAAGAGGCTAGATCATTCTTCTCCAGGTTGATCAGCAACCAGAACCTGTGTCCCCTGCCCCCTGGCTGACAGCTCTAACCATGAAAAATAATGTTAACAGCGTCCACTATCAAAATCCACTTAAGACCTGACCATATCTTGTTTCCTGGGCATTTCTTGAAGATTTATACGCCACTTTCCTAAATTCATCTGATAACACCTACGGGGCCAGAACCTTCCCAGGCCACTAGAGTTAAGCAATATCTTAGCGAATAAGTGTTGAGTTCAAGAATGCAATTAGGCAGCCCTTGAAAGTCATCAGACTAGGTGTCTGTCTGGGCTTAAACTCTAGGTATTGAAGTTTTAACACAGCAGGGTTTAGGTGACATAGCCATAGTCAGGGTCTAGAATCTCATACCCATTCATGGTCACCTATAAATCACGGGAGATGGATCATAAACAGCTCATGATCCAGGCCTCAGCTGAATTTCCACAAAACCAGAAATGATGTGAAATCTATGGCTTTGAACTGCCCATGTAGTCCTGAACTACCTGTATGTATAAAGTGTGATGAATAAAATCAATAGGTAACTCAAAAGGTCACGTAGCTATAAGTATGCACAAATGCCTTCCTGACAGATATTCTTAAAAACCTGCAGCACTGCCTGTGGAAACTGTGGCCTCATCTCATGCGTTCCAGTGTTTCATTAACCTCACCGCTGAAAGATATTCCTAATATCTGACTCAAATCTTTCTTTTTTTGGTAATGATGTTTGTAATTTTGCTACCCTGTCCCTTTCTTTATGCAGCAGCATTTATGTATAACGACTACATTTTTAGAAAAAAAATTTCCTTAATTCATTCCTAAGTTTCCCAAGTATCACTTACTCCAAAATTCTAAATCTCTGCTTCATAAAGTGTAATGCAATAGCTGCTTCATTAACTCAGACAGAGTAATTACAGTCATTTGAACAAGCCTGAATTACACCCACCCAACTAGAATGCGCCAGCATGATCCAAAAAGTTCCCAATTGCAATTAGCTGTTATTTTCTGTACCTGAAAGTAGTGGGACCATACTGACATGTTTGAGGGCTGCTGTTCAGTTCCCCAGACCAGTAACCACATTGTAAAAAGTACCATAAAATATGGTACCCTCTTGGAAGAGACTAAAGGACTGAAGGTGGCTGGAGTTCTCACTGGTTTGTCTGAAGAAAAACTGGAGGTCGGGAATGACAACCTGCCACCTTCCCTAAGCCTAAATTAATATTAAACAATTGTGCAAACGGTGATACTTTTAGGAGAGAAACAGTGTCTAGTGGAACCTGGGGGAAAGCACGCAAGGTGCAAAAATCCTGTTTCCTCTCATTAGCATGAATCCTTAACTCATCAGGGCTTCTGATCATTGCATTGTTTTACTTATTTTAAATTAATACAACATACCTTATGTAAAAAAAGCATGTTGGGTGCATCTGCCTTAAATTGAAAACAAAGACCAAAACAAAACAAAACATGCGGTTCAGAAGGACTGCCTATAAATCTAATCAACTCTGCCCCTTTGCTCATCCCCTTTCTAATAGCTGGGGAAAAAGGAATTGAGCTGTAAAATTTGTTCTGGGCAGGAACTTGGCATCTGCTATCAAGTCAGAGTCCAGAGCAAATTAGCGTCACAAATTTCAAATAGATGGACTTAACTCACATAATGCAAAACCAGCTTTGATTTAAATCATAAAGGACTAACTCCTGGCAGGCCGTCACACCCATGCATGGGGCAGGCGGAATTCAGGCAAAGAGAGAACAAGGGGCCGAAAAATCCCAAAAGATTTTGCCCTGGCAGGGGGATGGACTGTTTGACACCTGTTTTCCAGTGCTAGTAGTAGACATAAATACTAATGAACCCAATTCCTGTGTCTCTCTCATGAAATACTATTTAATGGAAAGTCTTTGAGTATTGCATTCTTTGAACCCGTCCTTTTTGACTAGCAAGTGTCTCAGATTTCACACTTTTTGTTTGTTCTCTAGAAGTTTTATTTTCATTTTTAATTAGGATGCACAAGCAAATGGCAATCCTGTTCTCTCACAACCGACTCCCAGCTTTAGAAGATACGATCGAAGCTAAAACAGGGTAAACTCCCTACTCTCCAATAAAAAGCATAAGCAATGCAACTAAGGAGAACCAGGACTGCAGAAGGAATACTTCTTGGTCCAGAGAAGCCCAAGGATGATGATACTCTTGGAAGAGTAGGATTGGAAAGGGCAGGACTGGAAAAGATTCCTTGTCTTTAGTAGATCAATCTCAGCATAAACAAGCAGCAGAATTGGGAAAAATACTGAGATTCCTCATGAAAAATTTATCAAAAACTCCAGACAATTTTACTTTTGCTGAAAAAGAAAATATCTGCCAAGTTACCAAAGTATGTTTTGTAACATTGTAAAACGGAAGCATTCACAGAATTTATAGTAAAAAAAGAGAAGGTGAAGTACTTTCTCATCAGTATTCTTCAGCGCTTTGTTATCTGAAATGCTCTTTTCAAAACACTTCTATCAGTCATCACAGATTACACTCTTTAGGGGAGAAAAGAATTAATGTGGCATTTGCCTTACCTCTCTTCAAATTAATTCATGGCTAGGACAGTTCTGATGCCTTCTGTGTTAACTTGTACACCTGTTGTTGGCTCAGTATGAGAAGAAAACACTACCAGCTTCTATACAGTGAAAAAATATTTGGGTTTCTGTGTTTTCAAGAAGCAGACAAAAGCCTTTCAACAGACCTGTAAAAAGGATGTGATTTCCACAATGGGCCAGGTTCCGACATGAAGTAAGGTACTCGAAAAGACTGCTCAGCACTCAATCACTTGGAAAAGGATCCACCACTGGAAGAAGTGCTTAGTCTATGATTTTATTCATAATATTAAATATTATTTTGGTAGGAGATTTTGTAGGATAGTGTCTCCACCTATTTTCAGAGTTGTCAGCTTCCCCAGAATGTATATATAACTGAAATTATTTTGGCAGAATAATTCATAGTTGAGATTTCCAGGCACCTTGTTTCCCCTGTACAGTGCCATTTTGGGACACAAAGAAACACGAGGACAGTTTGGGGACAGTCACATTACCTTCTGCTGCCTGTCTTGTCCTGGGGAAGAGCTCAGTCTGTTTTTCAGAAGAATAGTTTGTAAGGTGTATCAAGGATGAAGGCAGGACTTGGAGAAGGCAATTTCATCCAAGGGAAAGATGAAATATTTTACTTATAATGGGATAGCCGCTCCAAACACATTTGTAAGCCCCAAATGGTTCCTTCCATTCATATATGGTTTAGGAGCAGTGATTTCAAAAATAATTTCACTATGTGGTGCACTTTTTGCAAAGCAAACACCAACACGTAGTTATCTCCCATAATTATTTAAAATACTTCTCAAACAATTTATTTTCTAAATTACATTACTGTGCAACTGGAACCATTACAAATGATCGCATTGTTTAATTAGCCAGTTTTTCCTAATTTCTCCTACGATTCAGATTTTAAAATAACATTTCATTGCTTTTAAACTGAGTGTAATTACTAACCACTCATATGAAATCCAAAGTAAAATTGAATCTTTTAATAAACTGCTATTCTGGAAACTATAAGGAAATACAGTATTTAATAATTAAGCATTTCTTTGGCTAAAATCCTTATCTATTCCAAATGAAGAACTAGTTCAACAGTCCAGCAGCACAACTCTTCTATGCACAAAAAGCAAACATAAAAGTGAAGTAAAAAGCCCAAGCATACAGCAGTCTCCTAAAGTAACTATACAGAAAAAAGGGGATGTTGTATCCTATGTAAAAAACAAACAAAACAAAACAAAACAAACAAACAAACAAAAAAACCCCCAACTAAACGTATGTTCTCACTTTCAGATTCTGGAAGAGGTGGAAGGCAGAGTTTTGACTTGGTTGAAAATAAAGGCCCTGAAGAACATGGCTAAAATCATGGTGGGGAGCTACAATTTTGGGACAAGGCAAGGGATTGATTTCTACAATCAGCGGAAATGCTTAGGGGACAATCCAAGCTCTGGGAGGTACAGCAGGAGACTGTTCCTAAAAATGAAGGAAGCTACTGGAGAAGCAAATATTTTAGATTTGATAGGGACATAATTGGGAAAACTAAGTGGAAGTAAGCTCAGCGAAGCTGACAACTAAGCAAAAGAACCTGCTATTTTAAGGAAAGGAATCAGTAGGAACAGAAGAGAAGGGCAACCAACTTGAAAAGTGGAATTTAACCTACCCAGGGAACAGGTTGAAAGGGTCTCCTGGGAGAGAAGCACAAAGGATAGAAGTGTCCTGGAGACCTGAAAGAGTCTTATTAAATACAATAGCAATGTACTATGCTATTGCAGAGGAAGGGTACAGAGAACAGTGATAAAACAATATGATCACATTTAGAGCTCTTCAGTGACCTCAGAATAAAAAATAAAAAAAAAAACCCCTATACTGAAAGCTTAAATAAGGACACCTATTTAAGGACAAGAACAAAGGAACACCACCACCATGTAGGAACAACACTAGAAAGGTTATGACATGGGACAAGCTATAGTTTGTAAGGGACATAAGAGGCAACAAAAAAGGTTAATAGTTAGAAGAAACAGAAACAGAGAAATAGAATTTATTTCTGTAATGGGAAAACAGAGCACATAATGGATGATGCAGTGAAGGTTTCAGTATTCAATGCCTACCTTCTTTCAGTCATTTATTCTTCCCCACCCCAAATTAATTAATCCAGTTTTAACAACTAAACAGGATCATCAAGGAAACAGCTAGGAATTACTGAGTAAGTCAGAGGTATTCGAGTCCAGGCAGCCTCTGAACTGCCCCTTACACTCTTCTAGGAAGTAGCTGAAGATGTCTCTGAACCTTATCCACGTCAAAGTACTGTCAACAACGTGAATTTGTTTAAAAGCAAAAGAATTGGACTGAAATCCCTTCTCTAACTAGTTCAGAGTAGGAATTTCTGCCAAAGTCTGCCTTCTTAGGAACTCTCCCAGAGCAGAATATTACATGAGAGCCTAAAATACTGTCCTTAATATTTTTCTGGAGCTGTTCCCTTTTGCATAAAAAGCTTTACCAGCAAACAAAACAGACAGCAAGAAGTAATATACTCTCTAATTTAGGTGATTAGATTGCAGGCGTCTGGGTCCTAGCCATCGTCCCAGTGACCATTCTCTTATCCAAAATGAAAGCATGTTGGTAGGACAGGCACAGGATGAGATCTGGTGCTTAGGTGCACTTCAGATTTGGCAAGTTTGGGTTTGTGCCCCTGAGGTAGAGAGAGGAACTGAATAAAGTTCTCCCACATCAAGGGTGAATGCCCTAATCACCAAATTAGTTATGGGATTAACAAAGAGAAAACTTCCAATTAAGCCTTGGATTTTTTCCAGCCACAATTATTTGATGCATTCAAATGCTTCTGAGACTTTAAATCACACTGTTCAGCAAATTTGCTGTTTCTCAGTAAATATAAACACACTCATACAGCCCTAATGATTATTGCCTGAAGGTGAACAGAGAAGGAAAGGAAAGTTATAATTAGTTGAGCTAGGACACAACTTTCAGATGAAGCATTCAGCTGGCAGTTATGGCCTTCATCCCTTCCACCCCCCTTCACTCCAGCTTCTCCTGGTGGACACTCTCTGCTGGCGCTGCCAGCCGGGAAAGCGCTGTGCTTCCCACATGGCATGGCAGAGCCGGCGAGCAGCAGCAGCTACTTCACTGTAATACCACTGACATCACATAAAAATGGAGCATTAGAGCATATTTTTCATAAGACACGCTTTTAAGCTCCATATGTTGCTACCACTGTTCTCACTCAGAGTTCTCACTCACTTGTCCCCCTTCCCATCTTCACATTTGCAAAAATAACACTGAGTTATTATTCAGTCTTCCTTACATAAGGCATATGTAGAGCACTAATTGGCAACAAAGGGTGAGAACAGCGTATTAGCTAATTCTTGAAAATATTTCTTCACGCATCCATTATCTCCTTTTATCAGGCTCACGTCTGAGTCAGCGATTTTGCCCAGGCTGTTGTTCCAGGAGCAACGCAACATCCAGGTGACAATGGTACCATCCACATCATCTTGCTATCCAACGCTCATTGAGAAGGAGGGCAACGAAGCCAGATTTGACCCTGAGAAAAGGTCTGGGAAAGCAGCGTGGCTGCTCGTCACGTCTGGACGTGATCATCCCCCCTCCTGAATGCAAACCATCAACATATTGCAAGGGATTGAAGCCAACCGTTCAAGAACTGCCAGTTTGTCTGTCCTTTTTCTGTGGCTATAAAATATGTTACCTGAGCCGCTTCCATGTACTTTCCTTAAGAAGACTAAGAATTGATAGATTTTGATGGATTTAGCTTTTCTCCACCTTTCTCATTGCTTCACATGAGGAAACTATTGTTATCGAGTTACAATTTTAAACTGCTAAATGGATTATGTTCTGCCAGGAATTTCGTATTTTCTTTTTATATTTAAAGCCAGTCTTCTTAAATGTTTCTGCTGTGTGCCAGCTATGTTTTCCTTTGTGTTTGGTTGCAAAAAACTTTTACAATAAAAAGTGGCAATGGTCACATTTATACTAACCCATAGGCTGTGAAAACATTGTAGCTTCCTCCTCCCTTTTAGCTTTATATATTATTTTAAAGGGTTTTGTCTTTTTCCCCGCCCAGGCAATATTCCTTGACTGTAGTTTTTAGATTCTATGATTTGCCCATCAGTCTGATTACATGATGATTTTTTTTTTTTCACAACTACTATGAAAATCTTTATAGCTGTACTTCATTTTCCAAGGAGGTTTACAGTCCTCCTCTGTTAGAATAATGGAAAAGAAACACATGCCCATAACTATGAGGTTATGCAATTGTTCCATGCACAGAACACTGAAACTACCAAATCTCTGATTTTCCACTGTAGGAGACATTATGACAAATCTAGGTTTGTGGTAAGAGAAGTAAGGTTCCTTGAGCAGCAGCCTAAAGTTTTAAATCTTTGCACGTCATCTTGGATAAGTGTGCAACTGAGCTTCTCTGAAGAGCAGCCCCAATATCCTTCAGGCCTCGAGTGGCCTTTTCCCAGCAGGAAAATGTTGGCTTAAGGAAGTGCAGGCTTTGCTATTTGCTTTTAGTTCAAGCACTAAGGATGCACCATTCTAAAACGTCGCCACATGATGAGTCTTCCCAACACGAAAGTGTTGGCGTTAGTGACACAGGAACTAGCGATATATGACTATATGAACCTATACAACCCTAGTCCTATACGACAAGGAATCAAGCAAAACCCGAGGGGCACGAATAACAACCAACTAAATAGCTCAAACCCATTCCAAACACATGTGCTAACGTTGCGTGCCTCGTACCTCAATGTCACACAGCTTGTGCTGGAAAAAGGAATTCAAACAGGAAGAGTGAACATCTGCTCCTAAGTGGAAAAAATGATTAATACTCACATAGGAATAGATGCATTTAGAGAATTCCTTATGGAATTTTAATATAGTTTAATTGTATTTGTTCAGGATAAGTAGCAGCACATTACAGGCACCCTGTGATTAATATCACCTACAGAAAATGAAGACTTTGCAGCCAGCTGTAATAGCGGTTAATACAATAGAAACAACAATTTATTTTAATGAAAGTTACTCTCAGCTTTCCACTGGTTTGAGAGGCCCAAAAAACCTCTCAGGATCCATGCTGCCAAACTTGCAAACTTCATTTTGGGTGCCTAGAAGAGCACTCCTGAAAGCAAAGAGGAAAGGTGCAGGTGTCCCTGAAGGCTTCCAGAAGGAAAACCTTTCTGCCCAACTTTAAGCCTTTTTGTTACCAGGCATGTTTGCCTAACATATTTAAAAAGACTCAGCTCTAATCCCAGTAGTTAATGCTATATTATTAAATACTTCACTTTAATTATGAAATAAGCACTTGTCAATCTTTCTTGCTTTCATTCTGGATGTAATCTCCCTTCCAGGCCTCTGTCACTATAAAACAAAGGCTTGATTTCAGAAGCTGGTGGATAGCTTCTGCACAGGAAAGGACCTACTACCAACAATAGAAGAAAAATATAAAGAAAAATATATAGAAAAGTTGTAAGGAAAAACTAAGGAGAACTTGATATGCTGGAAAAAACCTGTAAATTTGGTATGTATTATTTTCTCTTGTTTTATATACGTATCTGCAGAATACCTCAACCAAGAAACACTTTCTAAAGCTGAGAGAAACAGAACAAGTAAGCATCCCTAACTGGCTTCAGATATTGTAACCAAAAATAAACCAAGTTACAGAAAAATGTATTTTTAATTTCATCTTGACATAGAAAGAAAATGAGGTTAATCTGTGTTGTTCCTAAAGTTCTTCCAAACCAAAAAGCTGTGTAAGAGTTATTATTAGTTATATAAATCTTGGAAACTCGTTGCAAACCAGACTGTGATCACTGATGATTATGGAGCAGAAATCACTGTAAAAATTTAGCAATGAGACGGTTTATCTACCCGAAGCATTAATGAGCCCCACAGCCTTCCTAATGACTTCAACTTCCACCTGCCTGACCTGTTTTAGTTCCTTGTTCCCATCACCGTGAGATCTTCATTTGACCTGCAGCCACGATTTATCTCCTCTATTCGCAAAAGGCCATTCCTCTTCACCACATACGCTGCTTCTCTCTCAGAAGCCTCTGTTGCTCCACTCTCCCTTTCCAGGCACCACCAGTGCTCCTCACTCTTCCCTAATCATGTCCTGGCAACCAACTTGTATGTGATTTATAGTGCATTAGGTCTGATGGCTTTTTAGCAGAATTCAAGTCGTCGTCATGCCTCTCCAATGACAAAGCTGCTGAAACTGTTCATCTTTCAATCATCTCTCTCTTGTTCCCTATACGTAGCCCATCCTGCCAGTTCCTGTGCCTGGATCATTCCAATATTTGCTTTCCCTGTGCCTGACTTTGCTCTACAAGGCACCTTTAGTACACACTGCAAAGTATCCCTAGTGACATTCACCATCAGTGATTCATCCACTCTTCCTTTAGCTTAGCCATCCTCTATTTCCTTTTAATACCTTCATTTTAACTTCAAGGAATCCCACACTGACAGTCCCCAAGAGCTTTTCAATGTCCAGGATTTGTTCCTCAAAATCCCAAAGCATTTCCCATCTCTACTTCTCTCTCCACAGAGAATCTTGCTGATTTCTTTGAAAAATGCCAAATGAAAAATTATTTTGGCCTTTCTCTCGCCTTCATGGAGAGAAATGAGTCAACCTGGCTCTGCCACGATGCCTATCTCTCCTTCTCCTATAAAGCCTGTGCTTCCCACCTGTCTCATCATGGGATTCATCTCACTTCACTCTGGACATATCTGCACTGTAGATGTCTACAATGCAGCCAGTTAGACTCAGTTGGTCATTTTTTGCCTTTTCATCAACAGAGATACATGTCCTTTTAGGGCACAATTCACTCCCCCCTCCCAAGTCAGCTTTTAAAAGAGGACAGATGATTTGTGCCCTTAAAGTGTCTGCTTCTCTGCATCATCTAGAACAGGAATCTAAATGACTAACTCAGATGTAGCTGCCCGAAGTTATGCAACAAAACAAACTCCTGACTCGCATTCCTATCTACCCTACAGCTGCCAATGCAGGTTCAACATGACTAACCAAGCATGTCATGCCGCCTTTCTTGTTTCTTCTCATCACCACCACAATACATATCTTGGACCTGCAACTTGGACATCAGACTTAACTTTTTTTTAAGATCCACTTATTCAGGAGATCCCTAAGCCCTGCACATGCTTTCAATTTAATGCAAAACTGCTCTTCAAATCTCCTCCCATGGATGCCCGTTGCCCCCAGCCTCGAAAAGCTAGGCAGATGCTACTCTGCTCTTGTGTGAAGGTCATTGTTTCTCATATTACCATTCCGAGTACGGAGGGACATCCTGTATTGTACTAGTAACCGTAGCAATACTGTATTGTTCCCTTCCTTATTCTCCTGAAATCGTTTCTTCTCTCGTCTTAAATTTAGATCACAAATTCTTAGGGGAAGAGATAATATTTCTGTTCTGCATTTATCCAGCACTTCTTGCATTGGGGTACTGTATCATGACTATGCCTTTGAGGTATTATAAATATAAATAAATAACCAATACACACACTAACATAATTACATTTTGTTCTTGCTTACAGCTATGCAATTTTGCTTGGGCATTAAGCAAAAGAAAAACTAGACCTAGCATATGTAAATGCTTCTGTGAGACCCCCCCAAATTATAATATTTCCTTCTATTAGAAATGCCATATAACAAATAAAAAAAGAGTAATAGAAAAAACATTAGCAGATTTACAAAAGGACCAAGTGGCACAGATATAATTACATCTACTTTATTCCTAATTTGTAGGGCTCAGAAAACTTCTGTACCTTTACTTTCCTCTCTTTTCCTGACTGTTTTAGTTTCCTCCTTTTGCAGTAGCTCACACGCTTGATGGACTTGACAGCAGTAGAAAAATAAGGCAAGCCTACAGTCAAAGTGTTTTCCACAAATTCATCCAACTCTATGAAAAATACTACAAGAACGCCCTACTTATTTTGATATTCTGCAACTGTAAACCTTTCCAAGTTTTCAAAGGTAAGGTTTTAAGAGCAATTCTTTCCATTTGTAAGAGGTTATTTAGTTATTCCTTATTCCTGTCTGTTCGTCAAAAATCAGAAACTGCCTTCTTGGATGACAGGCAAAAGACTAAGCAAAGCCACTGCTGTGACCTGAAGTCTTTTAAGATATCTTAAGCTATTTTACAGTTCTGCTTATAATCAGTCATAGAGTAATCGGATTTTTTTCCCCCCAAAATAAAATCATTATCTTAATGTTGAAGAAGCATGAAGATATGAATGGAGCACACAGCTTTTCACTACTTAGACTATGCATTACCATATTTAATTATATAGCTACTAGGTTTTTTATTTATTTATTTACTTATATAGCTACTAGGTTTTTTTAAAATATATATGTGTATACAAGCAAGCAGGGCCAGGGCTCATTTTCAGAGCTTTAATTTGACAATTTTTTTCCTTTTCTTTTACTGTTGTTGGTTGAAATCAGTGTCTTAATGTTGCACAGCATTGTCTTTTGATTACTGCATGTGATTAAGGCAAGCAGTGGCAGTAATTTTTCACAGCACTATAAACCAACACAAAATAATACTTTCCAGTTCTTTGTTTACTCATGTAACATAAAATATAGCTAGAAGTTCACTTGGATTCCAGTAATGCAGTTCATATGTGGATGACAGCCAGCCACAGTCAAGGGAGTAAAGCTTTAAGACATCCTGCCCACAACACGAGAGAATCCTATGTTGGTTATAGGACATAAGGTTATTTATTTTAAAGTTGTCCATCTTTCTGCTTTTGTGTAAGTATGTTTCAGAAGCTGGATTGAACACATTTTCCAAACCATAGAAATTGAGTAAAACTTCCATCTAGTTACTTCTTCAACTTATTAACAAAGCATTTTCCATAGCCCAAGTCAGGCAGGACTGATACAAAAAGCTACCAGGGCAAACAAGAATCTCTCTGTTTTGCTGTTGATGATACGTATAAAGATTGCTATTCCTACAGACACATCTTCTGAAGCCTGACAGGACAACGAGTATTTATGATATGGAAATTCTATAGTAGTAAAATTAATTACAGTTATGCACACATTACAAATGCTACTGAATTATGTGCAACTTGCAAATAATTGGAGAGTGCAAGTAGGAATTTTGCAGAATAGTACACTTTTAAAAGTTAGCTGTTGTGTGGAAACAAAGTCTTCTTGGTATAAAGAAAAAGCAATGACCAACAGGACCTTTATATAGAAGCCCTATGCATAATTGAGCTACACTTTTCAGAAATGAAAATTTCAGCTGAGAAAAAAAAAACCACAGATCTATTCCATTGCAATTAATGATCACCTAGCTTTAATTTAGGGTGGGCTTTTTGTTTCTCTGCCCAACAGGCACATGTCCTTGAGCTGCCACTGCCCTGAGCTCAATATTCTCATCCAGTCTGCTCTGTGCACCAACAGGGAACGAGGAACTCCCTATCTCAGCCCCTTGGAGGCCAAACGCAATCTGCTTCTCAAACATCTGAGCAGCTGGTAACACAGGTACAGTCTATGTTGGGCCAAAGTGAAATTAGAAGGCAAGGCTGCAAGCAAAAGACACAACAAAGCGTAATGTCAAACAAAACTGAGAAAACGGTAAATCAAACCAAAGCAACAATCAAAGACTTCAGCTTCAACTGTTAGTAATGACCATTTCTTACTCCAACTTTTACTCCTCATTCAAGCCAGTTCTTCCTTGATGCATAAAGAAATACCTGACCCTGAACACTTCTGCAGTGGTACTTCCATCTCACCCTTCTACCTCCCTGAAGCTCACTGCCAAGGCACCTCCTCTATGAACTGGCACTTGCCCCGTGAGCTAAGGCTAAGGTGCTGATAGCCACTGGCATAACTCTTTGTGCACTCGACCAAACTTCTTGGATTGCCAATAGAAGAAAAAAAAACAAAACAAAAACATAATCATTCAGAAGTCAACATGGTTTTTAAACATGTTTCTGTGATATTCTCTATGTCACATTCAGCAAGGGGAGTTTCAGTTTCCTGAGGTGTATAATACTTTTCTTGCATTTCCTCTCCAAGTAGTTGCTGCACTCTTTTAATGACTTCTAACACTGAGAAAACTCACGAAATATTGTGCAATTCGTCCGACCTGCATTTCACAAACTTCAAAAGGAATAAAAATGTTGTTAAAGCTGCATAAATGACAATTTAATCCCACATCAGATAGAGGTAAACATAGCAAGAAGCCAAATTAAATGCCATCTCTTTTTCTGTTTTTCTCCTTGGACTGCCACACACCAAACATTTCATATGATCTATGAGGTTTCCAGGATAATAAAGCAGAAAGATACATTTGTATAATTCTTTTTGTATTTACAGCAAGACAAATTGTCTTGTTTTGAAACACCAGGGCTGATTGGAGTTGTACAATAGGGTATAAAATTGTCATTGCAGCAGTCTGTGTTTGTGTATAGTCAAATATCACGTTGACAGTATAACAGGAGTTGATTGCACTTTGAGAGAATTCTATCTACACATTGTTATCTGAACTAAAACCCTCAACCTTGCTTTACACCTCCAATCTTCTAATTTTACTTTGTTTCTAAAGTGTACAGACTGATTCAAAATGCAAATGCAAACCTGGAAGAAAACCAGAAAGTTATTTTTACCTATGTTGTGCTGGCTCTACCGAGATGTTTTGGTATTTACATAAAACATGTTTTCTGCTTGCAATTTTTCTTCTGTTTGTTCTGTAAAAAACTGAAGTTATAGCAGCCAATGTTTTCAATGGTGCTGCCTGAAATTATTCTTCCAGATTTAAGCTTATGGCCTCCATAAAAGCAGACATATTTTAAAAGACATTGGGAACCATCCTATTTTCAATAAATTGATCATGATCTGAAAATCACAGAATCACAGAATCTTCATGGTTGGAAGGGACCCTTAAGATCATCGAGTCCAACCAAACAACCTATAATCTCTGCCACTAGAGCATGCCCTGAAGTGCCACATCTAGACGTTTCTTAAACGCCTCTAGGGATGGTGACTCAACCACCTCCCTGGGCAGGCTGTTCCAGTGCCTGACCACTCTTCCTAATATCTAATCTAAACCTCCCCTGCCGCAACTTCAGACCATTTCCTCTGGTCCTGTCATTATTCACCTGGGAGAAGAGGCCAACACCCACCTCTCTCCAGCCTCCTTTCAGGTAGTTGTAGAGGGCAATAAGGTCTCCCCTCAGCCTCCTCTTCTCCAAGCTAAACATGCCCAGCTCCCTCAGCCTCTCCTCACATGACTTGGTCTCCAGACCCCTCACCAGCCTGGTAGCTCTCCTCTGGACACGCTCCAGCACTTCTATGTCCCTCTTGCACAGCGGGGCCCAGAACTTGCACTTTATTGACCTAAGAAGACCAGATGGTGACACGTTGCACAGTTGACACAGTCCATGTACACCCCACCTGAATCCTAGAAAGTGCCCAGCATCCACATGGAGAAATATCCAGTGTATTCACAACTTCTTCCTGAGACCCTGAGTTCTGGGGCCCTGCATCAAGGCTCAAGACCAAGTAGCAGTGCCTTCCGCTGTGGTGTGCAGCTGTAAGGGGTAGCCAGGACTCAGGTTTTGAGAGGGACCAGTTCAGAGAACAGCACAAGGACAGAGGTACTGGTCAGGTTAAAGGGTCCACAGAGCTCAGTATCAGGAGGTCACAAATAGAGAAGTTTAAGTGTAAGCATGCATACACTCTTAGCATGCACCAACTTTTGATTCATGCACTTTCTAATTCAGAGGGGGCAACTTTAGGCTTCAGGGGATTTTTCTTCCGTTAATTTGTTCAATGCCTTTTCAAACCTCTAAAAACTTACAGCATCCATTCACTGTCCCCCAAGGGGAAAAAATTCTATAACTCAAATAAATGTTGCGTGCAGAAGCATTTCTCTTTCAGACTTCTGCTCATTTTTGTCATCTATCTCCAGAATTACAACTATTGACAAGGTTTTCTTGTCCTATCCAAAACAGACTCTAAAATACAAAGGCTATGCAGTTCTAAAAATCTCCACCTCCCTGAAGTGAGCCATGAAAGCTCTGGCACTGAACAGCAGCTTATCACTCCTTCCCATTGCACAGCAACGTAAATCTAACAAGAATGACTAGGAAACTTCCCAGCCTGCTTGGTGAAGGCACAGAACGCTCTTCAACATCTGTATTCCACAGGAATTTGAGTACACAAGATTTTTAAAAAAGGAGGGATAGAGACAGAGAGAGGGACACCAGTTCAAGTCACAATGAGCCAGAAGAGAGACATACTTCACTTGTGGTCAAAAGCCTCAAGAGTTAATTGCTTGAAGTTAGGAATGCCAACAGACACAAACATTTTTCTCACCTCTTTGTGGTGAAAATATTGATTGTCTTTGTATTAAGCTCTTGCACTGGGAAAGATGAGCACCAGGTAAGCTGTACTGCATGGCTATGAGTTTGGCACACTTGAGAATGAAAACTGAGCTCAAGAAGGGAATGGTCTGTTGGTCACAACAGAGCAATTACGCCATGAGACAGAAAATCTTCACCTACCTGTTAATCCAAAGTCATCCAGTAAAACAATATAAAAGCCAGGTCGTTACAGGACTCTGCACTTCCCTTAGTTGAACTTCATAAGGTTCCTGTCAGTCCAGTCCTCCAACCTGTCAAGGTCCCTCTGAATGGCAGCTCCAACCCGCTGTTGTATCAACTACTCCTCCTCATTTTGTATTGTCTGTAAACCTGCTGTCCCATTATCCAGGTCATTAATGAAGACGTTACACAGTACTTGCCCCAGTATCGATCCCTGGGGCACACCACTGGTTACCAGCCTCTAGTTGGACTTTGTGCAACTGATCACAACAACCCTTTGAGCTTAGCAGTTCATCCAGTTTCCAGTTCACCTCACCGTCTACTTATCTAGTCCATTAAGTCCCCGACAGACAATAATATAACCAAACTGAATCAGACAGAGAATCCCAGAACTTTTTGGTACAATGCACATCACTTTGTAAGTCAGATACTTCAGTCTAGCTTCAGTCGCCTTCAGCTGCAAGGTGCCTGCTGTGAAGAGAACAGTGGGACATCGAGTGCCATAGGGCATTGTCAGTGGTTGTGGTTCACCAAAGGTACAGACTTTCACTGTAGATGACACCACGTCACTTACACTACTCTTTCCTTAGCTGTTCTCCCCTGAGACAAAAGATAATCACAGCATCAATCACAGAATCCCAGAATGGTAGGGGTTGGAAGGAACCTTCAGAGACCATCTAGTCCAAGCCCCCTGCCAAAGCAGGGTCACCTAGAAAGGCTGGACAGGAACGCGTCCAGGCAGGTTTTGAATGTCTCCAGAGAAGGAAACTCCACTACCTCTCCGGGCAGCCTGTTCCAATGCTCTGTCACCCTCAAAGTAAAGAAGTTTTTCCTTATGTTCAGATGGAATTTCCAGTTTGTGCCCACTGCCTCTTAAGGTCCTAAAATGGGAAGTATATGTCCCAATGTACTACTGAGGCATTTATCAGTAGCATGTAACAGAGGAGTGGATTATCCTACTGCCATGTGGGTTTTCTGGGACATGCTAGTCACCATGATGTCTGTCAGACGTCACGTTCTTTGCAACTCCGCTAGGAGCAACAGAGCTTACGGCAGATCCAGAAAGAGGGTCTTCATTGTTCAGTTGCTTTGCAGGACGCACATCCATCATCATGGTTGCTCGCTCTCCCACTGTATGCCCTGTCCAAAATCCACATGTTCTTTGTAGTGCATGACTGGACCATTGGTCACTCCCATCTAAAATCTGATGAGTATTTCACAGGCCCAGTTTGAATTTGCTGCTTAGAGCTCTGCTGAACTTGTGGGATCCACATGGTGGGACAGGATCGACAGACTGGCACATTGTGCTGTCACCCATTTCATGGTGGACAGACTACGGCACTAGCATTTTACAACGAGCCAGGTAAATTCAGAGGCCACATGCAAGTGGGCTCTAGAAGATTTTAATCTGTTTAGTGTGTCTATGCTTTAATTCTTTTCAGTATAAATGGGATTTCAGTTAAGAAAAAAATCAATAGCAGCTCTGCCTTTGAGCCCTGTTTCTGAGGGCTAAGCGACCCTTTTGCCTGTTAATCCATAAACGGCCTGTTCCCCATTCTTTTCTGTTTCTCATTTCATACCTTTGATCCTCTTAAAATCTATTTTCCCCTGGCACTTATGTCTGTGATTAATTTGGATATTTCACACTTTGCTGTGTGTGGAAGTCAAGTTTACTTACAGTCGTAAATGAACTAGGCTATAAATAAAGTCATCACCGCACAGTCTGATTCACAGAGCTCCTTTCCTTTTCAGGTTGGTTTTTTCATACATCCAAAGCACCTGTATTACAAGCTGTCGGTCCTAATTAGGAGGCACTGGACTAATTTCACCTTGTGTAGTCATTCGCCACCAGACAAAATTAACATAAAAATGCAGTTATTCTGTTAGGATACAATTTCAAAACTTTTGCACCCAGAGTCTGGAGCAGCATATTTTCCAGCTACAGTCTCATTATTGACTTTTAAAAATTACGGGATCATCACATTTCTCCTTTAATAAAGTCACATAAAATAATGCAAATTCTCAAACAAAATTATTATGTATTGCCTGGTTTCCAAATAATTCAGTCACAAATGCCAAGATCTGTACAAACACCTCTCTTCCTCATTATTCCAATACTAGAGAAATTACTGAAAAACTGCATGTTCACTTCTGTTTTGTCAAGGATCATTGAGAATTTCACAATATGTTTCAGAGAATCCCAGAGTAGCAAAGCCAAATGTTTGCAGAGGATAAAGCACTCGGCCAACAGACTGCTGTCTGCTGATCCGATGTAAAAGCAACAAAGGTGAGAAGAGTAACTCAATAATTTGAGAAGAGCTTGGTAAGAGATGAACTTCAGAAGCTCATCCATTTTTTTCGTGTATCAGGTGAGCTTAAAAAAAGATACCATCTCCCCCTGAAAATCAAAGCTCAAAAATGCACAGAAAAAATATTCAGATATGAAATGAAGACCACAGAAAGATGTATTAGGAGGAACAAGCACGGGGAAAAATTATGTTCTGCTCAAAAAGAAAAAAAAAAGCTGTATTACATACAAAATGCATTTTCTGTATTTGATTAAGAAATAGGCAGGTTTGTGTAAAACCCTCATCAGAAACCAGATATTAATCTTTACTTACTTGTCAGGTAGGGGGCTTTTTTCTATGTTTTCTTTTTGCCAACAGTTGTAATAAATGATAGTGGTAGCAGTGGGGGAGAAGACGGGGTAGGGTGCCAACACGGCTACCTCTTCACAGACTTGGCTTGGGAGTCACTTCAGAAAGCAGGAAGAGCTGGTGGCATGTTCTGAGTTTCCCTAGCAGAAATCAATGGCATGTCCCACATTTGCTCAGCGCCAGTCGGTGCCCTGGCGTACCTCCACAATGAAGTTAAAGAGCTGAAGCAACTTCTTGTGCAGGAAGGAGAATGCAAAGCATGCTCATTGCAGAAATAACGTTTCATTTTTCCAAGTATCAAATTTAGAAAAGACTGATTCAATGTTCACATTACATCTACTGAACCACTAATTCCAGATTGGGGGTCAATTGGGAAGTAGAGCCTACATATAAAAAAGTAAAGCTATGCCTTCATTCAGGAAGGTAGATGGGAAATGAGGAAACTGCAGGAAAAGACAAGAAAAGATTATGTTTTTTACAAAATCAGGAAAAAATAAATAACAAAATTCAAAAGATTCTTTACATCAAAATTCTTCGGTAAAGAAAGATTCAGGAGAACTTCAGTATAATAAATAAGAAAAATCTCCCACCCCCTCTGGAAACCCTCAGGAGTTATAAATTTAAAAGATTAAAAAAAGATGAAGCTAGGTTAGTGTAGACTTGACTCCATCCTGCCATACTGGACAGAAATTACCATAATTAATTATGACATATGCCAAGAGCACTCTATGAAAAAAATGCTTAAAAATTAAGTTCAATGTACTTTTAGATAGAAAAGATTAATATTATAAAGAAAAATTGACATCACGGGTTAATAATTTTGTTCTAATGTAAAACCGAAATGCATGTTCCTTTATGTCCTGTTAAGCATTCACCATTGCTTTTGGGGGGAGTGTGCAGTTGGGATTGACTTTTTTTTGGTTTTTTTTCTTTTCTTTTAAGTACAGTCTTCCAATCTTAAACTTTCATGTAAAATTTTCATGGATCTTTATAATTGTGCTGGAAATTAAACTAACATTCAATGTTATTCCAGGGCCAAAGACATTGGAAAGGGATTCAAATACTCCTGTGCCAGGATATCAATGTCCAGCTATGGAACTAAACAGCTTCTACTGCCAGTGGTAGAATACCTAAAGCCGTTTAGCTCAGCCTAGCACTATTAAAAGCCGCACAAAAACCTACTTGTGTTCTATTAGCAAACCATAAAATGATTTATTTTGAAGTTTTTAATGATTATTTTTTAAAGTGTTTCTCTGAAAAGCACAATAGTTCTTGGCAGTGCCCACAGAATTGGTCCAACATAGGAGGCTGGCTGGTCATCAATCTGATTTAACATGAGCCAAGAGCAGCAAAAGAGAACTAAATCTTGACACATTTTTTACACAGTGAACTGTCCAATCCTATCTTATCTCCTCAAAAAAACCCCAAAGTAATATACTCACTGATAACCACTCCTTCATATTCTACTACTTTTTTGCTTTAGATACCACAGTTACAGAAACAGGAGTTGGAGCAGATGTCATTTTTCTTTAGTCTCACTCATAATTTCATACTGGTGTCTATTATAAATACAACTATCTTCTAACTCGACATGATGCCGAAACAGAAGGTAAGTAGTTACATATAAGCACGTGGTCATGCTGCTTCAGTCGAGATGACAAGGCAACCCGGGAGAATAATGCTTTGGAGACCTTCTTCACTCAGCAAGGTTCTTCCAAGGAAGAAGGAAGGTCTTCATTTTAAAAGACACAAGCACTTAAGAGGCAGTCACTGTCATGCACTTGTCACCAAGCAGACTGGATTCTGCAACTCTTTCTAGCTTCTCGGCATACAGATGCTATACATAAACAAAATGTAGGCCTCAAAAAGAATGCAACTTTTGGAACGTTGCACTAAGGTGCACCAGCCACGAATATGTAATCAGTAAAAAGTAATAAGTATTTTAAGGGAAGGCAACTGGATTTCAATGATTTAAGAAACAGACAATTCATAATACAACCGTCCTTTCATTGACTACGGACTATGTACATTAAGTCCTATAACAGAACGAAAACAGGGAAGTCATAAAAGTAATCACTTAATATTTTTCGATTACGTAAGAAAGAGGGTATGATTATTTTTCATGTTGTTCCAAAAAGGCATTTATTTTTCTCATTAGCAGAGTAAATTAAGTCATATGTTTTGAAAACTGCAAAAGAGTTAATTTTTTTTTTCATAAGTTCATGCAAAATTTCAACGTGCTCAAACACCAAAACTAATGATTTGGGAAAGCTTGTTATAGCTCTGTCGTTAATGCTGGTTCTTTCAGCAAATCTGCTTTGAGTACATTGACGACAAATAAAATACTGTCCCATTCTTTTAATCTCTGTAGTGTCATTGCCAGAAATTTATATGTGAACACCTTAATGTTTTTTGCACTGACGTGAGCTAAAGAGTAGTTAAAACACTTAAATGACACACCGAGGTCAGTCAGCACACCGGCACTTGGTACAAACCTCCCGCTTCCCTCCATTTCAGGGCTTTGAGAGCCCATCAGGTTCAGCAGCACTTGTCATTTTCTGTTTCTTAAAGCACAAATAGCTTTCTACACAGGAGACTGGCAACAAAGCAAAGCGAATACGCAAAACCAACCAAGCAAGCAGCCCCACCGTGTAACAGCCTATCTGCCGGGCTGGGAGAGAATTTGCACTCAAATTCTTTTTCTTCACTTTTAGGAGCAGGAAAGCAGGAGCCAGGTGCGAGGAAGCAAGCGGGAAAATTGCTGCATAGATCTAAACCCAGAGACCTTGTAGAAACATCAGAGTAAACGCGCCTAATTTTTGTCACAAAATTTACCACATGGGAAAGTCTTCTTAAATTCCAGTGTCTAAAGGCAAATAGAGAATCTCAGCCCTCATTTCTACACACACACCCCCACACACCCCCACACACCCCCACACACCCCAATGTATATTTGCTTCTAGCCGTCATTAAGATCAAAGTTGTGTGGCCACGGCAAAACAAGAAATGTATATTCATTACCAACCAGGCAGAGGTAATTTGTGCTCGAGGGTGAGCGACAGCCACACCATCCTGCAACAACACGCCGGTTTGCATCAATCACAGCAGGATTCTTGAATGGGAAGGCAGATGCCTCGCCTGTTGCCATCACCCCTATAAATCAGATTCCTTACAGCCCCTAATTTTTTTTCCTCAGTTTCATTTTTTTTCTCAGACCTAAAACTGTTTGGGGCGGTCCTTCTTACTGTACACCAAGAAAAAGATGGCGCAGAGCTGCAAGACAGTAGGTTTTCAGAAGTCTCCCTTAAACCCCACGCTTTTCTTCATATACAACGGACCTGTTTCTTGTGTCCTCTCTTTGCTCCTTTCCAGGCAAGAAATGGGTCCAAGTTTTGCGAAGCGGCGAGCAGAAGCAGATAAATAATACAATTTAATAATAATAACAATAATAACAACAACTGCAACAACAATAATGATGATGATGATGATGATAATAATAATAATACAACTGAGTAATATACTTAAGCTTGCAGTTGCCAGCCAAGAAGGCCACATGGGAAGTCAACTCTTGCATTTTCCCAGCAAACAGACCCACCCCACATTTTAGTGCCACCCTGCTAAGCCTATTTATAAAAAGTGCAAACTAAAACCCCAAAACCACGACAAAGAAACCCAGAGATACAGCTTGAGAAGTTCTCAAAAGTGAGGTAATTAGCCATGGCCAAGCTGAAAAAAATCCTTGCTGGTAAACTTTTAATCGGCATACTTAGAAAATCCTCAAGCCTCTCTTTGTAAACATTTGTATCAAGGCTCCTTTTCTCATAGAGCAAAACATGCTGTAGATTAGCCATCTCACAAACTGCATTTGAATCGCTCTTTTATTTCACCGTTTCATTTTCAGGAGTGCAGGTACACAAACAGACTGGGCCTACCCAATATCCTGCTGTTTTGGCAAGAGCGGCTCAGCTGTGCTTCGCTTTCCTGACCGCCTGCTGAAAAGCCAGGCTCGCCAAGATTATGCAGCTTTTTCAACTCCAAGCCTGGTGTTTCTTATTTAAATAATTTACCGCTAAAGTCCTCGAGTATCCGTCCCCCTTGTGCTCCTCTTGCTTTCCCCGACGCTGGTGTGGCAGATGGTACAAATGGCTTGACATATGCTGGTTGCCTCGGTGCAGAGAAGGAAAGCGACACCACTGCTGAAACCCGCCGGAGCCCGGGCTCGCGGGCGGAGGAGAGCAATGTCTGAATATTAAGTTGTGAGGTGGTGTCTTGTCTTTCTCATTTCTCAGACCCACTTACACACCGAACCCACTGGGTGTTAGATGGTTTCCACCCGACTGGAAGACACCTTGCAAAGCAGAGCGGTTATTTCCAGCACGTTATGACAAATCCTTACAGGAATACGAGTAAACAGCTCTCCGATAATTTACAAACCAATTGCCTGCTTAGAGTAAGTGGCTTTTGGAAGATTCCTTGACCTAAAAGAATCCATAGAAGTGTTGCGTTTAATGCATCAGTGCCTTTGTCTAGCTCTGCTTAATAAACTAAGGGGGAAAATCTAAGCTGCAGCTTCAGCGTGGTCTCAAGAAGAATGAGTAGGAAAGTAACAGAGGTACCTTTGCAGTCAGCTAGAAAAACAAATAATTAATCTCACATTGGTTTTCTGGCCAAAAATGGCAAGACAACTGGCCAGAAATCTCTCTTCTTGTAAATGTTGCTAGTCGTTTGCGTTGTTTTTTTTTCCTTGGAAAACCAGATTCACTGAAATGGAAGTGCCTCAAACAAACTTCTGAGCAGAAACAGGAAGGTAGAAACTCAACCAGTTTCCTGCCAACTCATCTGATGAGACACTGAAAACCTCAGCCTTCCTGGCAGTGCAACTTTGCCTTGGTATTCAACATCGCTGGGGTCTTTCAGCTCCTTGCAAGGGAGTGAGGATACAGAAGGATGGCTTTCCAGCAGGGATCCTAATAGCTCTGGAGCCACAGCCGGCACCAGGACTTTCCAGGTGCACCAGGAGAAGCTAGGACTCTGGCAAACTAGAAGTACAGAAATTGAGCTGCCAGTTCACACTTGTATTTTAATTATATTTTTTTTAACTGTACATTTTCATTCTTTTGAAATCCTTCTTCCTAGAAGTTTTCTTCAAAGGAAGATTGTCAATTTTACACCCAGAAAAAGGAAATGAAAAAAATGCTTGAATGAAATACATCATCCTACTATGAAAGCTGACAGTTAACAACAAAACTGTTAGCAAATGCATTAGATTATATTTTGCCTACATTCGTGTGCATTCTCCACAAACAACCTAAACCAGCTTTCTGTTTCTCAGAGCCTGGTGTTCAGTGATCCAGATTTCTTGGAGACCTTAAGATTTCCAAAACAATTCACAAAAAAAACAAACAAAAGGAAAGAAATTTGTTCAGGCTTATATTGAAGCTTCTATGTAGCATTGCTGTAGAACAAAATATTCGAAATACTATAAAGAATATCTACACAAGCAGTGGGGTAATTGGAAATGTGAAAGAGGCAGAAGAGTACAGAAGTATCTATCCCCAGGACGCAGGTTGTCTACTTACTTTGTCCACCTTTGTGAGTTTGTATCCGCATTAACATTGTATTAACAAAATCTTTGCAGCTACACTGACCTGCAAAGTAAAATATCTTAGGGAATCAGAGGTCATTTTGTTCCTCCAAGCATTTACATTAATTTGGCATTACGCATGCAACTCCACACTTTCCCATTTACTAGCTACACAGTAAACTCTAATTGAAGTCAATAATATACACTAATAGCCTCCAACTGTATGTTTACTAAGGTATTCTTGAGTACTCGATGCATAGCATGAACGTTTCACAAACCATTTCATCTCAACGTGAAGATGTGCATATTTTCCTGCTAGCGTAAAGGCAAGTCCACAATACCGATATCTAACACACACATTGAGAGGACATTCTTTGTTTTCTAAATCTTGTCAGCACTCATATGCTGGAAGCCATTGTGGGACTAACTGGATCATACTCTACTAAAATTTTACCACCAAATGGCGGAAAAGGTGATGTTACTTTTTTTTTTTACTTTTCTTTTTTCTTTGATGGAAAGGCAAGGCTCCCCTGTTAAACAACCTTTACCAGAGACTAATTCACTGGAAAATTGCTTCTCTACTGCTAGTTCTTTTTCCCCCTGTATTGCATCTGATTGTCTCCAGCGGCAAATTAATACACAAACATGACAGACATGGCCAAGTATTACTTCACCTTTTCTCATTTCAAATTACATATATTAAACATTGGTCTGGATTACTCTTTTTAATATTTGAAGTATATTTTTCTAATACTATAACTGCCCCAAATCACGATTAGGAATATAAATTTTGCCAATGCGTATATTCTCCCAGCGTAGCTATGATTCTCTAAGGTTTTTATGTAGTCAATCACTGAGGTAAGGAAGAGCTCCACATAAAGAACACAAAAGCTGAGGGGAAAAAAAAAAAAAGTCCTTTCAATGACTCCAGGAAGAAATGGGTAATTTCTTTGGATGGACAGAGGTGGGCAGATATCAGGGAACAGTAAAGTCTTTCCCAAATAATAACGAAATTAACAGCTTTCCCCAACATCTCAAGATTTTTTTCTACTCATCTGTGTATCAGCGTGCCACAGATCCTTCTACAAATGAGGCAATAGATTTTCGTGGGAGTCCTTGATTAAGCTACAGACAACACATCACTGAAACCATCCCCAGTGTTACTGCTGGACAGCATCTCAAAACCAAATCGACGTGAAAATAGATGACCTTTGTCTAATAAGAAGCTAGACATTTGCATCCCCCATCGGATTTGTATGCATTTTTTGTGTCACGTAAGTGACAAAACTGTGAGAAGAAGCTTTGTTACAGTGGTAAATTCTATTATTTTCTCAAACAAGTTATAACACAACTGACGAAAAGACTGTCTGTAAAAATATACTTTGAACAAAATAACCGGTATGTATTGCTTACCCCTTGAATAACAAGGAAGCATCTAAATAAGAGCAGCTTAATAGAAGTCGCTTAAGTAAATTCCTTTCAGCGACAGCACTTGAATTATCATTGGAAAAAATTAAAAATAAAGAAGTTCTTTCAGTGCAACTGATGTTGTGCTGTCTCTTTCAATGAAATTTTCATTTGCCAGTCATTATCATTTTGGTGGAAGACTAAATTATTTGCTGCTTGTCAGTGAGGGGCAGAGTGTAGACAAAATGTAAGAAGTTGACAAGTTAGATGATAGAAATGAATAAAATTTATGTTCTTATGAACCTAATGGCAAGTAATTATCTCTGAACTGGCAGTACAAATGTGCTTTTTCATCATGAATACCTGGCGTGTATTAGAAATTTCCAGAAGACGTATTATTTATACAGTAAAGCAACAGAGTGGAAAACTTGTTAAATATATGGCTTCTGCATCAAGCATTTAATAGAAAAGTTTAATTGAGTGGTGAACCTTTTAGAAAATTTGTATTCCATGTTAAAAGACAGATGCTAAAAAAAAAAACCAACAAAAAATATCCCCCTAAGTCAACATCCTAACTTTTTTTCTTTCTTTTTAACACTTACTGAATCCTCGATTTGGCTGCATTGTATGGTCTGGTTAAGGACTCCACCATTAACAAAGCTGGCTATGAGAGGACATGTGTACGTGTGTCTATATAATACAGCAGAAAATACATCACAAAATATAGCACCTCATAAAAGTAGTATTAAAGCTGTAAGTCAGCAGCCAAAAAGTTGCAGATATAAGAATTATGGTAGACTATCCTACCTTTGGTTTTTTTTTTCATGTGCTTATATACACTTACATACTCGGCACAGAAGTTTTGATTCACACTTGGTTTTTTCCAAGATAGGAGCTCTGCCTCATTTGGATGCACAGCTCTCTATTCAGCATTTTGTGTATGACCCTGTACCTCATTTAGTAAACAATATTCAGATCCTGCTAGAAAGACAGAATGTTTAATTTCCTTGTAGACTTTACAATATTACTCATCCCTTAAGTACTTAAGTGCTTCACTAATAATTTATCCTCACAATATCCCTGCAAGATGAACAGCTGGTATTATCCAAACTTACAGATGAGAAAACAAAGCGCAGAGAAATCAAGGTCAAAGATACCTATTACGTGTAGGTCCCTATTTTGAGTATCTAGATCACGTTATTGCAGAAGACGCAGCATGGCATAGCTACAGCTGCAAATGTTCAAGAGTAGCTGGAAGGAGCCAGCAGAAGAAAGCTCAGTGAGCTCTTCCAGCTCTGAGCTGACCCCTCAGGGACAGCCCAAGCCCAGCTTCTCCAAGACATTGTCATGGAGGAGCAAATACAACGCAGCGGCTATGGGAGACCCATGTCCTTCCAGAGTGGCAGCTGGAGGCCAGGCAGGGTATACTACAGTGACTCAAAAACACTAGATGCCAGCACGTGGGCACTCGCGTTGTGCCCAAAGGTGGTTCGGAGTGCAGTTTTCTTTAGGAAAAAAAAAAGCCCAAACAACTGGGAGAAGATTTTTGCCATTAAAAGTTTAATTTAGAAGTTCTGTATAAAAGAAAATAGTTTTCATACTGAGCAACATCAGGGATTCTTAACATGCCCTGTGCATTAGCCTACTGAGAACTTACTTAAATATATATGCCTTAGAAGTTTTGAGAAGCAAATCAGGTCTACTCCCTATATTTGGTTTCAAAGCACTTTTGCAAGAACTAAGTATTTTTAAGTTCTGTAGGAGTACTACAAGCTCAACCTGTATAAACATTATCTCAAAGAACATCTTACATAGGAGTGGGCAGGAATCGCTAACCGATTTCTGGAGTTGATACACCCAAATGCAACTAAGCAAGTACATCTGACACTTTGGTAGCATTGCATTTTTATATTAATATTTCATAGAAATCCCTGAGCACTGCTTTGTAGGAGAACAATGCAGAACAGTACAAACAGTCCTCCACAGAACTGACAATTCCAAGTGGATATAAAAAGCTACATTGTCCAGATTGCCTTGGGCTCTTCAGCTAAACAGTACCGAGTCTTTTCCTTCCCACGAGGAAGGAGGTAAGTGAGACTGAAGAAAACAGCGCTCTCAAAGGACCACAACTACTCCCATAAGCACCACCCCTTCATTCCTCTCTTCCCCAGAAGTGTCCACTCTCTCATAAGCGAGGAGGACACTGCTGCAGGGAGGAGGATCCAGGAGTTCTAAAGAAACCAGACTTGAAAAATTAACCATCCAAAGTAAACATCTGACCAATGTGCTAAAATGAACACAGCAGCAGTATTCAAAGAAAATGAGAGCTCTTTTCTGGCCCACATCAGAATCAGCTGTGAAGAGCAAAGGAAGGAACTGTTCCTTAGTCCTGCTAAACTGCCTGAAAACAGTAGTTATGGAGAATTCCCGAGAAAACAAAGAAAAATGATTTTGTATTCAGTCAAAGAGTCTTTTGTACCACACAACTGAAGAATCAGAGGCGAATCTCACTACGCTTTGAGGATTTCCTACAAAGATGCATACAAAAGTTAGACACTGTACGGCAACCCTGGAGATGATGCACATTGTTTATTCACAATTATTATTGTACACCCAAAAGTGATTAGACTCTAGGTTCTTCCATCCTGGGGGCTAAGAAGAGGGCATAGCCCACTTTCATTTTCCCACATTTTAATAAAGCCCCCCATCACAGGTTAATATTAGCCTCAGGACAGAGCAGTGTCCTATTATTAAGCTGGCAGCACCTCAGAGAGTAGAAACAATGGAAAGAGCTTAGTTAAGTGAAAATAAACTTGGCTGAAGTTAAAAATTTTCAGTCATCAAAGAAGAAAATCAGTTTTGTTGTAGTATTCATCTTTACTGCCTGTCCCATTATCAAAATTTGCTGAATGCTGCGTGAGAATATCAAACCGTATTAGTACAGCAGTCCCAACAACTTCAGTATCGGAAGGAAAATGTCTCGGAAAGCAGAACTCCCTCACAGCTTGCTACCCAAGGCTGGTGCCCCAGAATTTATTTTTCATTTTAGCTCATGAGAAACCCACTTCTTTCAGCAAGCTTGTTTTCACTGCATTATTTCATGATATACAGAAAACACATTTTATTGACAACAAACCTACAATATTTGCGTCTTCAACACATACAAGCCTGCATGTTATTATCCATTACGTCCATCAAAGACTGACAGGTATCAAGAACATAATTTCTCTTATATTACTTGTGCATGACAGAGGGACAATGTCAGTGAAGAGCCACAGGATAACAAGCCTTAGCACACATGACGACCCTTCTGCTAACAGAAAAGTTAAATATAACGCATTTCCTAATCAGAAATACCTCAGAAATCTGCCTGTACCTACCACACAACCTAGACTATATATTCTTTGCTGGGTTTAGTGTACGTGGTTTTTTTCCCACCAGCAGAAGGAGCTCTTTATAAAGGAAAATTGTACTCGTTCAGTTTGTTGGAGGTTTACAGCCTTCTTGGCTCCTCCTGGCCAGAGAGCAACTGGCAAAGAATTTAAGATGTGTGGCTGATCTGGGGGAAAAAAAGAAGAGGAAAAAAAGCCCAAACAAACCAAACTCAAGAAAAGAACCCACACAAGAACAGCAAAGGCAGTATGTTTACTCCATCAGCTTTTGAAAAAAATAATAAAAATATAAAAGTTATAAAGCATAAATTTGTGGGCTTATCAGGGTTACTGCCAGTACTTGAAGAATGTACAAATGCTGAACCTTGGTACCTGAAGTCAGTTACTGAGCTAACTACCTGAAGTCACAGTACCTGGGTTTTCCCTCATACCCAACAACAAAAAAAAAAAAAGCCGAAGAAAGTTCATTTTCTGAAGTTGTAACACTTGTCTGATTTAAATAATCAGTTTAGGCATTCCAATAATAATGACAGACATGTTATTGGAATGACATTCCAATAATAAGATTTTCTGTTAAAAAGTAGAGATCTGGTGCCTGCTAGTAAGCGTGGGAATACGGGCAAAAAGAATGCTTGAACTGGGCATTAAAAATGAATCCTGTATCTCTCAGAAGTGAAAGGTTCCCTCAAGATTTCTATTACCGTTTCTCAGCAGGCCAACAAATTTGATAGCAATTTGGTGCTCCCAAGCAAAAATACAGAAAGTTTCAGGTCAGTCTCTATTGTCCTGGTAGGAGAGAAGATAAAGCACTGAACAGCAGCTACCTTCAGTTACCAAGGATTACACAAACCTGAAGGATTCCCTTTTATTTCAAACCCATGCTGGGCAAATCGGGTTACTTCTGAAATCAGAAGACTGTGCTGCATTAGCTTTCTGCAGATACATCATTACAGCTGTCATTACAATAGTTTTCTTCTATTTTCTGTAGGAACCATAGGCAACTGTACAATTTTAGAAAGCTCCTCTATTACATACAGGTCTGTCTCTCTTCCCTCTATCTGATTTGAAGGGCAATAGATAAAATCTCTAATTCAAGTGAATATGTGATGCTTTCACCTTCTCCTTTATCTTCAATTTTCTGTTTTTTCCCCTTACCCCCATTTTTTTTTTTTTAATGTGGGATACAGTCACACTTGTTTCCCTTAAAAATATTTCAAAACACACAGTTTTGGTATAGTGTTTAAATCACATGCGCATGATCCCAGCCTGCATAACACTGTATAAATTCACTAATTTTACTCCATCTTTTGAGCAGAATACTTTTCACCCAAATACATACTAGTTTGGTACCTATTTTAAGTCATTCTGTGGAGATGGACAGAGACCTGCCACAAGGCAATTTATCACAATCACCTTTAACATCCATGTGAGGGTGGACAAGAAATGCACTGTGGAACAGCTTTCTCCCTTGCTCGCTTGGTAGTGACCAGAAGGTGGCACCTAGATGATGAGCTCAGACCATCCACTTACACTTTATATGGGTACCTTCAGCAGGATCAGTCCCGTCCATCATCGTCATGCCACAGTGCATCCTACAGTCCCACCAGAATACAGATAAGGAGGGCTTGCTCCAGAGCTTTTTTGATTCAAACCTCCCAATGTCCAAGTCATTACTTGACTGTCAGTGAGTACACTGCCCCGTGCCCATCGATCTCATCTTATTCACCCTTACCTATCAAACCTACTACCTGACCACAGCATGAGCCACGTTTTCATTCTGCCTAACAACTCATTGTGCCATTTCTCTCTGGACCTCCTTCTCCCTGGCTGTCCCTTAGGGTTGTCCCTTAGGCAGGGAAGGAAAGTGCAACCAAAGCCTCTAACTAGCATTTTCCTTATGAAAATGTATCTTCTCTGGTCTCCTGCAAAACACAACACCCTTGCACTAACTGGGCCTCTGGTAACTCATGACTACTAATTTGTTCATGCAATTCTTCCCCCACCACCACCCCCCCCCCCCAAACAAGAAACTCCCTTGTCATCGGGCTTCCCAAAGCCACTAAGCAACTACATTTTATCTACCTGTTGAATCTTTACATAATCCTAAACTTGAAGCTCTCTGGTTGTTTCAAACTGTATTAGCACATATGGCCTACGTGACTGTAAGAGCCTCTATCCAATGGCTACTGTCACGCACATTATTACAAATAGCTGTTGCAGCCTGCTGCTCCTGGGTTATAAAACAAATTTGTTTTTAAAGAGAAGATTATAGTACCTCTCAACCCTCCCTATAACCTCTGAGGATTTATCAGAGACTGAGAACATTTTGTTAAAAGTGTTAGCAAACCATGCCTAGCGTAGCCTCCCCCTTTGAGGATTTTCCTGCAACTTTAAAAGCAATTCTTTTAAAAACTCCTTTCGGAGTTAAAATCGTTTTGCAGTGATCTTTCTTTTCACATGAAACAAAGAGCCAAGCACCGATTTAGCTCACTAAAGCTTAATCATTAAGTTAAGGTGACTAATTTAGCACTATCACTACCTTCAAAGTGTCTTTCACATCTCAGTTACCTAATTCTGAAGGGGCCTATCTTCCTCCGTTGACTAGAAGGAAAGCATAAGTAATTGCATCATTAATGTAGATACTTCGGCAAAGTGTGTGGAAGTAGGTAAGCTGAATATATGCCTCATTACTGTGGTGTGAAGCTTGGAAACCCAAACTCTATGTGTTTGATAAATAAGAGACAATTAAAATCTCAGCATTAACTATTTTGTAAAATCCTCTCATTTTAAGGGTGGCATAATAGTTTCAGATGCTACTCCATGATTACCAATCTATCACATCGTAAAGGAAAATAATAAGGCACAGTGCTTTTGCAAAAAGGGTGATGGGATAATTTATGTCTAAGGAGACATGCTGAATGCACGTTCCTTCTGTGTCAATGCAATTTAGCAAGTTAAGGCAGATGAAGAATGGAGGTTGTGAGAGTTTCTTGTTTCGCCTGTGAAGCTGAGCTCATTAAGACATGCCTGAAAAGTCTCAATTTCTAAGCAGAATTCTAGTCTGGTTATTTGTTTATATTGCACAAGATTGTGAGTGTTACCATCAATTGAGCCCATTCTTCTTTCTCTGCATTTTATTTTATCACGCACACAGAGCAGCTGCTGACCTCATTTGGACTACACTTTCCTCTCAGTTGACTTTGAAGAAAAACTGTATCAGCATCAACAGGCAAATTTACTAGTATTCACCCAACCATTACAAAGGTAAAAACTCATGTTTCCCTGCCCTGGCATTCATCAAAGCCAGAGACACACGCAAAAAAGAAAGGGCACGCTCCAATGACGTACATCCAGCGATGGGAAACCTGCCACAGCATCAGCTCACTGCGTCTCAGGCACAGTACACAGCACTTACACGGGCTGCTTACTCTGACCCCTGGAAATCTGTTCATTTGCTGTAATCCCTACTTAGCAGCCACAGACACTTCAAGAACCAAATTTTGCCCAGGGAGTACATACTTTGGTTATGCCCACCTTTTCTCTTTAGCTGGCAAATAATTTGGTACTTTGATAAAGACTGTCAATATTCAAACACGTTTCTGATTTCAGGTGGGAGGGGGGAAACAGAAATATTCTAGAATATTTCTAATTTTCATAAAAAACAGAATAGGAGAAAATGGAATAGAAAGAAAAAAGAACAGAATAGAATGGAGAAAGTGCTGAGTCTGTTGGTTTGACACCGTTTTTTCTATTTTGGGGATTCTGCTTATCTGGCTGAGGATTCAGAGAAGCCTCTTTTTTCATCTTTTCTTGTGCACTGTCAGTGGTGATAAAGGAATGAAGTACAGAGAAAAATAAAGGTTACCCTGCACTGTTGAGCCCACCATTGACTTAACAGGAGAAAAAGGCAAAACTGACAACTAAAACTGGGTGTCCTGCTCAGAAGCAAAGCCTCTGATCTGTGCCACCCTGCAGAACCAGGGAATAGACCTACTCAAATAACTGCAGAGTGCCGCTCGTTAAAAGTAACCATCTAAAACAGACAGAGAAAGAACAGGCAGAGCAGCTCAGGCAACAAAAAAGAGCCACTTCTGTCACTTGCAAAAGAAGAGATTCTTCTCCCCTCCTGAATTCATCAGCTTATAGGAGAAAAAAAAAATGCAACCTGGATAAAGGAAAGAACAGAACAGTGTGCTAGTGGATGAGAGGCAATCAAAAAGTCAAGACAGGCAAGGTACAAACTAAAGGATTAAACTGAAGGACTGTGCTGGATGAGATGTTCTGTGCCTGGGTGAGCTGGTGCAGGATTTGAACTCGTTGAAAAACCTTGGGGGGTTTTGGAAGGGCTGTGGGGGTCGAGCTGGGCTACTTTTCAGCCAGCTCGGGTCCCTAACCAAGACGGCTGTCTGGTCTCAAAAGGGTTCACGCCAACAAAGAACAGGGGGGTGAAAGAGCAGAAACTGCTTTTTTTATTGGTAGAGCTGGCCGAAACAGTATATACTCTATATGGAAAACATTCTATTTCTGCAGCTGGCAATGGCAATTTCAGGCAAGAAACAGAGGATGTGGGAGCTAATGGCAGAATATTGTTCCTGCAGACTTCAAGTTAAGCTGTTTCTTAGCACGGCAATTTTAACTTCAGCTATTTAACACTGTTGCTAACACCTTGAAAAATTACATGTTACAAAACCTGCAATTTTTTTTTTCCTGCCACACTTTCAAATCAATACGCATTAAGTGAGTGCTCTGTTACACTTCAGCAATGACCACTCCAACAGCTCATCAGCTCATCTGCGTGTCCCTCTGCAGCACACCTGCAGAAGTCACACACACAAACTTCATTCAGGGACTCCACCACCACCCCACTTGTATTCCTAAATAACAGCCCACGTTCCTCATGCATTAACAGCCCACTGCTGTGTCCTTTTATTTCTTTTTTCTTCACAATCCTACATGCTTGACACAGATGGCCAGCTGTACTGATGCATGGGGCCTTGGAGCAGGGAAGAGGCCGTGGGATTGCTCGGCACTGCAAACTGGGTGGTTCCCAGCAGGCACCGTCCCGACAGGAGCCCTTCTAGGAAGCACGAGCTCACACTACATCCTCGCACTCACAGCCTTCTGCCATCTGGCTGTCACTCTGTCTCAAGACATAGACTGACATACTGGGACTTCATGAATTAGAGCTCTGATGTGGTGTTCCTGTAAAATCATGAGATCTGCCAGTAAGAATCATAGAATGGTTTGGGTTGGAAGGGACCTTTAAAGGTCATCTAGTCCAACCCCCCTGCAATGAGCAGAGACATCTTCATAGAATCATAGAATGGTTCGGCTTGGAAGGGACCTTAAAGATCATCAAGTTCCAACCCCTTGCCATGGGCAGGGACACCTCCCACTAGACCAGGCTGCTCAAAGCCCCATCCAGCCTGGCCTTGAATGTTTCCAGGGATGAGACACCTACCATCTCTCTGGGCAACCTGTGCCAGTGCTTCACCACCCTAATCATAGTAAAAAATGTCTTCTTTATATCTAGTCTGAATCTACCCTCTTTTAGTTTAAAACCATAACCATTGTCCTATTGCTACAGGCCCTATTAAAACGTCTGTCCCCATCTTTCCTGTAGGCCCCTTTTTATATATTGAAAGGCCACTATAAGGTCTCCCCGGAGCCTTCTCTTCTCCAGGCTGAACAGCCCCAACTCTCTCAGCCTGTCCTCATAGGAAGGTGCTCCAGCCCTCTGATCATTTTCATGACCCTCCTCTGGACCCACTCCAACAGGTCCAATAGTTGGTCCCGTTCACCTCCTTGCCACTGTAATTTTCAATACTAGTCTGTGACAAGGCACCAACCAGCAAATGCTGGGACATATCCTACTGTTACACACCACAACGCCATGCTAAGCCCACCCAGTGGAGCACCTGACAGAAATGCCCAGAAAAGCCATGAGCTCAGCTCTGAACCTGCGGGCAGCATGGCCGAAGCAGCACGGCGCTGCATCCCTGTTGGTTAACCTGAGATGGGGCCTGCTAAGGTCACATTGTAGTTTCCCTTGGTTCCGTTTTGTCCTTCTGTCCATGTGTTCTCTTAAACTGGCATTAATTTTATAATGATCACCAGTATCAGGACGCGTATCAGCTTTCAGGTGGAAGGGAAAAAAAAACAGTAAAAACTATGGTGAACTAGAACAGTCTTCCTTAAGGACAGACTTAGATAGCCATTTTGTGTCATTTGTATTGCTCTCTTCTTGGTTCCATAGTCCCAAGGAGCCAAAGGGAAGTATAGGTCTTTGTTCAAATAGATCTAAAATGAAATGCCTAAAGTAAGACTGTAGCACCCAGCAGAGCCGACCATAAAAAGTGCGCATGGGGGATGATGTCCCCAGAACTCTATTACATGGCAGTATCCCAACTCCATTCTCAGCCTAGAGACCGCAGGAGTCACATATAGCTGCTGTTGTGCTTAAAGCCACCCAAGGGCCTAACCCAGTTAATTTTCTGGTTTATCAGCTTATCTTTTGGTAAATGGCAAACTACTGGGACCACACTCCTGGGATGTGGGACACTTGGGTCTCCTGCCTGATCTGCAGCTCCCACCTCTGGACACAGTGCCCCGTCAGGGCTATGAGCAACTGCATGGGGGTTTATCCAGCTGGGGAAGATAGGCCACTGCACAGCTCCAAACTGTACTTCACTGCATCAAAGACAGAAGAAATATGTGCAAACCTACTATCAGATTCCACATGTGCATGTGTATTCCATATATTATAATTTTTCTACATATGTCAAAACCATATTGCTTGATCCTATCCTTTGGTGAAGCACATGATTGCAAAGGGCTTTGGTTTTTTTTCAGTTCTACACTTCAGGTATCTTCATCTGTCTGTCACTGACTTTTTTTGGATAGTGTTCCTGTGAAACCATATAGCTGATGCGTAGGACCATGTGCTCACCAAAGCCTCAAGAAGCACTGTTTTATTCACTGATTGAGGAAATTGTACCTGAAGTGAGCAAGGACAAGGCCCTATCTGTGTTTCAGATGCTAACATCTAAATTCTCTCCTTCAGGAGAAGAAAGCAACTAATGCACCATCCCACGCTTCTCTTCAATATGCAGGAAGCTGATTGCCCACCGAACCCTAAGTACTTGTGAAGTCCTTCATTTTCCCATTTGACCTCTAAGCAAGCTCTTATCCTCAGAGCATTCCTCATCCACCTCCCTCCCCACTGTGACACCACACGCTGCACTTACTGCTTTGCATGTTAGCAGCACCCAAAGACCCTGGGACGTTTCATTCTTTGATCAGAGAAATAGATTTATTGTCTCTTTTGGACTTAGCAATCAGCCCAGCTACTAGGTCGGAGCCAAATCAGCAGCGGCAACAAGACCATCTAAATTTACACCTGACACAGCATTACTCGAACCAAGGGCATAATTCTGAGCGATGTTCAGGATGCCACGGTGCAGTGCTGGTCAGCAGCTGGCTTGCAAATTGACCACAGGTCCGTAGATCAAATCAAACATTTTAATTATCTTGTATTTTGCATGAAATCATTACGTCTCCTGTAATCGCCACCTGTAAAATTACTGTAGGAGTAGGGAACTTTATAACCATCTCTGAGGCAGTCGGGCATTTTATTCTGCCTCCTCGGTATCATTCATGTCTTACATTCCTATTAAGCAGCCAGGTCTGACATCTGTCTCTCTAACCCACTCCCACAGATAACCACACACGTCTGCATGTAAATGATTAACACTCCCCTCTCGTGAAGCCACACATCTTTGCGCTCCAGTGAGAATAACTGCTTATACCATTGCAAATAATAAAACGTGTCATTCAATCCTTGTAATAAAAGCTTAAAATCCAACGTGAAGTGATGTGGGTGTAAGTCAACATGAGCGTGTTGGACTCAAAGGCAGTTTAACACTATTCGTGGGATCAAAGATGAGTAAATTGGCTCTCCTGGTTCCTCTACCCTACCATCATCCTAGCGCACAGACTTCTACTAAGAATAACCTATTACACGGTGCTGAAATCCCCACAGTGATCATTCCTCTTTGTCTACTCTGCCCTCTTAATTCTGGCATATAAATTACACCACCTTTAGTTGATAAGGGAAAATTCAATGCTGATGCATAGAACAGTAAATAACCCATATTTAATACCTATCAAAAAGCTTATTTCTTCAGTCTGCTTTACTGACGGGCATACGTAACTTCATAAAGCAGTACAGTATTCCAGGAGACATTTAGCAGTGTACCCTTATGCTACTGCAATGTGTTTGTACTTCCATCTTTTAACACAGCGCACGTTTCAAACACATGTAAAGACAAGTATTCCATCCTCCACCACAGATTTCCAGCCCTAAATAACCGAGCTCCAGAGATGCACATTTCTCCTAACTGCATCCTACCATCAGATACTAATATAAGGAAAGGAGAAACATAGAGGAAGCATAGCTAACACTTTAAATTGATCTGATGTTATTTAGTTAGAAAAAAGGTTTTCTTCCTATTTCTTCACTCTCCCAGGATAGTATGATTTGTTTCTCGTTTTAAAAGTCTATTCATAGAATCATGATGCATGACCTTCCTTTCTTCCACTAGAATAATATGTTCTTAAATGGAGCCCACACCATATTTTACTCTTCACAACTGCTGCTAGAAGCATTATTGCTCTTTTCTTGCTAGAAGTGTTTCTTGCTGGAACCACGACACCAGGAACAAGCAAGCCTCCGCTAGAGGGAACGCTTAAAGGCACAAAGAAACCAAATCTCCCACCCTCAAAGCGTTCCCCGACTCCGGATGCAATGGCGGTGACATTCGCTTCACGTAACTTGGTGATGCCATTTTTTTTAAAGCCTGAGCTACAGGAAGCAAATCACATTGGTAAATTTACTGAAGCAACAAAAGTAAAGGACATTCAGAAAGATAGGCAAGTATCCCCTTACAGGAAGGAAGTGCTGTACCAAAGCATTTCAAGCCTTACACGGCTACTATTTACACAGACCTTTTTGTGAATACACTCTCATCGCCTGTAATTTATCAGCCTTGCCCAGCCTACCCAAAAGGTGATCTAAGGGCTCATATGCCATTTCCATGGGAGATGGGACATTAAAATAATATATATTCCAGCTCTTTGATTCCCATTGATTTTGTGGGTAATACAATAACCAGAATGAGATAGCTGAAACCAATAAAAACTGATTTATAGCATTAAAGGCATTCTTTATAGCACTTATTTATGGTACATTACATCTGAAATCCAATTTCACAGGCTGCTGTTTGAAACTTTCTGTTCAATCATAAATACACTACACACAGCATAGCTCAGTGCCACAGAGTCAGATTATACAAATGCCTGTGTTCCCAGAAGGAACTGCACTTCTGCTCCAATCGTGGTAAATGAGTTTGACAGTAATTTTTCCCAACCAACTTCCAACCAAAAAGTTCCAGTCAGCACTCAATAAATTTAGAATATACGGTTACTCCGTTAATCATAATAAACATCTATTTATTCACATACTTCAGTTATTGAAAAGGCATTAACAGAAATCACGGAAAACAAACTCGGCATCTGTTAGTTGATAAACTACTAAATATACGTAAGCATGCTAGCAGGGGAAGTGTTTGGAAAACGCACACAAGCAGGCACATGTACCACTCCCATTTACAGGGATGGGAACGTTACAATCCTGCTAGTTTAATTTTCAAAGGGTGAAAGGAAGGAGCCTCCCCAACGCGTCTCAAAGCTGCTCACTTTAAAGGAACAGGCCACATTCAGGTCACTTACTATAATCATTGTCAAGGAAAGGGCAAAAAATCAGATCTGACTTTTACAGAGGCACTGTCATCTGAATCTGGAGCAAGTTCTTATTTATTTGAAAAGGCTTTTCCCTGCAAGTAAAATCACCGCAAACTATGTTTGTCAGGCTTTATACAAATTTAAGTTGAAAGATGTTTTCTCCCTGTCTCTGATATGAGGGCAGACTTTATCTTTGTGTGATGTTTCCTTTCTCGGTTATAAGAGATTATTTTTAAAGATGCAACTACACTGATGTGTTACAAACCAGAGTACCTGTAGCGTTGCTACTAAAAGGAATAACGAAAAAAATCCTATTGTGGCATATCACGTTTTGCTCCTCTAGAGACACTACTCCATAGAGAAATAGAGCGAGACAAAATTAAACCTCCAAACACACAGGAATACTCTTGGTCTTTGGTTCCTCAGCTATAAAGCCACAGATTCCTGTGTGGAACCGAAGAGATACCAATATCGTAAAAGCAGACAGTGGCTGGAGAACAATGAAATATATGTCAACTTGATATACATTTGGGAGTAGGGAGGGGGGAACAGGAAAAGGGAACCTAAATCCCAGGTTGTCTATTGAGAACAGACCTGACCTGACCTGTCTATTTTATACAAAACCCCTGCAGGAAGCAGGAGGGAGGGAAGGACACTTTCAGTGAGGAAACTTAAGACTGCAAAGCATCAATAATTTAATATCCAGTCTTTACCCTCCAGAACACCAATTCAAATCCAATTCACGTCAGCGGTGACACAAACTTATTAGCTGGACTGCATGTTGAAATGATATGATAGACTTAATTGGTTTCTAGTGTACATGACATAAAGCTGGCCACTACTGTTGACATTCGTAGCAAATTATACAATGGGTTGAAGACTACAGATGATGAACACCCCCCCAGAATAGACTCCCCCCTTCAGTGCAAGTTGGGACAGTCCCCAGAAGAAATACTCCCTTGTACTGTAGAGGGAACCGACCTAACATTAAAGCAATATAAAAAATAAACTAATGAGAATTTGTTAGCTTGTGGCATGTATTTTTCCAAAGAGTAATTACTGTATAACACGGACATTTATTTTATTATATTGTATCAATTTTTTTGCCACTAAAAGGAAGGTTTGGCCACTAAAAGCCAAGTATTGGGCAAGACCACACAGCTGGCTGACGTGGACATGATCAAACATTTGACAGCTTGTATACCTCTAAATTATAACCCAGATTAAATTATAACACAGCTGTAGCACAGTGAACCCAAGGATGAAAAGAGGCAGAATGGAAAACAACTGCAGATCGCGTTAAGCACGTCCTGGTCACAGGCACAGAAACACATTTGCATTTTCCTTGACATCGTTTAAAATGACTTGTACTTGAGAAAATACCGAACTGTGTACCATCTTAGAAGTCTTCTGGACATTAAACACAGACTCAGAGGCCTCACGGAAAAAACATTTATATACATTTCACTGAAACTAAAAGATACGATTTTGAGTTTCAATGAAATAAAATTCGCTAGGCTTGATCATAAACTGTCCACACCCACATCACGATTCACTTCAAGACAAGGCATATCTAAGTACATAAGCTTATGGTATTTCCAAAAGAGATTTTAATGACATTTTCAGACCAAAGCCCCTTGCACAGTCTTCTTAGAAAATAAGTAGTACAGCTACAAAAACATTTTTTCCATTTTTCAGCAATCCAGTATTTTGCTTACATTGCAGTTGAATTTGTATAAGAATTTGTGAAGAGTCTGCTCAGAATATTAAATGCAACATGCTGGCACTTCGATGCCCTTTCCCATGGAAAAACGTCCCCAACTAATCCATGAAACAACCTGTTTGAAAACCTAGAAATTCTGTAGTCTGTCCCAAGGAGAGATTAACAAGGCCAGCAAAATTTGAAAATCAGAGAAAAAATTTCAGTTAGTCAATCAAGACTGAAAAAAGCCTGAGGTCATTAGAAATACTTCACTCAGATCAATGTAAAACATTACGCATATTATTGTATACAATGCATAACGCTTAGAAAACTACTTGAATTGCTCATACTTCTGAATTCTTCATTAAACCACTCTAATGTGAAAAAAATGAAATTTATAGTGGATAGTTCACTGAATCCCTGCTTCACGTAGACGTTCAGCTAAGAAGATGGAATGAATTTGAAAATTAATAAAATATTAAATCTTTATTTTACGTTATAGATTGCAAACAAGCATTGAATCCCATTGTTCAGTTCCAGTAAAGTATACTCTTTGAAAAAGAATACACGAGTGTCAGAGGGATCCAAAAACACAGTGAGAATGGTAAAAGGCATGAGAAATCTCTTTAAGCAGATAAATTACTAAAATGATAAATGATGCTTGTATTTGTATTTTCTTCCTAAAAGACAAGATCAAATTCAAAGGTAATACATTTAAGACTGATTAAAGGAACTTTTTTTTAATTACATATAATACACGTCCACAACATAAACTGCAAGCTAGGCTGCTAAAAACACAAAAATACAATTCAGCGATGCTATGGATTATGACAACACCCCCAAATTACTCTAATGTCTTTTTTTTTTTTCTTTTAAATGAAATACATAACTCCTTAGACCTGAAGAAAGTGACAAATACAATGCTGATGCAGGTGTAATGCTTCACATTGACACATAGCTTTTCTCTGAATACCTGAGTAGGAAATTAATAGCATAACAGACACCAAAGTAAACACGTTATGAAATCTAGATCAATCTGGCTAACCAAAGAAAAGCAACAAAGAATCATGAAATGGATTCAGCTGCAGCAGGAATTCAAACTTCACTCTACGGCCTATGGGGTAGACCGATGGGTGGACGACAGGACACACTAAACCTCTTCAGCATGTGCTTAGCCTCCAACATCAAGGTAATTAATTAAAAAATACAAGTGTTTTCCCTGTTTGGGCATTGTTTTTGCTGTTCCCTTGTTTCAGAAACTTACTAAAAAAAGGCAAAAAACCCAACAGAAATGGAAACATGTCTGGATAAGATCTCTTGGTTTCTCAAATTCAGTTCCTTAGAGTAAAAGGTGCCTCTCTCATGACCCCCCTCATGAGTGGATTAAGCCCCATTTCAAAAGCAGCAAAGAGGGTGATTAAACATAAAATAGCTATGCAACCTAGCACAGACACTAAAGAAGTGCCATTTGCGAAGCCTGTATCTCTCACAAGAGGAGTCAGGTACAAGGACAAAGAAAGTAGGCATGTCACACGATCTACAGCGAAGGATGGCACATAAATCTAAGAGCACATTACCTGGAATCCCACCTAACCTCGTAGATGTTTGAAGTCTCATCTGCGGTGCAAAAGGAGTGGGTCTGATTTTCTGCCCCACTAATAGCTTTGTTTTCTTTCGGGCTACTCCCATCTATCCCAGACTGGACTGAGCAACATTATTTTTGTGTGTTTTCAACACACTGGAAATGGCTGTGTTGCAATAAATACGAACGGGGCTCCATAGCAAGAAACTGGGCAGGCGCTTGCATGCTGTGGCACGCAACGAGCAGGCATACGGCCATGCTTGGGAGTCTACTCAGATACTCAGATCATGCAGATACAGACCTGCATGGAATAGACGAAGAGGAACCTTGTGCCTTTTTATCCACATTTTCCGAGAGCAGTCCCTAGAGCGAACTGTCCCCAGGCGAGGTGAACCCGTACCTGGTAAAACCATCTGCCTTTAGGAACATGATGCACACCCCAGGAATGCCTCGCTCCTGAAAAGGTGAAGGGTGATTGCTAAGATGACCTTATGATCAAAACTAGATGCCTTAGAAATGGGACAAAAGGTGGAGAGAGAGTCCAGGGTCAGCACGGAAGGGCATCAAAACCATTTGGAGGAATGCTTTTGTCATATATATCAGCCCTGAGTTGCACACTCTCAAAATAATCCTCTGGGGCCACAAGGAGGAAAGGCACACAGACTCTGAAATGGCCCCGCAGTGAACTCCCGCTTCCCGCGCTGAAACGACTGGACTCTAATAAGCCATTAGCCGGCAAAAAAAAAAACTCAACAAACAATGCCAAAAAAACCCAACTTTGTTATTTGGTTCTGACTTTCAGAGAAATTCAAAGCGTACTATTTTCCCCAAATTCTAAAAGACAATCAAAAGACCTCTGCCGATGTTTTCCCACTGGTACGTGAAGAAAAGTCTGAAAATCACAGCACTAAAAGTACACAGCACTCGAAGTCTGAATTCAGAGTACTTCCACCTACCACAAAAAGATCCTGCTTGCATTAAAATCAAAGGATAAGGAAAGATGAGGTAATGCACTAAAAAGCAAATTTAAAATGGTGTCCCAAACACTGCAGAGCAAACATTTTATGACACATGCTATGTATTTTCCTAATTTTTCCTTTTCATTAGAATCATTAGAATCTCAGAAACAGGCATTTTGTTACCGTGCCATAATTTAGGCACCAAAAAAATCGTCAGTCTCAGCAATTCAAAGCTGTGATTTAATAGGATAATGTTGAAGCACACAATGAAGAATTATAATTATTAAAGCAAACTGTACTTTGTATTTCATTTTCATTTATTTCACATCTAAAGACTTTATTATGTTTTATTTACTAATTCATAAGATTTAAAAATCTGTAAAGCGCTTTCAATTATTGATGTGACTCAAGCTCTCAAATGTGCTCAACATATTCCTGGCCTCATAATCTAAAGCCTAGAGGCTCTTCATTCGTCCAGCTGTGCACAGACAGAGAAAAGAAGGGAGACGCCCCAAACCAGCCAACACCACGCAGTATGAGACCTGTGGAAGTTTAACTTTGAATTTACAGCCTGATGTTACAAACCTTGATAACAACTGGCAGGCGGAGCCATCACCTACACCCTGAGCATGAGATACAGCGTATTTCATTTTGTTCCTGGAGCACAGATAACCACAGAGGACACGCTATCATCAGAAACCTTGCATATTTGGAGGGCTTCACCCACTCTGTAAAATGTTAAGAACTTTAAATGAGAGAATCTCTACTGGAGAGTGGGGTTTTTTTTCTCAGTACCTGTGACAGGTAAACAAAATCTACTTGCTGTATTAGCTCTAAATCTTTCAGAAAGTATGTGTTGTATAATGAAAATTAGAAATTCTTGCTTTTAACTGACTTTTCCCTAATTAATAACCAATGTGCTTCCTACGTTCTTATGACCATTGTCAATGAAGTCCATGAACTCACTGCAATTGGGAAAGTTATGGTGTGCCAGAAGTGCTTCATAATTATTCTAAGTTGATGAATAATTTTTATGAACAAGTAGAGCAAAACCAATTCACCTCATTTTCAGTTAGAAGTATTTTTAAATGGTATTGTCTGCAGCAGTTGTACCAGATGGCAACCAAGACACCCTGCTCTTTTTTGAAAGTTCGTAACATCCCTTTCATCAGTCATCTTTTCCACTCTAATCCAGTAATATATATTTCTGAGAGTTTCTTTGACTGAAAAACCAAGTCATAACGGCACAGAGAAAATATTACCTAATATGTGCAGTCTTGCAAACGTCTTTAAATTGGATCAACATTTTTTCAATCTTTTTAAAGTTAATTTTTAATATTATCGTAGCCATTAAGTATAATAGTAGTAATCTGCCAAAGCCTTCTACTGAACAGTGCAGCTCTATGAAGCTGTCTGGTAGTTAGGAAAGGGAGATCACATTGCAGTTACCTCCACACTACTCAAATTGAGTGGTACTCAATTAATTTTGACTGTAGGAGCAGCAGGGAACGAGTGGTCAGGTATAAGCTCGCTTTGACTATGCCTTTCTGACATGATGGGGTAAAACAGCAGCTTCTCCAATTTTCAAGGATGTTTGTACTGAAAAAAATCTCATCACACGTACAACCCCTTTGGATATTGATGATGTACTGCCAAGAAGCTTCATGGGTTCCTACTCTAAGCTCTGCAGTTTCTTGACTGCAGAACCGGAGACACTACGAGGAGACCTACCTTTTCTGATTTGTGTAAGGTGGTGGGTGATTTCCCCATAGCCATGGGTTGTAAAATGTTCCTGCTGAAGTCCTCAGAGTCAAGGAAAGACTCATCTCTGACTTCTTGCTCTTCCTAACAGAGGCTCAGCAGGGCCCAGCACCGCCTGGGCAGAGATGCTAAAAAGGCTGACAAGGTGCACAGCCAGGCATGAGCATGCCAAGCCTCACTTGCTCAGATTAGACAAAATACATTTTCAGGTAAGTCATTTTCGCAAACAAAACAAACACTAAACCTGCCCATTACAAAAGGCAAATGCTCTCACACAGGGCAAGGAATTTGGGAAGAAGCATTTTAGACCTTGAATATTTAAATGTCCTTTTCACCAAAACAAGGAGAGAAAAAGGGGACGAGCTCGAGTACCTGAAAACTAACTAAATTCAGAGGGAGGCACCAAAGGATAAGGCCTAATTTCAGAAATACGCGTCAAAGACGGTAAGATAGCTCAAACAGAGCAAAGATACCAAGCAGCCTGTCTCTAGGCAGAGGCACTGTGGAACCTGCAATTTGTGCTGTGAGGGAAGAGAACTGCAGAAAAACCTCATGAAACCGAGTGATTAGCCAATAAAATGGCAAGTGAAATTCAGTGTAAACAAATGTGGTGCACATGGGGAAAACAGTAATCTGAACCACGCATTCAGCCTAGCAATGAGATAGATCTTAATGGGCTGTTTCCTCTCAGGAACGAGACTGCAAGATAACAGGAATTTTTATTAAAACATAAGCTCTGGGCTGACCAACGGCGTATGCTCCAGGGTTGGTGGGTCACCCCAACCAGACGTCTTTTTCTTTTAAACAATGTATTCAAATGCCTTTCTGCAACGCATCTCTGTTGCAAACATCAGATTCTGAGGCTCCGGCTGTAATTTGCTTTGTGCTTCCCCACTCTTAACAGAATCACACTGGAACGGTTAAAATGCTCTATTAGGCCTATTTAGGTAAATCCTACTACGCGGTTTATTATCTTACAATAACAATATTATGGTAAATTGTTCTTGAGCCATTTTCCCATCTTAAGAATAACACCACAACACTCAACATCACTTCCCCTTTTTTAAAAAAAAGCTGCACCCTGACCCAGGACTTACCCTTCATGGAAAGGGCTTTCCCCAGTACCTAGAAATGCTTATTCCTTAAAACAACGCTCCCTGGAAACACCTCACAAAACAAAGTTACACTGCTTGTTTGAATAGGCAGAGCAGTAATGCGTATTCGCAGAACTAAGAGACTCAAATGTTTTCTGCTGTTGCAGCAAAGCACAAAATTGAGGTCCAGCCTCAGAGCACACAGGCAGCCACACACTAGCTCCTTCTCCATTACCTCCGTCTGGTACAAAAGAGGCAAAATAGGAAGAAATGAAAAATGTTTTGCACAAGCTTCATGCTACTCAGCCTGTCAACTCTGTGAATCTCAGCGAAGAGCAGGGTCAGAGCAGCCGAGGAGCTATTCAAAGTGTTCACAAACAGGTTGGACGGGGCCTTGAGCAACCTCATCTACTGGCAGATGTCCCTGTCCATGGCAGGGGGGATGGACTAGATGATCTTTGAACGTCCAACCCAAACCATTCCATGATTCTATTCAAATTAATACTTTGGCAGCAACAACACTGCCAAAGGTCCACCTAAAGCAGCCGAGAGTAACCACACACAGCACACCTTGACCACTCGCTGTCCTACTTGCAGCGCAGAGGATTGCCCAGAAGAACAGGGGAAGAACGGTGACAGGACCTCGTTATTTATTCCTCCTTTGTAACCCCATAGCAACATAAGGACCATTGTGCTGAAGAAAGGAGCAAGTATAGGAAAAACTGGAATCCCAGCAAAGGTTAACAGGAAAGGTACAGTTCGTGCCATTTGTCATATTATATTTTGTTTTTCCTCTTCCCCAACAACCGTCCCCTCCCTGCACAGAAAGGAACCCTTTTTCATGATAAGGTATTTTTGTGGTATGAAAAATTTAATGAGCAGATGGAACAGTGATCCATTATCCATTAAAATATTGCAGTGGGTTAATCCAGCAAATAAAAATGGAGAATGAAGCAGATGGCCGTTTATAGTTCTCTTGATTTCTTAAATATTCCTTCCTGGTGCGCAGCCATTCTTATATTTAACATGAAATGCACAGTTCTCACCATGTGCACATTATGCAACCATTCCTATGACCTCATAAACATTACATCTTATAGAGCAATTATTTTTTATGCCTTTTTTTAAAGGAAAAGCTTTATCATTTCATGGCAAATTACTCCCAGATCTCAGATATCTTGAAATAATTTGAAATAGCTGCCAACAGCAAATGATAAATCCACCAAATGCAAATATTTACTCAAGATACTTTTTGGATGTATCTTAATTTTCTGGGTTCAAGAAAAAATATAGGAAAAGCACTTTGATGTGGGATTTGCACATCGTATTTCAAGTATTTAATATTTTGTCAAACACACGTGCCAGGAAAACAGGTACCTGAGCTCCTCTCTCAGTGTGATAAACTGGAAATAGCTGCTTCGTTAAAGTGATTACAATTCATACTGAAATAGCAACTAAGTATAGGCAACCGCTACTTTGGATTTGATAAGAACATATTCTCTGTCACTAAAAAAAGTCCATATAAAAATCAGTGATTGTCTCTTAGTTGTCTACATGTATGACAACCACGTCCAAAGCTTGTCTATATTCCTTGCAAAAAGTTGACTGTTTAAATAGCTTAAAAATGCACTTCCTCTGTTCTGAAACCCGCATGAAGTTAACAATTTCTAAAAATAAGTTTTGTCATTAAGATGCACTAAGACATTAACACACCAAGTGCAATTAATATACCAGCAATTCATTCTGCTGTGTGCGAAAAGGGAGTATGAGTCTTATACACCAACTAATCTCTATTATACTGACAGGTAAAGAGGCACTTACATATATATTTTGTAATCGGGTACTGCCCTGTAGGTAAAAAATAGAGTGTAACCATCATCAAGTTTTATACTTCTACTCACTTTTTTATTACTACTTTAGTAATCTACCACATCTTAATCCACTCCACTGTGCAAGGAGGACAGCACCCAGGAGAGGACAGGAGTGCCTAGACAGAAGAACCTCCATGGAGAAGAGGCTGTGTCCTGGTTTGAGGTAAAATAGAACTAACTTTCTGGTCAGTAATTTTACTTCTTAGCTAGGCTTCTTCTAACTCTCTGAAATTAACAGCATGTTGTGCCAAAACGGTTCATTCTCAGAGTGGTCAGACCAATGTTTACAATTAGTGCCAAGGAATGGTATGCAGAGAGGCTCTTGCTTATACTTATTGCTATAACAACCAAGGTCAGATAATTTCGTTATTTGCCCCCTTGGAGGGTTGGAAGCGGAAAAGCGTAGAGGGTTCTCACCTGCAGGGAGGAGCACACAGGACAGGTGACCAAAAATTGACCAAGAGGGTTATTCCATCCCATCTGCCTCATGCTCAGTATAAAAGCTGAGGGATCAAAGGGTCAGCTCTTTTCCTTCAATGGCTGACGTCCAAGGAGGACCCTGTCTGTTCATCTGCCTTTGATCCCGATCCGTGTGTTCCTGACTCCAGCCCTGGGATCCAGTTCCCACCCATCGCTGAGTCCAGCCTGGGACTTCCCCAGTGCCTGCCAGTGACGTCATCCTGGGAGCTTAATACAGTTTTGTATATACTGTATCTATTTCATTATTTCCCTTATATTTTATTATTAATATTTCATTAAAGTAGTTTAGTTTCTTCTAAACTCGTAAATCTCTTTACCTCTCCTCCTCCTCTCCATGTGTGAGAGGTGGAGGGAGAGCATCTGTTGCCGGCCATTGGCCAATTTGGCCAAAACCACGACAGGCTGGAAGAGGCAAGCAAAGGGTCCGAAAAAGTAACTGGGCAGAAAGAAAAGACAGAACAGGACAGGTCAGAAGTGCTTTGGTAAAAGGAGGCAGGGATGTGCGCATCCAGAAGCACACTTTGTTCCAGAGATGGAATGAACCCCGAGATTTCCACCACGGGAAGCCAGTTTGCATGAAGTTACTGGAAAAGGGCAAGTCATTCAGAGGATGCAGTTGCTGACTGCTGAACTAGGTTTAAGAGCAAACCTCTGCACAGGGGATGTCAAATTTTTCAGTCCTTCTGATGATCCATGTGTACACTGGCTTATTTGCTGCTTTCTTCCCAGTGGATCTTCTAAAACTACTGGACACCGCATGCACAAAATTTTGTTGAAACAACCTTATCATGATTTTAAGTCAAGCACTCCAGAGACAAAATGGCAGAAATTGGCTTCCATCTGCAAATTTAACTTACTTCCCCCCATGCACACACACTATAATTCAGTTCTTTAATTGTCTGATCACAGTAGTTCACAAAGGTTGGATTCCAACAGTGGCATCTATTTGCAGGCTGATGCCCAACGAAATCCTGAAGCAGCAGACTGGCTGTAAGCGACGGTCTGTGAAGGGCACAGGAGGAGGCATTTGGCTTTTTAGGCAGACACTATTCAGTGCCTGAAAACCGTAGAGGTCAACTGAAAGCATCTTTAGGATAGGTAAAACCATCTGACAGGCACTGCAACTGGACCATGCTGATACTTGCTCAAATACCCCTCTTCTTATTTATATTTATTACAAGCGAATCTGATGCACAGGAAAAATGTAGAAGATTTGTAATAAAGGCATACAATGACAGAAATGCTAATAGCAAGGAGTGAAAAGGAGCAATTGTGGTTTTGGGGAGAACAAAGAGATCTTCGCTCCTGACATATGTATCACAATCACATGTTTAAATTCAGATGGCATGAACTGACATCAGGAAGTCCTCAGTCTACGCTGATTCCTGGAAGTACTCTCACAATTGTGTCTGAAATAAGTAAAAGCTCAGTCTTAGCGCGTTAGTACAGTGCCTTAGCATGACACGATATTAGAAAGCAAGGACTTGAAAAACCTAGGTCCTACGTGCCCGAATATGGTCAACTCAAGCATAACAATTTTCCCCATAATTCCTCAGTGGCTCATGCTCTTAGCTATACACCTGGCAAAACACAGTTCTCTGAGGCACCAGCAAAAAAACCCCCCATATTTGTGAGGCAAACGGACCTTCCTGTGATGAGGAAAATAAATTTATTTTCACATAGCCAAGTTTAAAAAATATTAGTAACATCAAGACATGGAGAACAGGCTGAACAAGAATATTGTAGTAAGTTACTATATTTAAGGGAATGCCATGCAATCTACTGAAAGAGCAAGGAAGAGATTCCATATGAAAAAATAATAAGAGATCGTTTAATTGAAGACTATTTCACAGGCATAAAAATTAAGTTTGTATGCTGCTTTGGCAAGCTTATTATGGTCTTTTAGCAATTTCTATATTTGCAACAAATTTATATTAATATTTCATGCTATACTGAAGTAAGATAGATGCATTTAAACTGGAAATAATTGGTCTTCTGCTGCATTTATTTATATTCAGCAGTTTATATTTGTTTTTCTATTTCATATATTTAATTTGCATTTATTCTGAATAGCATAGAATATTTAAAATGAGCATTATGAAGCCAAAGATATTCTTACAGCATGAAAGAGACTTTGAGGGGAAAAATTTGTCGGTTTAAAATTGGAGCAAGAGTAATTGAATAATGAGAAGAAACTGGAACCATCTAAAAGAATTATAATTAGAGCCCAAGTCAAAGATGACAAATTTCACCATTTAGAGCTATCATGATGAAAACGGTAAATATGAGTTGTCATGCTTTAATTAAAAAGGAGTGGAAACGGCGTGAAAGCATTCATTGTTAAAATGTTCTTAGCACTGTAATTATTTTTATTGATTAAAGCAATTATTAATTCATGAACAGGCTCTAAAATGTTGATACTGTAATTCATGAAATGAAGAAAGGAATATGCCATCTCATTTATTCATGAAACTCCTGGATTTCCATAAATAGATCTTTATAAATGCACGATAACTAAAAAAAGCATGCTCCAGCCCAGGACAAACTTCTGAAAACATCAAAACTTACACAGCGCGCTGCCTCGCCCAGACATCTGCCCTCCCCTGTTTGCCATGAAGTTCAGCCCACCTTTAAATTACACCATTGCTCAGCTGCTCACTGCATTTGAATAGCTTTTCAACGGAACTGCTTTCAATGTATTAACCTGGTGCCAAGAATAGTATTGATACAATACAAAACCAGGGCTCTCTTCTCCCAGGTCTGCCCTATTCTTCCTCCTGGAGATTTGTGCCTGGGTGGTGTCCTGGCTTGAGCAACACAGGACTAATTTCTCTTCTGATGCACTTTTAGAAGACTCTGGCGTCTGAATTGGTGAAAATATTTACTTTATAGCCAGCTATGGTATGTGGGATTCAAGGTCCCAGTGTTTTTGAGCTCGCCAGGTGCAGGGATAAGGAGGAGCGAGACCCAGGCACTTGACCCAAGCTGGCCCATAGGATAATTTCATACCATGAACGTCACATTCAATATGAATTAGAATGTTTGCTGCGTAGTTTCTCTCTCCCTTGATGGCGGCGGTCCAGAGAGCTTCTTGCCCCGGTGCCAGACCCCTGATCCCTTCCCTTCCTCCCAGAGCCGCAGCGCTCGCGGTGTCCGACATTTGCTGTCCCCTGCTGGGAGTGCACAGCCTCCTGCTGACAGCGATGGCTGAGTGTAATCCGTGTGTATTTCATATTGGTATCGGGATCGATACTGGTTCTTTAGTGTTATTAATGTTAATTATTTAGTCTCATTCTGTTAAATCTATTTATATTTCAGCCCTCAGGTTTCCTTGCTTTTTTCCCCTGATTCCCGTTCCCAGGTGGGGAGGGGTCATTGGGTGATAGAATAATTGTCTTAATGACAATAAATTGTTATGGGTTTCTCAAACCATAACAGGTGGAAAAAACAAAAATTGTGTCTGGGTTTCTGAAATAATCCGGGACCTTTCAGACCTACCGTACATGCACAAGCTGGCCTGGACGAATGGGACCCCCTGAATAAACACTGCACTGACACGCACAAGCACGGCGGTTCCCAGCTGTGTCAGCCTCACTGTACATATAGTGTATATGCACAACCAATGGCAACTTCACTGGACCACTGCATGTTTGCTGTACGGTGGACCTCTGCCGGCATACCTACTCCAGCAGGTCCTGAATGGGCAGACGCAGCTCTTCGTGGGCTGTATCTGCATCACTGAAATGTGAGTATCCTTTCTGAACAGGTCGAGTTTGTATTTCTTGGCTAGTGGGGATGTGTAAGAGCTAAAACAGCTAAAGGCGAAGTGCCCAGAAAAAGCCTTGGAATAATCGCTGGATCCCTGCTCGTTTGTTAGTGTATTTATGATGTTTATAATATGTGTGAAAATCAATACATTTCTACCTACTAAACAAGAACACAAGAGCAAGTTGTTTTAAATTAAATGCCTTTCAAGAGAAAAAAGAAAAACAAAAAAAAAACCAAACACAAAAAACCTGTGCAGCCTACTGACCATTACACTTGGTGGGGGCTGAAAAAGTATAGCCATGGTGACATTTAAGGTCATGAGTTTCCTAGTGGTGTCTAATACAAGGAGAGTGGGTTACTATAAAGTTCCATCAGCTGTGAGCCAGATGGATACCAATCCTGTGACAGGATGACTATATGAGTATACGCAGGATGTCAAAGAGATTTTAATTATGCAACAACTTAAATTTAAGAAAAAAAAGGAGGGGGAAGGGAGAGAAGCTCATTTTGAGGATGTCAAGAATACTTTCTGTGACAGATTGCTACATTCTTTTGTTTAGGAGGCTAGACGAGGGTCATAAGTGAGAAAGAGGGAGCACAGTAACTATTCATTTGTTTTTAATACTCACAATTTTTCTTGCAGATTAGCTTTTCATGATGCCAGAGTCCTCAAGGAAAGAGCCAGAGGGGTGTTTTGTACGGCATACTGTGCTCACATCACTTGTGATTGTCTAACTGCTTCCATAATGCAAGCACCGCTACCACAAACTGGAAAAAGAGAGTGAAAGCTCAGTGATTTTTGAGTTTGTTGCTGTATTTTAAGAATGGTTCTGCCAATCCACTTCTCTGACATCAGACTATAACGCCGAGCCATGAAAAACTATGAATGTACAAGAAACTGAGGCACTGCTCCCTGTTTACGGGCAGTCAGTAACTTTGCAAACCAGCACTTTGGGGCAGTGGCAGGAAAAAAAAAAAGGAAAATACCAAATACCATATTAAATGGCAAACAGAATGCATGATCGCTTAAAGAAGATATCCTTACTGTAGATATTCTGGATGCATTTATGTACTATACCTATGCCTCTGACCTTTAGGATGCAGCGAGTCAGCCATTTACTGGCAGGGTCCACACTACCCAACACGCCACCCCGTCTACAACATCACGAGCCTGTACTGATAAAATAAGGAGTGCAAAGAATCCATGGTGAATTACAAGAAACAAATGGTCTCAAAAGGAATTTGTGCGCAAAGATTACACTTGGACTACTGCAAAGTCTGACAGAGATTGCCAACAAGCCACTTGATGCCCAGCACAATGCTATCATACAAAGGGCAGACAGAGTGGACAAATACACAGCCATCTCGACATCCAACATTTGTCATCTCCTAAACCTAATAATCCTACAACCACACAACTTCAACCTTCTCTGTAAGGTGGAGAGAACTGTTTGCCTTCAAAAAAGAAACGTAGAATAAGAACTGATCTCATGATCTTTAAGTCCCAGCGATACCACGGGAACAACCTGTGTTGTGTAAAAGAGACACTATGAAATCCTGCAGAGCTCTGCTTCATTGAGGACCATTTTGAGTATCACGTTGCCTAGCAAGCTCTGTGGAATCCTTTCTGGTTTGGATCAAGCATCCTCCAGAAGGATGGATACCAGAGGGGCCTCTGGAGGTACAACTGCCAGATCTTGCTTCATGACAAACTGGACAAATCAATTAATTTCCAAAATCTGCTTTAGCCCTCTTAAGTTTCCGTAGACCTAATAATGCAGAATAGAGACAGACATCTCTTCCCATCTGTTTTTACAGGAAATGAAGACATAGGCTTATTAAATGGAGATGATTAATCATTTATGGAAGCATTCTCGTTTCCGACAGTACAGGAAAAGAAAAAAGCATTAGCAAAGTCAGATTCTCTTATCTTTTCCACACCATGAAAATGCCTACCATAATCAAGACTCACAGAGAAGCCTGTTCCTCCTGCAAAGGGAGATGGGAGATTTGTTCTGCTGGAACTGATTAAGTAATAAAAACTAGAAATAGGCAGTATTTGGGCTACAACCAAGTTTTCAGAAGCATTATTTCAAGATCCAGAAAGTTCTCTGCAAACGGAGGAGAGACTGGCCAGAAAAATTCTACACCACACATGGGTCTGGCTGTCAGAAGAGCAAATCTTGTTCTTTACATACTGGCCTGTATTACTAGTATCTATAATCACTTTGCTTGGCACAGGAATTTTTCATCATTAGTTTTAACTACCGGTACTATAATACCTGTAGCCATATTTATTTATGCTGGACAAAATTTGATCTGGGTAACTCACCCAAACAGATAACAAACTTTGAGAGAGGGAAAAGAAATCTTAAGATGAAATACTTCTGTACTCCTAACTTCCCTAAAAATGCTTACAGCTATTTCAGTTTGCATTTAGGAGAAACACTTGATTGCCTATAGTTTCTGAAAAGTGAAGGAAAATATTAAGGAATTGTAGTTTCCTATTTTGAATTGAAACACCCCACAATCAGAAGACATCATTCTAGTTGTTCTCTGTCCGACATGTCATTTTTGCAGACTTTTGGTTTAGTTGGAAAAATAATCTCCTGCAATGTTTACACTACAGATTTTAAAGACAGTTAACCTACCAGGCTTTGAATCTCTTCAATGAGAACAGGAGGTAAATGAATTAATAGGCTTTAAAACTGCATTTACTAACTTTTCATTCTCATACCAGAAAACATCAGCGAATAAAGTATTCTTCAATGAAAGTGCTAGGCCATTACATTTTAAACATCCCAAACCATTCCCTCAGTCATACATTACAGTGTATGTCACTGGAGTTCAGGGATGTACACGCTAAATAGAGATGATTAATTATTTGTAGAAACATTCTCACTTCTGATAGTGCAGGAAAAGAAAGGGACATTAGCAAAGTTGGTTGGATTCTCCTGTCTTTTGAAAAGCATAACTGGAAATGCACGTGATCCCATGAGCCCAAACATACCCTTGAAGCTTAATATGCCACTAACATGCACTCAAGTGGCTTGTTATCCTGCCAGGAACACTCAAAGGCATCCTTGGACTGACTTGGTATAGACAGGAGACAGCTGAACACAGCAGCAGTGGTTAGGAGCGGCGTGGACACAGCCACTGGGTCCCACCATAGCACTTCTTCAGTTTTCATTTAGGCATTGTGTTGTAAATGGTCTTACGCAAGGAGGATTTTAGGAACGTCAACATCCTGCTGCTCTTCTTGCCCAGCTCTGCCCAGCATTGCTCAAGCTCTCACGCACGCGAGAGCCTCCCATAGACTTACACTTGCACAGAGCTAAGTCAGTGGACTATTCATTATATTTAACAAGTGAAGGGCACATATTTTGCAAACTCTAAGTCTAGAAGTTTAATCAAGTCTCACAAGAAGAGGTGCTACAGGGACTCTAAAGCCTTTGCAAGTTAGAAGCCTGACTTCTGCACAAACACTCCTACCAGAACAGAAATCAGACTCACTGTCTTTCAAGGACAGAAACAAAGCAAATTGACTGATCCTACTGAATTAAATGCTACCGTGAGAAGCTGCTGAAATTAAAGTGACTAGATGCTGTAATTGCAGACCTGCAAGCTTGAGTTCGCTCTGAGTTAGTCTTTGTATTTCATTTTTACAATACATACAAACCCCAAAGCATTTCCTTCTAAACTGCAAAAATAGATTCCCCTATTAATAGGGATGCTGACAAAACGACTTCTGCTACAACAGGAACAAATTTTAAATGCACCAAATTATAAATGCACCATCATTTAATTTGATATTGAAATATGATTAAACTCGCTGATTGAAATTAAACAAGAAAAAAGAATTGCAGTCTTGCATGTCTTCACCGATAAAAATAAGGAAACCTCCTAGCACCTTCTCCCCACAAGGATATTTCCTCCCCGTCCCCTCCCTCACTTAATTACTGAATTCTTGAGGTACAAACTGTACCACAGACACCATGCAAAATAAAACTGCTCTACCATATATTATCAGAACAAGAAAGCTCATCTCTTGATAAAAGTATGAGCTATTTTTTGTAGTTACTAATTAGCACTCAGAAGCCTGTTATTAGGTAGGATAAGGAAGAATTCAGGAAACTGAAGGGAAAAAAAAAAAAGTCCAGAACATTTTAGTTTAGCACTAAAGCTGCAAATGAAAAGGGATCTCTCATTAATTTCTTCTCCCAGTTTTACCAGCAAAGAAACCCATACCAATTATTTTAAAGCATAATGACTGTCAAGTTGTGCATTAATTCAAGTTCTGTAGCATTACAGGCATCAAAAAGAAAACTGCAAACAGTGTGGCAAAATGTACATTTGCAAGGCTTGGCAGGCAATCACGTGGCTGAAGGGAAACGCAAGTGCACTCCCGCTCGCAATCTTTTCGGTGAAAAGAGAGGTCAGGATCAACCAAAACAAGAGAAGAGAAAGTTTTAAAAATACTTTTCTTTTAAAAAATCTCAGTGTCTTTCAAAAGTTTGGTATTGATTTTTTTGAACCCAAAATCCCAAACTAGCAAGAAGCAAGGGATACATTCCTGTTTCCTTACTTGCTGCTAACAACAGGGCTGACGCGGTTATCTTTATGGCCAGGATGTTGGGCACTTAGGAATGTATTTTTATGCAGAGGAACATCCTATTTATTCATTTAAATGTATTTAAATGTGTTTTTTCCTTTTTGTAAAATCCTTTTAGTAGCTTCAAAGACTAAAACGGGAGAAAAACATGTAGACTTGTCATAACTTAAGCTTAACAGTTTAGTAAACCATGCATCTGTTGTGAAATCCTCTAGAGTGCAAACACAAATACAATCTCGATAAAGTTACTGAAAATATTTGATTTCTACGTCCAAAAGACACTTGTTTATCAGATTCTTCACAGACTGACTAGCCAGCCTACTATATAGCAGAGGTGCAATGAAAAGGAAATAAACCATTCACTGTTTTGTTCTAAATACTGTTTTTTTATGGATAGTCTACTTTGCAGTCAAATTTCTATAGAACACAACTGTAGTTTCCGTATTACAAATTAAAAATCCAAGCAAAACGAAATGAAAACAAGCAAAATCCCCAGCCTCCTCGATACCTTGTTAAATTTGCAACTAAAACTACCTTTGAGGCAGAAAGGACAAAGTTCAGGCTGTGCCCCTTTGAACGCATTCAAGTATGTGGCCGCGGATACTGTTGTACAGAACCTTTGCATCACTAGAGGTATTTATGCACGTGCTTTTGATGCCTTCAATTTACTACACTACCTAAGCAAAGACTAAACACGGCTACAAATGACAGGGTTGGTTTTTTTGTTTTCAGAAGAAGGCCACAAATTAGAAGGTGCTTAGAAAAAGATATATTCTCATTGATTGAGGCATAGTTACACTGCACATCGCCTGCTCACCAGCCAGTGCCTGCCTTCAGGAAGGAGTACTGTATTTTCCTCCCAGATGGTGTTTCCTACCGCAAGGAAATGCTGGAGTAGTAGCCAAGATCCTTTCAATGTTCTCTCCACTACTCAAAAATACCTGTCCTTCCTATATATTGCAGCTACAAAATGAAGAGAGATTACATTTATCAAAAAACAAGTAGGGCGTGCGTTACAAAGGGAAAAATAAGAAAGCTCATTCCGGACCTTGAAATTGCTGAACTCCATACGCACCCTCATTCACTTCCCAACCTGCGCACTAAATGGAAAATGTGTCTCACTGGAAACATGTTCTTCAGGACTGCAATATACGGATGTGCAAAAGGAGGGAGCAGTAAAGTGAAACAGAGAATTCTCTCTTTGCATTTACAGCTTTTTAAGTTTTTCATCATGATACTTACTGTATTTTGCTGGTAAGTTTTCTATGCATTTCAAGCAGAAAAAATAAGAAAATACAAAAGAAACCCCACTGCATTCCACAATTTATCAGACAGTGGCAACACTTTCACTATAAATGCATTCCACCAGTGAAAGAAAATGCTGCATTTTTTATGAATTTTTCTGTCTGGAGAGTAACAAGTGGAACAAAATAGGAAAATACCCCTCCAGCCTGTGTGCCAGGAACATTTCATTTAGAAGAATGGGCAAAACTTTCCGCATGAACTGACTTGTTCAAAAGTATATCATTCTGGAAAAGTGCTTAAAAAGAAAATAAAATCTGTGTGCAAACTCATGGGAATAACTTTTATTTCCATCTAATTTTGGATGCAAACGTAACTTAAATGAAAGACCTATGTTAAAAGCTGACCACGTGATTTCTGAACCATCCTGATCTGTTTCCGAACCCCATTTCTGTGCACTCTCTAGGAAGCCCAACACGACCAGATTGCTAGCGTAGGTAACCCAAAAGCTTACAATTAACAGGTATGAATTTTCCCCTCTCCAGCTTTTAAACCATTTTCTACAAAAATGGCAATGATTTCTTAAAGTTTTATGGCAGAGAGTCATATTTTCAATTTATAAAGGATCTTTTTTGGAGGAAGTTAAATTCACTAACCAATTAATAGTTCATGAAAAATGAAAGAAAGAGCCCACAAAAATAAAACAAGGAATGTTTATTTTCCTATGACAGTAAAAAAGATAATAGTGCTGCAGAAATATTCCAAATTCATACTTGGGCAGCAAACAGAACTGGCAAATTGTTCCCAAAATACACTAAACTTGAGAAACTGTAGGTTAATGACGATTGCTTAGAGACTGGAAGAATGCTTAGTCTCACCTGTACCTTGCCTTAAACCTTCACTGAAATCAAGGGGCTTTGCTCCGGACAGAGCTAGACACACAGCATCACTTACACAATTCTGTTGCCACTGCCTACTCTATACTACTTGGACATTTTTTAAAAATAATTATTATCATATTTTAGCCAGACATACCAAGTGGAGATTGAAGTCACTTACAAGAAATTTCTCGAGCTAGTGTAGAGAATAAAGTACGTAAAATCCTACAGCGAAATTCCATCTTCATTGAACCCATTATTCTCAAGATTACAGAGGTTATGAAAACGGTATATAACATATTCCATATACCCATAGTAACTTGAAAAAAGGAATTTAATTACTCCCATCCTCCATAATGAAGTTTTATCTTTACCTTTGCACTTCGTTGAAATATATCCTTCATTTTCATTTCATGTATTATAATGTTCTGCAAAATTTGCTATTTTGGTGGACTTACTTCATCCAGAAGTCTCTTTTGACTTCGTAAGAAGTATCAACTGAGAGCTCTTTCCGTAAAGAGTTTTTTGATTGATGAACAGATGCTTCGTTCCTAATAATATTTCTGAGGTTAGTCTACTCTAAATGAAACACACTTAGATTAGCTAATTTTTAGTCTCTAAAGAATCATCTTAAATAAAGGTCACTGAACATCTCACTATGCAATTAATAAAGATTCAGCTAGTAATTCCTTGATCAAATATTAGTATTTTTGATTGGTCCCAGAAGAAATATTCTTTTTTATGTAAACCTGGCACATGAATCAGAGCCACAGCTGCTGCCTGATATAATCAGTGTACAATATTCTAATCCCATGAACTCTGACTCAGCAAGCATCTGCTTTCCAAATAAACTTTATCAAACATCATTTTTTTCAGAACTAATTTTGTCAGCCAAGGTTTAAAAGGAGACAGATTTCAAAACCTTTCACAGAAACACTTTGAAGTCAACTACTACACTTCAACTTCCCTACAGAAGACCTTCCCCAGGAATTCAAATGGTTATTATACTGAGTTAGACTGTTTAATTAGTAAAAAGAGTACTGTTAAGTTTTTTTCCCCGACACCACCTCCTTGGGTGACCTGTTCGAGTCACGGCCCACCTACTGAAGTTCTTTTTTCTAACATCCAACTTAAGCCTCCCCATCCAACATTTGTGTGCACTGCCACTTGATGTGTTCTCCAGCACTACTAAGATGACTTTGTAATTTCTGTAAACACATTTCAAGTCTGATATTAGAGTGCTCTTGGCCTTCTAGAAAAGGCCTTCTAGAAAGGCCTTCTTCTAGAAAAGAACTAGAAAAGCCCAGTTCCCTCAACATCCCTCACACAGGATGCAGACTCTAGCCTCCGCTCATCACAGCAGCCCTCCAGGGCACCCTTCCAGTTCCTCAACATACTTACCACACCAGGGAGCCAAACCAAAGTGTTCCGAGTGCAGCCTCACAGGGTCACGTAGAAATGAATAAAAGCTCCTCTCCACCTGTTAGCCATGCCCCTTACTTTGACCGTATACACCACTGAAACACCTCTGAGGAGACAGACAGGCTGGTGTAAAGAAGAAATAGAGGAGCCTGAGCACACCACACACCATTCACATAACACTGATAGGTGCACTGGTAAAATGAAACACAGAACACAAGGGCTCATGCTCTACTGCTTCTTCTTCCCAACTTGAGGTAGGCTGAGCTTCCAAAGAATTTTGCTCTGTGGTGAGGAGAACGCAGTTTGTCTTCATGCACTTTATCTGTTGGTTTTTATTCCTAAGGGCTTGCCATGCTACCTTTGCTAATTATAAAAGGACTCAGTACATATGGCTTAGATGGCTGGCTATTTTAAGGTGGATTCATTGCCCGCTGAAAGCACCTCTCTTACTTAAGTGGAAGTGGAGGGAATCCAGAGCTGAGATTCACTGTGTGTCTGTCAGAGCTATACAGCATAGACATCTACAAATGAACTAGTCGTTTGGGGTGGATACATACAGCAAAACACTCTCACAATCTGTAGGGTTTTTTTTAAACCAGTACAAGCGCCTCTTTCCAAAAAAAATGTTACATTATATCCTTTTAGTTATTGACAGGTTTAAAGAGACACTAGTATAGCATAAAACAGCTCACAAATTACTGCTATAATTGGTTAAAACAGTGTTCTCTACCCAAAATATTTCATATTAGGAACATTCCATAAGCATTCAATCAATATGGCTTCATTAAAAATAACTGTCACATTGAGATTATATAAAGCCTTGTTCTATTTTCTAAAATCTAAAAAAAAAGAGTTGTCTAATAATCTAGAAAAGATCCATTATAAGACTCCAACTTTCTCCATGTGCTACACAGTTAAAATAAAGACCTATCTCTGTACTTAAAACTAAATTTAAGAATTAGCATACGAAGTTATAATTAAGGTAACAGCACAAGAAACATTATTACATGTTACTTCTCCTAACTGCTAATAAGTTCAGAGTAAAAAGCATTCTGTATTAGCTGAATACCAAAATATAATTACCTAGTACAAAAATAAAACAGTTAATTTCAGTGGAGGAAGGCTTTACGGAATTCTGCTGCTGTGCCGTGGGATGGGAAACTTCACCATTCTGAGACTAATTATTTTAGCTTACTTAAGTTATATATTCTCATTTTCAAAAATCTACTAGTACAAGCAAAATTTGATATTTTTATTAAAACTTCTGTTCAGCTCATAGTTATATGCTGTATTAGTTTTACTGATTCTGGTCTGTATTATTATTTTTAATCTACTATGCACTCAAAAGCTTCTGCAGTTCTATAATCGTTAATGACAAGTTAATAGCCGTAGTTTCAGGCCTCATTGAGCTAGACCCAACTAGCAGGTCACGCTCTAGGTCATGCCATCATCTTCACTGAGGATTTAAATCTTACGCAGGTCCAAGAGGCAAAGATATGAGTACTAAGGAAGACCATATGACACAGTGTTCTTGGAATGGCAAAGGAAAAGGGAACATCATGGTGAGGTTCCCAAAATGCTGGAGCAGTTGGAGAACATCCGAGAAAATCCCTAGTCTTCATTCAGCCTAAGCAGTCTGAAATGGCAAGTGATGTGGGAGCCAAAGAGACTAGAATATCTGCCTTTGAGATGTGTTCTCCAGCAGGTAGCCGGAGAATAATGGAGACGATACAGATATGGTGGAGGAAAGAGAGTCTCCAAGGAGATGGAGTATATAGGCTGCCAAAGGCGAGGGAAGTAAGATTCCTCTGGCTATCAAAAGAGGACTGACTAGACGAGAACAAACCAGAGGCAGAAAAGATAGAAGGGGAAGGAAAATATCAATATGGGATATCCACAAAGAACATAAAAATTATAAAGAATAACCATAAGCTGACAGGGAAGAAAAGTAAATGGGGAATCATAAGGGGTGGTGGGGCATGGGGGGAGTGAGAGACTGAAGAAAACAACACAGAAATCCAGAAAACAGAAAGCAACATTTAAGTCACAACATTTTATTTATTTCAGATTTATGCGCTTCTATATTCATTCGTTGAATGTGAGATTCCTTTTGAACTATCAATCATCTTTGCAAGATGCGACAAGCAGTTTTTCATCTGGGTTCCCTTTTTCCATTTCCTTTTTCTTTGCCTTTTCAAAGACCGACAGCTCGGTTCACTAAGCTATCTATCACTAGCACTGTACAGCAAGGCAGCAATTTTGGGTGCACAGGCAAACACACTCACTATTCCTCAACAACACAGTTGGTCTCCTGACTCCAACAATATCTGCAGCTCCATAAAAGTGTCATTTTTGTACACACTTTTCAAGGCTGTTAAACATGCCCCTTGTTCTTTCACATGCGTATGACACACATACTTAACTTTTGAGTCCATGAGTGTCTAAAAGACAGAGAGCGTAAGGAGAGACATCACAAGAGCTTTACTCAAGCCCTCATCACCCATTGCAACAGAGCAATGTTTTCTGGAAGTTACAAGTACCAGCCAGGCTCTCCGCAGACCCCCAGCATTGAAGTTTCTCAACCAACTACAGGAGTAGCCTGGAGCTCTAATAAAGGAAAAAAGACATCTGCTGGAGGGAGGTGTATAATCAGAAGAAGAAATTGTTTGGCAATTGTTGAGTTAAAACTCAACACCATCTCTGCGTAATATTGCCTCAGAAGGCTCAGACAGAAGGGCATCCATGACATCTATATCCTAGAAGATATGATGCACATGTCAAAGATACATTTTTTTGCAAGCAAGTTGTTACCAGTTTATATAATGTCCCCTGCAAATTAGGATGAAATTTGACCACTAAAACCAGACACAGTTTCTAGTAAGATGCAATAGTCTTCTCATGAAAGAAGTGGATTTTACCCATTCATGAATGGGGATGAATCGTTGATATGATCTTGAAAAATTTACGTATTAGATGAAGTATACCTCTGATGTTTTAAGATGGAAGTAGTAGTTCAGGACATTTTGTGTTCTCATAAGGAGGCACCTGTGGCTATGATTGCAGTGAAAAAAAAAAAAATCTCCATTAAATAAAGCATTAAATAAAGCAATCTCCATTAAATAAAGGTGGGTCCTTTTCTGAAATTCAGCAGAACACCCTGACCTGCCAGTTTCTTTGTGGACAAACCAGCTGTTCTGGCAGAACTAGAATAAAAAATCTTGCCCTAATACAGAGATATGAGATCCTTCATGCCTAGAGGTAGGTTCCTAATCTTTTTACAGACAGCATGACAAGGTAGATGAGCTTAAGCATTTCATCTGTCTGAGGCTATGAAATAATTTTGACATGGCCTTCCTTCAGTATAAACTTTACTTTGGTATAAGAGGAAGCGCAGGAAAAGCATATGTTAGACCTTAACAGGAAAGCTCAAATACCTGTGTATGCTTGCTTATATTTTTGGACAAGCGTATGATGTTCAAAAAAAAAACCCAAACAGTAAGGGAAGGGAAGGAGGGGAGACCACCTTTCTTCTGGAGGAGTACTGAGCATAGAGAGAAGGACCTATCTTCCAGAGACTGCAGCGCCTGCCAAGAAAAAAGGGAGTCCCAGCTTAGACTGGGGACGCTGCAGCTCACATAGACTGCCCAGAGCCAGAAGCAAACACCCAGACCTCCAAGAGATAGCTGGAAGGCAAATTCCTCAGTATTAGAGGAGTCAGGGCAGCATTTGCTGTGATTTAGAGCGGTTAAACTGCCTGGAAGCAAAAACCTTTTGAACAGACACAGTGGATAGCAGATTTTGTAAATCAACAAAAATGCTGTATGCTTTCTTTTCACTCCATTTTATCTAGCTGCTCCGGGTTTTCTTGATTTAAGAAGTTACTTATTCTAGCTTTTACTCACATAAAATCTGGCTTGAGTTCAAAAGCTTGTCATCTTCTTCAGGGAGCTTATTATAGCAGAAATATCTACACACATCTACCTCAAAGGTCTGACTCAAGGCTTTATTCACAGTGCAAATGAGGAAACCAGGAACAAGCCTTTGTCTGGAGAAGACCTTGTTTTGCCATGAAGAGATTCATATGTAGGATCTTCTAAAAATTAACTTTGCCACTTTGCAACCTTCCCAGAGCATGCTGCTACGTAAGCATGCATGAGGACACATCCATGTTCATGCAGAAAAAGAAAGCTAGAAATTAAGCTCACTTCAATCCAGAAATTCCTGGGAGACTTGCCGACCCGAGGCAGAGCAGTACAGAATACAGTGATACTGTCCAGTGCAATTCGGTCCCATCCCATGGCTTGCCAAAGAATGATGATAGTTTCCAACATCTGCGTAGGGAAAAAGGGATCAAGCCTGACTAATTGGCTGCCCTTGAAAAGAGCAAATACTGGCTGTAAGAGACAAGAAATGACAGCAGCTGGAAGAGGAAGGGAGGTCTTCTCTGTGATTTGGATCACAGCATACCAGGCCTGACTAGCTTGATTGCTCCTGATGAGATGTTGCCTCACGGAGCTTACTCAAGTGACCTATGTATAGGGACCCAGTATGGAGGATTTCAAGGAAACCTCTGCGACTTTCTGTGTTTAGAAAAAGGAAAAAAAAATAATCAAGTCTGACACAGTGTCTGAATGATACGCTGTAATTGAGGAGAAACCATAGGTAGGAAGTTCTGTGGGAAACAGAGACAACTTAAAGGCAGAGGCAGAAGATCATATGCAGTACCAGAGTCATTGCACACAAGATTTTTGGAAAGAGTGAAGTCCAGTATCTTTGCTTCAAATTAAACTACTCGGGAGGAAAGGATGAGTTGGAAGCTGATTTTGATGGAATTCACCTGCCAACTCACGGCAGATGTCATGTACCTTGGTGATGAAGACCTTTTTTCCTTTTCCCCTGGAGTTCCCTGAAGAGATTCCAATATGAGTGAGAATGACCCCGAAATGAAGACCGTACACTCAGGGATCACTCGCATAAGAGGAAACAACCAAAGCCCAGGCTTCTGAAGTGCAAGCGTCTGTAATTATCAAAACACAAATTGAAGAGAAATTTCTTTTCCTTCAGAGACAGATGAAAACATAGGTCATGCTACAATTAGGTCACCAGTTATATTAAAAGTCTTAGTGGTCTCCTCTGCAATAGATGTGTGCTTTCATTAAAGTTTTCCACTTTCGCCCCATGTCATAAAAAAGACAACAACCAAAAAAAGCTTAAACTGACAGAGAAAGCAGCATCTTGCTTTCTTAAAAATACAGGCTTCCATGAGAAATCAAGCAGCTATTTCCAATACTAGATCTCCATCCCCCTAGCCTTTCCCAGTATCTTTTCTGCCAGAACCGTGTGCTCTAAATTGTACTTGCTTCAATTATGAGATTGCCACTGGAGCAAATCAGGATGCCCTCGTCTTTAAAATGTATTTACCCAAGTGATAATTGACAAACATTGGCTTGTAAATGTTTATTGCTGCTTCATGCGCTACTCCTCCCTTGTTAAACTGCTGTAAAAAGATTGCATATAATTTAAAACTTGATGGATGTATACATACGAGCGCAAAGAGGCATAAAAAATTGTTACATTACTGCTAAAATGATTAAAGAGACCATGTGATTACAGAAAGCTTCAGAAAATGCTGAAAAATCCTTTGATTCAGTAGAGTGGAATAATGTCCCACCAAGGTCCCGTGTTGTTCAACTGGACACAAGTTTCTTTACTGAATAAAAAGACGCAAAGGAAAGAGTAATACTTTTGCTTTGCTCAAAACACCAACTAAGCCTATTCCTCTCTTTTCTGCACTGCATATAAAACAGTCATCAAACCTAAATCTGTTATTTTTCTTACTCAGTTATATTAGTAAAACTGTCATGAAACTTTAAAGTTTCATGAATTTAGTAGTTTTGGGACACAATATCAAGAAGTGTTTGGAAATTTTGTGATAAAAAATTAAGAAAACGTTATTTGTTTTAAAATAAGCCAGAATAAAGTTATTTATATATACAATTCAGCTACATTATCTCTATTTTACTGCATTATTCAAAAATTTGAAGCACCACTATTACTTCTTTGGTAGACTGGATGGCTACAATCAAAATGGATTTTCTCCCTCAACTCATCTTTTTATTCCCGACATTTCTAATTCGAGTGTTCTCAGGAATGGGAATGAGCAAAGAATGTGAACTAGAAGATATTTTCTCTCATATCAAAGAAAAAAAACCCATACATGCATGGTCTCAATCAACTCAATATGCTGGGCAAGGCAGCAGTCCCAAGCACGCAGGTCCATCACCATTCCAGACAGCTGATAGTTACTATTGCTCAGACGCAGGTTCATAGACTTTGCATTAATAAGTTGCTTCAGCATCCAACAACAGCCTTGTTCTGAAAACCCAGAGAAACTACTCTGCTGGCATGAAGTAAGGTAATACATAAACTGAGCAGTTTCTCCACACTTTTCGTTCCCAAAGCAGCAGCCTAACACTCAATTCAGGCAACAAAACCAGACGAACCAATGAATTTTCATGTTGGGCAAGATCAGGAAGCACACAAAACTAGGTTAGCTGTATATGGGAGCTACTACATCCATATGGGGATGGAAAGTCATACTGTGCTTGGCTATCCCAGTCCACACTTCACCTCTTATTTATGATCAGACATGACAGCTAACCTTCATCATACATAATTTAGGTATCTAAAATTCGATTCTCTAAATTTTGAGTTACTGTTATCACTCTGAGCGCACCTTTAAGTTATAAGACCCATATAGAAGAAAGTGGATCATCAAGCAAGACCTGCTGCCTAGTGGATGCATATCAACCCACTCAGATAATAGTCAGGCCCAGTGATACGTAATTATGAATTGCACTGACTATTAACATGAGATATTCTGGTTTGAAAAGGACGATCTGATAGCTAGTGTAGGAACAGGCTCATCATAAATCATGCAGACCAGCAAATCGGACAGCAGAAAAAGTAATAAATCTTGAACATCGCAGCCTTTGGGAAGAAACACCTTTTGGTGTTGAAAGGTAAGCTACACTTCATCAGCTTCATATTTTTCTAAGAAAACGAGAAATAAACCAGTTTGACAGAGAAAAAACTGTTGTCCCCTTAGGGACTGATTAGTTCTTGTATGTATTCACCTGTCACTTGACACAAATGTCCCTGATACAGATGCCCAAGTGCAGATAACAGAAAACTCAGAGAGTACATCTGCTGGGCAACTACCTGGGAGAGTAAGGGACAAATTATGGTGCCTAAGCCTTTAAATACACATTTCGCTTGTGCAGCATTTGCATGCATCAGTACAAATCACAGAGTGAGCATCGCTCACAACTTCTTACAGCTTTCCCAGCGGCAGGTGTGCCACACATCTGTACGGTGCCAGCAGTTCCGGCAATACGTCTGTATCGCAGTGTATACCAAAGAGGCAGTGCTTGTTTGGCACATCTCCTCCTCAAATTCTGCTTATCGCTTAACATTCCCAGGTAACACTACTCATCCCAGGCACCTTTTACAGTCAAGAGAGAATAATACCTCCAGAAGGTGACTTACTTGGCCTCTTTTAGGTGCCTGTCTTAGAATGGTGAATCATCCCTTGGAGTATGTATTTCTCCCCCTTGACTACAAATAAGTGAATCACTTCAGATGAATTAGCCAACTTCTAAGTTACATGAAATAAATACGGCCATATGTTTTAATTAAGATGTTGCTTTAGATCAATGGAAAAAAGTTTACGTTTTAATCAGCATCCATAGGTTATCATCGCATACCTATATAAATTTTTTATCAGTGGAAATGCCTCTCAAGGAAAGAGGCAAAAAAAAAATATATATATTCAGACATTTGATTCAAAATATTGGTACCACTAATAGCAACACTATAAAGGAAAGCAATTTAGAAATTGTATTGTAAGTACAAAAAAGTATTTATAAACAGCTGAATATTGATGCTTGAGGAAACACAGAAACACAGGAAGCATTATTATTTGAACTCTCAATGTCTATACGCAAGATATTTTTGAGCAGTACTGTAATTCAAAACAGTAAATGCGAAACGATTTTCAGAAGACCTATCAATGACTATGAGCTCCTCTCAATTAATGACATAATTTTTGAGGACATTACAAGAGACAGTACAAGACATGAGACAATCTTAAAGAATCATAGCTCAATTAGTAGGAATTAGAAAAATTGTGCTATTATCTTCATGTTTGGAAGAAAAAGGCTTTGGACTCACAGTTATGGAGGCATTAACACATCAGATGAAAATTTAACAAGAATAATAGCAATAGACAGTGGTGTTACAAAACACATGCTTGGCCATTCTAAATGGAAGTGGAAGTGGGGGGGAAAAGATCACCCCAAATAAAACATTAATTAGCTTTTAAACTGGAGTACTTTCAGTTTCTGTGATAAATTAAAGGAGATGAAATTTTTTTTTAAGTAAAATGTGCAGAACTAATGTTTTTCCACATTTTACGTAAATCTGATCACTTCAAATGCTCTCCACCACACTTGAGGCATGACAAAGCAACTGGTTCCATCTTTACATGTCCTCTATACTGTTCCACTCCTTAAGTTACCTTGTCATTTCTTACAATATAATTTGCTACCCTGATCTCAGTGAGGTAGACAAGATGCATTAATGTGAAATTTCAGAGAAAACCACAGAAGAAATTACAGTATGTAGCTGAGCTGGTCACTAAAACACAGGTAAACATAGGCAGCCGGGCAGATCTGAGATTTCAAAGAAAAACAAATGGAAAGCAGTGTCTGATGGGCAAAGGCAATATCCAAAAGCCTATCCCACATTAGGAGGAGCAACTCAAAGCCAAATGGAGTAAGACCTTCCTCCTGGATACAAAGCTATTGGGGATTACTTTAATAGAGAACACTTAAGTAATCATGTTTGATGGGCGAGACTGCATCATTTATCAAAAATCTATGGTAAAATTTAATTTTCCATGTGAGTCCAAGACAGCAGTGGCAGCACTGCTTGTTGTTGCTGATCTGTGCCTGTTGATGCCTTCTGAAGTGGAAATGATGGATGCCACATGTTCTAGCTGTGATTAAATTTGCTTTGACAAAGCAGCATGGAAATCTGATTTTCAATAGACTCTTGCATTTCACCCAGTGCTGAGTAAACAGATACACAACATAATGCTACATGGTTGTCAAGCTGATGGCTAATTCATTCTGCCAGTCCAATCAATCTATCCATTAAAATATTACCTGTCAATATCAAGTAGGTTCAGCTTGGAAATTGCATGGAAACGGGAAGCTGTTTAGAAGTAAACAATGTCAAAGCCGAATATGTCGTAAGTTATTTCTCCAGGTCCTCCCAGCAGCTTCAGTAAGCCCCAGTAACAAGGTCAGCAGAAGATTTTTCCTTCAGCGTGCTCAACGCTTCTCAAACCTGTCACCATCCACTTGTGCCAGGGAATGAAGGTACAACCTACCAAAACCCTCTCTTCCCGTGTTACTGCTTGAAGAGAAGGAAGCAGAAAATCGCATTAAGAATACAGCTTATCTAAAGGCTATTATCCCAGTACTTGAAAATACTGCACCTACACTGCCTTCAGAAACAGGCACCCTTCATACCTTGACTGATGGGGAACAGGAGTCGGCAAAACGTGCACAGCGACAAAGAGATCTTTGACTGCACTGAGCTCAGGCACCCCTACGTAACCTTTTAGTTTTACCCTTCATTTGGAGGAAACTGGGCTATTCCTTCACTAATTTTTATTGGCAGCAGTTCTGTGGACATGCCTGCCCTCTCCGCAGTGCCTGAGCTCTCCTGTCAGCTGTCATAACCACACATGCGTGAGGCTCCCAATATTATCTCTGCTTTCAGCATTCAGCTCCTCACCACACAGCAAATCACCATGGCAAGCGGTATGTGTATATATACTGACTATATCCTGTTAAAAAAAAAAAAAAGTCTAAAACATCAGTGTAATGACTTTTCCTTTTCCTTTTTTTTTTTAAACAAAAGGGTGTCTCGAACCGTAGTGTAGATGCTAAATTGTAAAACAACCCCCAACCCTTTGACAGTGTCAAACAGCGAAGTAATTAGAGAGGGTTATTTTAAGCTCAATTGAATAACAATGAGAAGAAAAAACATACTGATAAGCACTAACAAACACTTCCTATTCTTCCTATTCCTCTGCCATTCAGACCTTCAGAACCTGAAAAACCAGTCTGATTTAATACAACCTCCCTCCTAAGAGAAAGAGGAAAGGAGAAGATTTAATTCCAATTACACCAAGAGAAAGCTGAAAGCTCACGGTCACATAATATAGCACAAGTTGCATCCAGTGTTTGGCTTTGTCAGAAAACCATAATGGAATAATGCTTTCTGCTTACAGAAAATGAAAAGATACTCCAAGTTCTTACAAGTTTATGCGGGGACTTTTGCAGTCAGCATAAGACAGAATGAAACTGTTGTCCTTCTCGCCAACACTGCCCTCCAGTCCAAAACATAACTATATCGAGACAGTTTCTGTCTATAGTGTTGCTTAACACACCTGGAGTTGGTACATTGGTCATGAAGAGAAAAGTCAAGGCACTGAAGAACACTGAAAGATCATGCCAACTGAACAGAACGATAATTAGTATCTCAAATTTCATCAAGATCAAAAATCTGCCAGTCTGTTTATACCGTGCTGTTCACAGACAGAACAAGTCTTCAACGTGAGTATTATCTTGAGCCTTTGAGAAAACTACTTCAAGCTTGAAATATGGTAGCTTCAGCATGTTTGTAAGCAGTACATCCATATTTGCATCACTTTGAAATACCGGCCTCTTTGCTTGTGGTATGACTGGTGTCAAGTTACTTGGAGCCGAAACATGGAATTCCACGCCAGACAACATCCAGAGTCCACCTACTCAACAAGTCCCTAACAAGGACACTGCAAGAGAAAAACTGTACATATTAATACAAATCCTACAGAAAAGTTTTAAAAGATTCACTAAAGTAGCTTAATCTTGACATAAAAAATTGCTTTCAGAGCTCAGTGTGCTGATTCAGAAGGATAAACAGATGAACCTGAGATTTAAGCTCAAAACCCCAAACAGAAAGATTGCTGTCAGTACTTTTATTTGTGAAAAAATGGATCATAAGTTTTTACAATTTATTTTCAATTTACTGATTATGTTTTGTGACTTCGTGGAAAAAAAACCAGCTGTATTTATAGAATTTATGTCAAACTTCTCTAACGCTGCTGAAGGCACATCCACATCAACTAATGCATTACAGGATGCAGATGCTCAAGGCAGCTCAGCCCCAAGCTAATATATTCATAGCACTTATGGTGGTTAGACACAGTAATTAGGGTCAAAAAGAATGTAGTTTTGTAAATTTAAGTGGAGAAAAATGAAGTTGATAAGGTCTATGTCTTTGTAATTGCACTGTTCTTAATTCCACAGCAGCCCTGTTTGAAGACTTGCTTGGTTTCATGAGAAGACATTTTCACTTTGCTGAGGACAGGTCAGGTGCCCCATAACCACCTTACATACTCATATATATATTCTGGAGGTCTGCTCTCTAGAATATTAATCTGTTTTCACACAGAATCTGGTTAAACAGGTCTTTTTTCTCTGGATGAAACTGCGGGGAGGTGAAAGTGCAGTCAGTAGCTCTTCTTGTTATTATTTGCAACTGGAAGGCATTTCTTCCTTTCCTGACTCTGGGCATCCTGATGTCTATACCTTCTATGACAGTGGTACCTTGTTTGTCCACTTTGAAGAATGGGGTGGATAAGCATGGCTCTTGCCATACTGTAAATTTTCGGTGCACTTTGATTAGGAAACTTGCTTTCTTTTCAGCTAGTTCTGTTGAAATCCCTCTTTATTCAAAGTAGGCTGAGGTTAAAACAAAGAATTAATTTATCATATCCAAAGTAGTCACCACAGCTACAAATAGCTGTGAGAAACAGAAGTGAGGAACCGAAGGAAAAAGAGGATTTAGCCTACCTACACCAAGATCAAGTCTGAAATCTTTCTCTCACTTTTTATCTAGATAACTTTGACACACACTATGAGACTTTCTGCATGACCTATTCTAAAAGACAGCCTTAACTATAAGAGACCCCCCTCCTAGTGGCATGCACTCACTTTCACAGATAATGTCCTCTTTGCACTCCCCTGGGGGTCCAGACAGTATTATGTTTCCTCCCTTGATATGTATTTGCTACTTCTCCCCCTGCCCCCATAATTTAATTACTTCTAATTTATTCAGGAGAGTCTTGCCACTTCTTGAAAATAACTCCTCTTCTTGCTTCATCAGATATGTAGAAGTTCTGGGCTAATGGGCTCCAAGATGGTCTTGCAGACCTTGTCATATTGCTTTGAACAAAGAACTCAAAATCGCTACCCATCCATCCTAGCCTCTGGTAAGGGTCTACTCACAAGAAGCACTGTGCCAGCAGATCATTCCTATCTGCCTTCTTGGTGAGATCTCTTGCCCTTTATTATGCCAGAAGACTAGGAAAACTGAGCAATCGGTATTTTACGCTGAGGGTGATAAGATACTGGAACAGGCTGCCCAGAGAAGTTGTGGATGCCCCATCCCTAGAGATGTTCAAGGCCAGGCTGGATGGGGCTTTGAGCAGCCTGGTCTAGTGGGAGGTGTCCCTGCCCATGGCAGGGGGTTGGAACTAGATGATCTTTAAGGTCCCTTCCAACCCAAACCATTCTGTGATTCTGTGATAAGTATTTGAGATGTCTGGTGTTTTAGTGGATAAGTGATACACCAGGCAAGTAAGAAGAGGCAATATCACATAAGTATCTGAAAAGTTTCTACTAGGAAGAATATAGAAGGGGCAGTTGCCTGGTGTGGTCCAGCACAGTATCACCTGGAAGAGATACAGCATGTTCAAAGGTCTAAAATCAGAAGTCTTGGAGCATTCAAATGCGTTGTCTAATTTTCATGGGATGTGAGAGAAACTTTTCATTATCAGACACGTTACAAAGACTGTTATAAGGTTTCTAAGTAGAAAGAAATGGCATGAGACAAGGTGGTACAGGCAAGAAGCTCTAACTGGCATGAGAGGCATGATTCGAACAGTGCATAATTCTTTTTCAGTATTAAAATATAAGACTGGCTCTATCTTGTTTTATTTTATGAGAGGTCTAGAATTTTGGCCCAATAAATTAGCACTGAAACCTGAGACACCTTCACCAGCACTTATGCAATGATGTACTCTACAATTAAAAAGCTTCACTCTAAAATGTTGCAAAAAGATTCTTAAACTCTTGTGTCATTGATTTTAGAAGTTTCAAGAGCACTTTCATAATTAATTGCCCCATCTGCCTACATTTCTGTGAAAATTTTCAAATTGAAATTATTGAAAATATTTTTTGAGGAACCTAAACCACTGGTAGAGTATAGAAAAATATCAAACTTAAGCTCTGGGCAAATATACAGCAAATAAGAAAGCATTAATTCAACTGTCGAAACAGGCTCTGGACAGAAAAAAAAAATGAGGCCCACAGAATACTGTTAATCATGTCTTAACCAGATTAGCATTAAAACTAAGAGATAAATTAACGAGAAAACATGAAGCAGTAGCATTTCTCTCAACACCAACACAAACAGAACTAGCAAATTTATCTTTGACAAAATAGAAACACCTCCTGTAATTAAAGGAAAAACGGGGTAATATTTAATGAAAGCAGAACAAAACATTATCACCAGCAGCAGATGGAAGGAGAGACAGAGGAAAGGTACAGAAAGAAGAAAACCACTATATGAAAAACCTACAGATAAAACAAAAACTTATGATAACAAAGAAAAAATCTAAATATATCAGCCCCAAACATTTTCCTTAAGGAAAGTTTATAGGAATAAACTCACTGGAAGTAAACCTCTGAATACAAGCCTTACAAAACAAGAGTATCTACTCATTTGGTTAATAGAAAAAAAGCACCATTTTTAAAAAGAAATTTTAAGTAAGGATGAAATATTATTTTGTTGATAAGAAAATCAATATAGCGATCATGCCAGCAGTACCTGCAATAATGTGATAGCTGTTTGCCCAAGCAATTTTTAACTATTCCTTCCAATTTAATTTTTGTTTACGGCAGCACATTTAAATTGTTGCAGAAATCAAGATGGCTACTAGTCATCTTTACTTTGGAAGGGGTAAATATGTAGCTTCCCAAATAAAACAGAATTATTCTCCCCTGAAAGACCTGAAAATTATGATACTCCATTCTGAATTTAGAACTTCTTACAGTTTTTGAATTTCCCAGAGAATCACAATTTTGAGCTTCTCTTACCAAAAACAGTATTTAGGACACACTTTTGAAACCTGTCACTGACAATCAGTTTAAACAGGTGTTGCGGGCAAAAGAATCTTGACTCAGGGAATTTTACTTTAATTTTCATCCACTGCTTCTTCCTGTTCCTCTGCTCCTTTGTGGGTTCCTGTGGTCTCTTCCATAGGCCGCAATACCTTCAGGGGTGTTTGTGCATCAGCGTGGGTCCTCCACTTCAGAGGTGTACCTCCTCTGCTGTGGGTCCTACAGAGGCAGCAATCCCTTTGCAGATGTATCTACTGCAGCACGTGTCCTACATGGGCTGCGGTACCTTCAGGGGTGTACTTGCTTCTGCATGGGTCCCTCCATAAAGACACAGTCCCTGTTCAGGAGTTTCCTAGATCCAGCATTGGTTGCCTACAGGCCACATTTCTATTGGGAATGTCCCTCCTCTGCCACGGAGTATCTTTTTCCAGGAGGGCATCTCCAGCCGCATCTCCAACCATGTCCTCTTCCACACCTCTCTTCTGTTCCTCCTCCCTGTTCTCCAAACACATCTCTTCACATATCTCCTCACACATCTCCTCCTACATCTCCTACTCCTAGCAACCGAGGCTTTTTCTTAAATGTCTAGGCAGAAGCATCATATGCTCCCCTGGTTGGCTGAACTTCTGGCACACTATGGGGTGTTTCAGAGCTGGCTTGAACTGCCTGTGTCTGGCACAGGACAATTCTTGGCCTCTTCCTACAAGGGGTACCCCCAGCAGCACCCCGCTACTGAAATCCTGCTCTTTATACCCCATACACCAGAATTCCAGTAAGGCACAAAAAAAATGACATTTTCACTATAACGGAAACCTGGAAAAGTTGCACCCAGTGGCTTTAAAGGCATCAAACATCAGAAGACAGAAAAGGACATTTTTCTAACACAGGACATCAACTACATGAATAACACTTGAGGGTGATCACAGTCTGCTAGGAGAATAACATAAAGAGGGGTACTGAAGACTCAAAAGTGAATTGACAAGACGTTCACTAGTTTTGACGTGCGCTCAGCTATTGAATATTGCTTTTGGTTTTTAATTTTTTTTTTTAATTTCAAGACACTAATTTCCATTTTAATAATTTCATAGCTGAGGATGCTCCAAACCAAATGAATAAGCCTTAGCATGTAGACTGCACCTCAGAACATTTGATATGTTCCTATTTAATTGCAAATTATGCATGATTTGTCACCAACTCTTATCCTACTGCTTATATTTGATTAGCCAACAATTCAGAAAGCCAGCAACACCAGAGTAGCTCGGGAGTTGCATTTCAGAAGGGAAACGGGCCATCCAATGTTTCCATCTTGAAAAAAATACAGTATAATTTTAAAACAAGCCTCTTTAGACTTTTTTAACTCTTTCCGACAGAGATCTACAGGCATGAGTAGCTGACGTTATTCGTGCAGCATTGCATACCATTAAGTCATTGAACAGTGCAACAACTTCGTTGGTATCATGGTTCTAGTGAGTATGATGTGTTTCTCCGGCATAACAGCAGACTTACTGCGTTGTGTGCTATGCTCGTTTTGTTCCATTTTTTGGCCTCTACAAGCAATCTATCTGCTCAGCTGGGAAGACTATATACAATTTACCAGTACTATTGGCTTCCCATATCAAAATAATCTGTAAATTTAAATTACTTTTGTCATTATGCAGTGGTAAAATAATGTTCTGAAACCATCTATAAATTCAGAAAGCAGTTTTCCAGACAAACAAAAACAGACATTTGAAGAAACGTGAATAATTGAATCCAGAAAGCATGCAGGTTCACTCTTCCACAAAGATTAATTTCATTCTAGATTATACACTCCTTGTAAAAAAAAAAACACAAATCAAAATAATTTATCGATTAGCAACAGACTATGAAGGAGTATGAGCCAACATTAATGCATTACCAGTGATAAGGAAACCTAGGAAATACTTTATGCCATTCACTAAGATAACAAAATAAAATAACTTTTATATCAATTTTTGCTTTGACCCATAGCATTTTGATGGGTGGCATTGATTAACACATTGGTTGTAGCTCAAGGTTTTCATCTGACCACCCAAAATCAACAGGAATTTTATTGTTATTCAACTACTGTCAGGCAAAAGCACGGGTAAATATAAATCATAATGTTATCAAAAGTCCACAGCAGTGAGAGACTGAATATATATAAAAAAGTTTTGTGGAAGAACAGTTTATCAGTGATAAATAAGCAATGTGCCACCAAGCCTTGCTACATAAATCAGGAAAGAACTGGCTGAGACAATGTTAGTCTGACTAATTCCTTAGTTAACAGTCCACATCACAGACATCACTTCACTCCCAGTGTTCATAACCAAATATTTAATCCTGCTCTGCAAGCCCCTGCCAAGGTCAGGCCAGCTCCCCGGCCACCGAAAGTGCCAGAGGCAGCGGGCACATGGAATGAGGGAATCGTCACATACATATTGTTACCAGCCCCTGTACAATCTTCTCGTGACACACATCATTATCTTTTGCATTAGAAGCATAGGAAGGTTAGACAATATACTGCACAGAGTTTACATACCACACTGATACGCACAGTAACACATCCAGATGTAAGACACAGCTGGATAATCCTTGGCTGTTAGTGTTGGGCAAGCTCTGATAGCTCTATCATCAGGTATTTTGCATACACTGTTTCAAATTACAGTGAATTAATAGTACGATTTTTATCAGCGGATAAAATTAAGTCTTTTGTTGTCAAATATTAGTCGTCTCTTTCATCCTTAAATCTACGCATTAAATACTTACTGAGGACACAAACAAGGCTTTCAGCAAGAGTACGTTGACTCCATCAGACATTATTTATGTTTTACAATTAAAAAAATGGAACAAATAAATTGTTGAGTACTTTCTGTTCCAGATACTTGTTCACTCAGGACACTCAAACTTGAATCCCAATTAACTGAACATTTGTCTTTAAAGTTCTTTAGTTAAATTAGACAGAAGTCTCTGATTTGGAATATAAGTGAGCACACTTAGGTTTGTCTCAATTTTTAAGTGAATTAAAATAAATCAAATTAAAGCCATGGCAATTCTGAACCAGAAAGGTTAAACAAGGGTTTGATCTAATTTAACTAACATAAATTTGGCCATTTAGTGAATTCGAAGAGATGGAACCTAATTTAATTAATCTACTTTAAAAATCAATTTGGATTAGTTTTCCTGAATGACCCTGTGTAGACAAACCCCCGTTCTCCTAACGCAGATAGAAGTATTACTGTGCTAGCCTGCACACATCGATAAGAGATTATTAGCTCTCAGGTAACAAAGTGCTGAATCAGCAAACAAATATCCCAGGTGGCAGCAAAAATATTTACTAGACAGACCAAATTGCTATGAATTATTTTAAGTGGAAGCATGCAGAGAAGTAAAAACTTCTATGGACTTTCCAAGCTCACTGTCCTGGAATGATGTGGGGTTTGTACTGATGACTGCAATTGAAATAGCAATGGAGCAACACCAATCAGTTGACACCAGCCAAGTGTGCTCTGCGTTCACTTAGGTACTGGTCTGCATCAGTGACAGCTTTCAAGACAGTCGCACAAAGAGCTCAGGCTGGGTAATGCCAACAGCAACTGTGTCCTGTCATCCTCAAGTGCTGGATGGATATTCCCAGATCTGCATCACCTCCTACATGCCCTACACTCAAGAGAAGTTGAGTAAAACTGCTAGCAGGAAATACTGGGAGAGGGACATTAAGAAGTGTACCTGGCTGTAGCTTGGCATCTGCCTTGTGGTGTACATGGAGTTTTCAGTGAAGGCCAAACTCACAGTTTGCAGACTCAGAGTTTGCAAAGGAAGCAGGAGACCTGCATGGATGAGCAAGGAGCTTCTCGAAAATCTCAAATGGAAGAAGGAATTTTACAGAATGTGGAAAAAAGAACTGGCCACTTGAGAGGAATATAGGAACATTGTCAGAGTACGCAGAGATTAAACGAGGAAGGCCAAGGCCCACTTGGAATTAAATCTGGCAAGGGATGTCAAGGACAACAAGAAGGGCTTCTTCAAGTACATTAGTAGCAAAAGGAAGACTAAGGAAAATGTGGGCCTGCTGCTGAATGAGTTGGGTGTCCTGGTGATGGAGAATGCAGAGAAGGCGGAGGTACTGAGTGCCTTCTTTGCTTCAGTCTTTACTGCCAAGGCCAGTCCTGAGGATCCCCAGACCCTGGAGGTAAGAGAAAATGTCTGGAGAAAGGAAGACTTTCCCTTGGTTGAGGAGGATCAGGTTAGAGAACATTTAAGCAAACCGAGAACTGGAGGAAAGCCAATCTTACTGCAGTCCTCAAAAAGGGCAAGAAGGAGAACCCAGGAAACTACAGGCCAGTCAGCCTCACCTCCAACATTGGAAACGTGATGGAACAGCTCATTTTGGATGTAATCTCAAAGCATTTGGAGGAAAAGAAGGTTATCAGGAGTGGTCAACATGGATTCACCAAGGGGAAATCACGCTTGACCAATCTGATAGCCTTCTATGATTGTATGAGTGGGTAGATGAGGGAAGATCAGTGGACTTTGTCTATCTTGACTTCAGCAAGTCTTTTGACACAGTCTCCCATAACATCTTCATAGGTAAGTTTAGGAAGCGTGGGTTAGATGAGTGGGCAGTGAGGTGGATTGAGAACTGGTTAAATGACAGAGCTCAGAGGGCTGTGATCAGTGTTGCAGAGTCTAGTTGGAGGCCTGTAGCTAGCAGCGTTCCCCAGGGATCCGTACTGGGTCCAGCCTTGTTCGACATATTTATCAGTGACCTGGATGAGGGGACAGAGTGTACCCTCAGCAAGTTTGCTGATGACACAAAACTGGGAGGGATGGCTGACGCACCAGAAGGCTGTGCTGCCATACAGCAAGACCTGGACAGGCTGGAGGGCTGGGCAGAAAAGAACCTACTGAAGTTCAACAAGGGCAAAGTGTAAGGTGCTGCACCTAGGGAGGAATAACCCCATGCACCAGTGCAGGTTAGGGGTTGACCTGCTGGAAAGCAGCTCTGCGGAGAGACACCTGGGAGTCCTGGTGGACAAGCTGACCATGAGCCAGCAAGGTGCCCTTGTGGCCATGAAGGCCAATGGTCTCCTGGGGTGCATTAAAAAAAATGTGGCCAGCAGGTCGAGGGAAGTTATCTCCCCCTCTACTCTGCCCTGGTGAGGCCACATTGGAGTACTGTGTCCAGTTCTGGGCTCCCCAGTTCAAGAAGGACAGGGAACTACCGGAGAGAGTCCAGCGGAGGGCTACGAAGATGATCAAGGGGACTGGAGCATCTCTCTTATGAGGAAAGGCTGAGACCTGGGTCTGTTCAGCCTGGAGAAGAGAAGAATGAGAGGGGATCTCATCAATGCTTAGAAATACCTAAAGGGTGGCTGTCAAGAGGATGAGGCCACTCTTTCCAGTGGTACCCAGCAACAGGACAAGGGGCAATGGGCACAAGCTGGAACACAGGAAATTCTGTCTGAACATGAGGAAAAATTTCTTTACTTTGAGCGTGCCAGAGCACTGGAACAGGCTGTCCACAGAGATTACGGAGTCTCCTTCTCTGGAGACATTCAAAACCTACCTGGACGCGTTCCTGTGCAACCTGCTATAGGTGAACTTGCTTTGACAGGGGGGTTAGACTAGATCATCTCTGAAGGTCCCTTCCAGCCCCTACAATTCTGTGATTCTGTGATCCACACTTGCACAACTTTATCTATTGGAGTGCAAAGAACTGAGACTTTCTCCTACATTTTTCACAATACCCTATATTGACTGGAACAGTTCTCCAGCTCGTCACTTGCTGCAACCCACTTAGGAGAATGGCGATCACCAAATTACGAGTCAGAGTAGGTATTTTAATGCCTTCTGCTGAAGCTGTGATGTTGAGCGGGGGAAAAAAAAAAAAAAAAAGCCTCATTCTGGATTCAGAGGCAGTAAGTAGATGGGACCAGGACACTGCAATCAGCAGTAAGAACAGGGATATAGCCAGGGGTATCTGCACGAGCAGTCCTGAGAGCAGGATGGGCTGGACCGCTTGGCTCCCCTTTCTTCCTGGTGAATGTCCAACCACTGGGCTTCAGAGCCACACTCCACATTGAGTGTTCGCTCTAAAGCCACAACCATCTCTTCCTACTCTGTCTGCATCAGAAGCAAAAGCATTCCATCTGCAGAGATGCACTCTTATTTCGCTTTGGTTATTATTGGCATGCTGCCTGTCATGAAAACCACCACAAAGCACTTAGGTCCTATTCACTACATACAGGATGAAGGCATACAACTCCAGATTGTGAATTCTGTCTAGAGGGCCAAATAGGTGAAGCTTAAATGCTGCAAAGCTGAAACCCGTAAGTCTAGGTGTAGTCTAGTCTGTAGCCAGAACATCAAGGTTGTAGATTACAGAAGCTCTCTAAGGGTGAAATTATGCAGTCTGTTGCTGAGAAAGTCAAATGAACCAGTTCACACTTAGTGATGGCCCTAGCAGAACCGCAGAAAAAGACAAAATGTAACTGATAACGAGGTATTGCAATAAAACTGCACCTAGAAAAGGTACAGAAAAAAATTTATAGCTGTGGAGACAACTGACCTCATGTTTCAGCATCTCTGCCTCTCCGGAGGCCAGTGTACACCTGAGTATTTGCTCGGGATTGACATTGCCTCCTAATACCTGCAGTTTATATCCAGGAGTTTCAGGACTAACAGACGCTTATATAAACAGAGATTGTTATTTCTATCTGTGAGGGAGGAAGGCTTTTGTCACTGAGTCAGTCGCATCCAGTTACCTAAAGCTACAAAAATAGCTGCCTCCAATTTGACAGACGAAGCTGTGAGACCACCAGGTATTTACGGCACCAGTCCCCTTCAGCTCTGTTCTCGTGAGTCACTGCGTGGTGCGCAGCAGGGAGCACAAGGCTGCACGAGACCTCCTGTATTTAGCTACAAATAAATCTAACCACTGTTGTTTCATTCCCGTACTGAAAAGAAGCAAGCACCAAACTTTTCACGCAAGAACACTCAAAAGCAAACACATTACAGAAGAATGGTGGGGAGGTTTGTGAGGATCGTGCTGGCCTGTTTGAGAAGATGAGCCTGTTGAGATGATTCCCAGGCAGTCTGAGGTTTCCTGCATTTTAACCGAGATATCTTCAAATACTCCTTTGCTATTTATTTACTGCCTTTCCAAAGTATGTAAATATTACCATTTTGTTTAATTATTTATATCCAAATTTCATCATTTTTGTAGTTTCTTAAAACAACTGGCAAGAATTGAACCCCAGAATGTGGCTGTACTGTTCTATTTCAGTGTTTTCTTGGTATTCTTCTCTCAAATGACTAGTGGCTATTGAATTCAAATTACCTTTCTCCCCTTGTCAGGCATTTGCTTTAATGCTTCAGAAGTTCACCAGAGAAATGTCTGCACAAATCCTTGGGTGCCGAACCAAGAACACTTAATACTGTAATACACATAACCTAACATACTTGCATCCAAACATCGATTATCCCTTAAGTACGTTAGCCATTTCTTTAAATCATTAGCCTTTAAACTCCCTCTACAGCAGGTTCTTGCTGGTTTCCTAGTAATTTTTCCCAAACATTTTCAGATACAACTATAACCAGTTGCTTTAAGTGGAGGCAAGCATTAAGTAGTTTGGTGCCCAATACCGTCACATTTGGAGCTCCCATGTTTCCTGCTCTGTTTGGGGATCCTAATTTTTAATCCACATGCTTAAGAAAACACAGATGAATAGAAACATCACTCAAATTTTCTTCCTCCTCTTTAAATTCAGCAGATATAAATACACTACAAATAAGCAAATATTTAACAACTAGCAAATATTCAGCAGTTAGGATGAGTCTTTGTTTAATTTTGCCTTGTGGGCTTTATGCCTTGCAGCATCTTTACTCTGTACCATGCCTTGCCTGTCACCTACAAGGAGAGGAATGCAGTTTTCTTCTCTATTACTATTAATTCAAACATATATCATAGATCTAATGCCAAAAGGCAATGGCAGGGACAACTGTGAAACAACATGGAAGCACCTACACCAAATGCTGCTGGAAGAGAGTTGAGAAGATTGTGAAGGGAAAGGGCTATAGTCTCCTTCACACCTTCTCTCATTGGGTACAGTCTAACAGTAAAATGCAGCATAAAAAGTAATTTTTATATGCATTCTCTTACATATCATCACTCCTGATCAAACACATACTTCATAATTCTTTGACTTCCTGACTTTTGGTTATTGTCGTTTCCCCAAATACTTTGGGCACATTAATCAAATAAGAAAACCAACAGGAAAACACACTTTCCTCCTAAAGAAGTAAATACATTATTTACTGAAGCAGATCACATTTGTCTTTCTGAAATTTACTTTCAGACACTTAATTTTCTGAGAGTAATTCAGGTCAAAGAAGATGATGCCAAAACAAATGTCTTTTAACACATCCTTTGAAGATCCAAAGTTTAATTCTTGGTCCATACTGTCCTTGTATAAATATCTATAGCCTTAGCAATATAGTATTTTACGGTACTCACACGACTAGACACAAAGCAGAGTTTTAAAGCATGTGAGTTGAAGTGTGGCATGAACACAAGTGTTTTTGCCTTGAGTTTCCAACCTGAACCATTTGGGAAGCTCACACCATCTCATGACTTTCTAACGTTTGTACACTACAGTGAGCATTTTCAAACAGATGAAGATATACTTCTGAGCAAACTACATTTAGGAAAGAACCAAGGAAACAAGCTGAGGAAAGAAAATACCTGGGTAACAGTCAAAGAGTTAGTCCCCATGTTTACCAGTTTAAGCTTTAATAGTCAGCAGCTCTTTACTACCTTCTTGTACATCAGAAAATCACCATCCCGTGCGATCTTTTCTTTCTTGAAACAATTATATAACTTTTTTTCATGTTAGCTATCTCACTGTCTGCATGCACATCCATAGACAGTACATATAATGAGATCTATTTGATCTAAATACTATCATAACTGTGAACCACAAACTTTTTTATTGCTGCTACTGCAACAAAGATGTAAACGGAAGCAATAAGGATGCCCAAATGGCTATTTCATTAACTGGATTCGTTCACACTTCTTCAGAGTATCATAATGACAGTCATCAATTCTGGCATTCAAGGACAGCGAATGATTCATAGCCGACTACACTAAACTAATTAAAAGCATCTTGCATAGTGCAAGATGAAAACACTGTCATCTGCTCTAAGTAGGGCAGAGGTGAAAATTATGCTGCAGAAATATTTACAAGCAAGCATCTTACCTGTTAGAATTGAATACATACCAACTAAAAGTCAATGTTCCCAGTGCTCACGTGGATAATAGATTTGCCATTCAGAATAATCAGATCAAAGGGAAAACAAGATGAAATTAAATTAGGAGTTTTACATTCAGTAATACTATCTAAGCTCCCACATACCACTTTCCCTTAGTAAATACAAAAGCACTTGATTATAATTACAAAAAGCTAATAATTAACGTATTTCAGGGTATAATTTGACAGGTGTTTTTCTATGCTAAAAGAACTGCTGACTTTTAATGAGACTAGTGAAAATAAATTTGGACTTTCATCACCACTTTACAGAAAAGAGAGAGAAGAGGCATTGAAGATGCTGATGGCAGTGTATTTTCCTTTCATTCTGTACATTTAAGGTCTAATTTAAGGATCCTCTTCTCTTTTGACACAGCAAGTTGCCACTACCTATCTTTTGAAAGGCGCAATCCTTCCCAGGCCTTGCTTGATGCAATCAGCAGGGGGGATGGCCAAAGGCAACAGGCAGAGTTTATATGCTGCATGTCCTGGCCAAACAAGGAGGCAGGCATACAGGCATTAGGAACAGTAAACTTCTTTTCCTAGAAGCAGTGCGCAATCAGGCTCATAATTAACATAGGAAAAGGTGTGTGTAATGCTAGACTAGTACTATATGTGTGAAATTCCCTGGGAACGCTTATGAGACCAAGCAATACTTGTTCCTGATCGGCAGTAATCTTAAAAGTACATGCAGGAGGCTGGGTAAGACCAGTCCGTTATTGGAAGAAAATACCCAGTAGGTGCGGTACAAGAGTCTCCACTCCCTGAAGTTCCAGGTTTCTTAAACTGATCAAGATTTGTGCAACGTGTTATCATTCTTTTTGCTACGGAACCTGCCTGGGGTTTCCAGCTCACTTTGAAAAGAGAGCTCTCCAAACAACTTGTTAAAAACCTGAGCAAAGAACCTAGAATTCCTCAGCAAGCTATCATCTAGTTTGTTGCTCACTTTTTCCATGAGCTTTTGTGTAATGCAGCACGCAATTTCTGTCCACTTACAATGATATATGTCCCAAGAATTTGGTCATACTTGGCAAATGAACAAAATGTAATTCTGTGTCTGGTTTTATCATGCTGTAATACAGGTTAATATGGAATAAACGATGGGTACTTCTTGTCATCTATCTCAGAAATAAAAAGCTATAGCAGGCAATATGTAAAATTTAAAAGTGGGCAATGAAAAAACACAGAGGTATTTCAAGTGCCTCATAAGGAACAGAAGCCTGAGAGATAGGAAGGACAGAAGTAAGCAAAGTAGGGTACATAATAAACCAACACAGAGAAAATACAGTGACTGTTTTCTATTTATAATCTCAGAAGAGCAAGTGAATAAAGAATGAAACTGAAAGGCAAAGACAATACATTTAAAATTAATATAGACTTCCTAATTTAACATATTTTCATTTTTAATTGATTAAAGTTCTTTTTTTATTTCTAAACCATGCATAATTAACCATGAAAGTTGTTCCATGCATATACATATGGAAAAGATACTGACATACATGTATCCGTTACCCAAAAAGCTTAGGGGGATTTTAAATGAGATTACATACTTACATAAAATGATGGGAATACACAATTACAACAGATAAGATACAAAGAGCATAAACCCCTGCAGTGTTTCACAGAATAAACCAAGACAGATGCTTATTGCACATCGCCACCAGATATGGGATATTGGAAAAAAGATGTTATTGGTTTGCTCCAACACAGCCATTCCTGATTTTCTCCATTGACACTGCCGAAGTCAGGGAATAGGCAAGCCCATTGACTGTCCCGTTAGTTTTAGTTCAGTTTGAGAATAAGAAAAGCATAGGCATGTAGCGTTTCAACCATTTTTTATTAGATTATGACTTTGGCGTTATCAGATGGCCCCATATTCTCAGAAATTTTCAGGATCTAATTCTCATTCCCAGTTCCTCACTGACAGGTTGCATGGCCTAGGCATGGATAACTGTTTCCTGTGTGATGGAAGGAGATGGAGAATCTGGCCTTTTTAGGGAACATCCCAAAGCTGAAAAAGGTTTTGAAACAAATGAATCCAGGAAAGGATAATACTGTGTTGAAGGGCCCAAATATATGCCTTTTTTAGGCAACAGGAAGAAGATCCACACAAAAGAAATTCTTTAGTATCGCAATAATCAACTTCAGAGTTGTAGGAAAAAGGACAATAGCTCATATGAAAGTTAGGGATTTTCAGGGATGACACAAGAAAGGCTTTTGAGCCAGCTATTTATGATTGAAAATCTGTTAATTAATGGAAAGCCTGAAGGGATGACAAAGGATGGATGGTAGTCCACTGAAGGCTGGAAGGCAGCACTTCTCTCTCAAGGAAGCTATTTTTAGAGGTGTCATCAGCAGAGAAAAACTGTTCAACATCACCCACCCCATAGCCCTCAACGCTGTCATCAGAGTCAGGCTAGTATCATTACCCCAGGAATCCTGCCCGCTTCCACCCCAACTAGAAGACAGAGCAGAGACAGGTTAAGGATGCAGAAGGCAACAGGAGGCCATTGTGCCAGGAAGGGACCAAGTCAAGAGTATTTAAAAGCCCACCTTGAGTTTTGAGTCGTGGATGCTTGCCACACAAGGCAGCTATGTTTACAGAAAGTACATGCCATGAGTTGAGGGGACAAAATGTGACAATAGTGAAACAGGATTTTGGTTTCCTTATTTCCCCCCCAGAATTTCACTGAAAAGGAAATGCAGCTGGTGCTCACACCCCGAGCCCCCACAGATCAGTGAAGATGTATGTTCCTCCCCTGCAGCGCTGGCCACCTCTGCTGTTCGGTCAGGAAAACACCAACCAGCGCTCACTGGGATCCGGCAGGTCACCCAGAGGAGCCTGAGGACAGAAATGATAGGGACACCATGGCTGCATGAAATTATGACTTTTAACAGCAGTTTTTCTTCCAGCACAGAATGATGGCCCTGGGAGAACAGAGACCTTGAAGTCATCTGTGCGTGTGTGTGAGAGCTGAAAGGTTCTACAGCAAACATTTTGGCTTTCACTCAGCTGTGGAGCCCTCCATCCCCTTCTCTGCAAATTCATGCAGCGCTTGCACACCCACCAAGAGTGGCCAATAAGTCATTTAACAAGTGAGAGGTTCTCAGCCAAGCCAGTACAGGTAAATCTAATGTCTTATTTGGGAACCAAACAGATATTACCCTCTAGCACTGAATTACAGCTTCAGTCTCCAAAATCTACAGCATGGACAGCAAATTGTCTCTATTTCACTACTGCCTCTGTAATAGCCTCTGCACAAGCCCCTGCTACATTTTCAACTGTAGTGAAATTGCTGGCAGCTTTGTCACACCCATGTCAGAGCTCTCCAGCTCTGCAACCCTTAGACAAAGATGAGGGACACCACACCACCAGTCCCTCACATCTACATTTGTTCCTCCTTTGTTTTAATGCACAATTCAAAATTGCCTTCTCCTTGTTTTTGATCTCCATTACTGATGTGTGCAACCAATCTCAGATTGTGCTGCCCTTTAAATCAACCCTTCTCTTTACTTTGCATTGGCCATCGAAGATGCAGCAGGCATGAAAGGTCACATCATCAGAATTCCTTATCTTTAATCAGACTTCCCTTTCCCCCCTCTGCTTTAATCACTTTCCATCTCATTTCAGATCTCAGCGGACTTTCTTCCCGCTCCCTCATTGTTGCTGAAGCTCTCCTTCCTTCTGTTAGCTTATGTGATAAAAAGCTCATCTGCACACACACACATTCTATTACTAATTATTTTTGTAGCTGTGTTATTTAGGCCTGCATAGGCCTTCAGAGCATAAAATCCTTGGACAATTAAAAAACGCCAAACAACTAAACAACTCTAATATACTCTACAACCTCTTATACTACATTATTGAAGACAAAGAAAGGAAGTTTAGACTTATTTCTGGTAATGAACAGAAGAGAAGCAGGAGATGACAAGGCTCTGGTCAAGAATCCTTGATGGGCTGGTGCATTGTAAAGATCTGTTCAGATGTCACAACTGACTGAACCTAACTGCACTGCTCTTTTAAACTTTAGCCTCCCATACACAGCAAAAGAAATGGAAGAGCAGTCTTCCTAAGTCAGACAAAAGGGTCTTTTACCTCAGGATCTTCAGCAAAAGGACACAAAGACACGTTCTAGGGATATGCTCCCAACAGTATGCAGACCAGCGTCATCCTGAGTCACAGGCATGGTACCTGTGTGCTTTGACAGAGATTTGTCTGGTTTGTGACACATTTTTATTCCATTTTACTCAATTTCACTTCGTTTTCTGATTTTCTGTTATGTGTAAACACCTGGAACATACAATATCCTTGATCACACAACACATGAAGCATCCCCCTTTGTTCTGAACCTGCCATCTGTCAGCTTCATTTGTTGCCTCCGAGATCTGGTGGGAGACAAACATCCTGAATGAGAACCACTTGCTGTTCACCTTTTCCATTTGTGCTCAGTCCTCTCATTCCAAGGATGATAAGTCCTGGTTTATTTAATCATCTACTTGTGCAGAAGCTCTTCCATACCTTTTTTTCTTTATTACTCTGCACTGTACCTTCTGCAGTTCTATTCATCCTTTTCAAGATGGGGGGACAGAACCATACAAGTCACAGGTTTCTGCAGCACGGCCTGCTTTGTTCTTTATTCTCCACATAACCATCCTCAATATTCTGTTTCTTTAACTACGGTTGAGCACAGAGATAATGCTTTTATGGAAATACCTGTTATAATTCCAAGATTTTTTTCTTGAATGGAAATAGAACGTTCAGAGCTCGTTGCCACACATACAAAGTTAGGATAATTCCTCCTCTCTCACCTCAACATACACATTAATATTTCATACAAGAACTGAATTTCATCTGCCATCTATCACCCAGGCACTCAACACTTCTAATCACATATTTCAAATTAGTATTAAGTTGAATAAAGATCCTTCTTACACGTTAGCGTTCACTTAGTGAGCTTGCATAGCTTAGGCTACATTAAGCAGAAACCAAACCTTCAAAACAAGTAACAAATACTTGTTAGCTCAAGTAGTGTTACACACACACCCCACCTCATCTCCCAGTATAAGTTTACTCAGCTGATATATTACTCACCCACTGCTATTACACAGCGCTCTGATACCTTGGCGTGTTCCATTCTGCCTGAGTGCAATCCAGGTAGATTTTTCTTTCTTCCCTCCAGGTAAATTTGTTCAGACAGGCTCAAAACAACACTAACAGCTTACTATTGTCCCATGAAGATAAGAAGCATACAAGTATGATTTCAAGTATTCATAGGTGCTTTGTTTTCCTGGTAATCAGTTTAAGCTGACTCTCTGCCTGCAAAACAACACATCAGCAGCAGACACACCAGAAAACACAGCAGAGGAGGTAGTCAACACGAATAGGTAACAAAATGCATTAGTGAGAAGATGGGTGAGCTGAGTGTGGTGACCGAAAACACAACATGGAGTTAATAGGTAGTTTTCCCTTCTGTGACCCTCCAAAAATAAATAACATATCTACCCTTATAAATAAATAAAAAGGTATCTAAAAAAATCTGTGACTGCCAGAGTTTTTACTGTTTTCTTTGTGGAATTTAAACCTTGTTTCCATTTTTTCCCGCTTTTTTTCCTGAACCAAAGGCTGGGAGAGTGAGGGGTGTATTTACTTATTTGTTGGCTTATTTGTTTATTTTATTTCCTTCTTCACACCTGGGAACTTCTGGGAATATTGCAGGTTTTAGAATAACCACGCTGGGCTTAGGGCCATGCCTGAGATCGCAGCACCATGAGACTGCAAAGCAAACCCTCTGGACGGGCTGGGTGATGGAGCGCCGCAGCGGGGTGACAGGAGCAGCCAGGCACCTGGCAGTGCCCGCTCGCATCGGGCAACTCTTCCGACCGCCCAAAGAAGCATCTCAAATGCTGCCCCGCTTCCCAGCTTAATGTGAGTAACAGTCAGACTTGGGACTAATAACTTGGCTAATAACTTGGGACTGCTGCAACGCACACATCCTTCAGTCACTGTTCCTCGCATACAGAGACGTGACCAACCCTCTTCACTGGAAGAGGGTTTAATGGAAAGCTCATTTATTCCTGGGCTGTTACATGACTCGCTGCCCCCTTTCCCAGGAGGCGAGGAGAAGGGAAAAGTGTGGGCCGTGAACTCCAGGAACCACTGAGTTTTGGGGAGAAAGCAGAGCAGCTTCTGCCGCTACACTTTTTTCCCCACGGGACGGGTGGGAAAAAACCTGAAGCCAAAACTGAAAGCCCAGCTGTCTGGGGGAGGTTAGGCCTGCTGAGGCAAATGGCAAAGTGAAAGGAGAGAACCATAGAACAGTAAGAAAAATCAGGCCTGAGCAGGTTAGGAGAGACAATTAATTTGAACCGAGTGAAAAATTAACTGGGGAAGCAGAGAGCTGATTTACATGCAGGATTGATTAAGTTGTCCAAACAGCAAGTCAAAAGTCCCAACAAAACGAATCCACACTTGCTGTTCCTGAACGCACGTGATGGCAGCGGAGCAGTCAAGATTCCAAGCGTGCAAGCCAATTCCCCCAGGCAGACACACCTGGCATGCGTAAAAGAGGTTTCCCAAACATGCAAAGTCATAGGCCGAGTCTGTCCAGGCAGCAGGGATAGAAACCCAACACAGCGCACCATCGCTCTTCGCTGTTCCCATGCTTGCCACAGCAGCATTAAGACACATGATGGGCACAGGTGTCCAGAAAGAAGCACCTGGCAGGGACCTGGCCAGCTGTTCAGCTCGATGTCCACATCTTCTAAAAATATCAATAAGCATATTAAAAAAAAAATAAAAATATTGTATGTTGATACATCATGTCGTATTTTAGTTGCTGGACAAAAGCCAAACTGTGCTGCCACTAGCAGGCTGTGTTAAAATAAAAATCTATTTTACAGATTATTGAACTATTAAGTCACACTGTATGTATGCTGTTCACAGGGTTGGACAACAGCAGGGTACAAATATACATATCTTTAAATTCAGGTTAAGATGCAGGCTGCCAAATTTAGGGAACAAGATTTCATCTCTGATACCAGCCCTCCACATCTCTAAATTTCTGAGTCCATGTGCCAGGCGACACCTCAGCACTACTCAGTACTTAAAGGGGGCCTACAGAAAAGGTGGAGAGGCTGGATGCCCCATCCCTGGAAGTGTTCAAGACCAGGCTGGATGGGGCTTTGAGCAGCCTGGTCTAGTGGGAGGTGTCCCTGCTCATGGCAGGGGGTTGGAACTAGACAATCTTTAAGGTCCCTGCCAACCCAAACCATCCTATGACTCTATGACTCCTTGTCAGGAAGTTTAGCGATAGGACAAGCGGTAACAGTTTTAAACTGAAAGAGGGGAGATTTATATTAGATATTAGGAAGAAATTCTTTACTGTGAGGGTGGTGAAGCACTGGAACAGGTTGCCCAGAGAAGTTGTGGATGCCCCATCCCTGGAAGTGTTCAAGGCCAGGCTGGATGGGGCTTTGAGCAGCCTGGTCTAGTGGGAGGTGTCCCTGCCCATGGCAGGGGGGATGGAACTACATGATCTTAGAGATCCCTTCCAACCCAAACCATTCTATGCAACAGGTCCAGCTTGCCGCAGGTGGCCCAGCCTTCGTGATAAGGAACTGCCAGCGAGCACCCCCAGAGGAGCCATGGGTGGGCACACACCTTATGAGGGTGTCTGACTCTAACCCTGATAGAGCAGTTCTGCAAAAAATTCATGTACTCTAAACATAGGCAATGGTAGTAAGGAGATCCTGCTGAAGTGAGACATCTAAAACTCAGGTGAAAATTAGTATCTGTTGGTTACTAACGGCATTTTTGTTCATAACTGGAGATTGCAAGCAATGTTTCTCCTATTTTTATGTCAATTTATATTTCTGTTCCAAGAATAGATATGAAAAAAGACCAGCCAACATCACCCTCTAACCAGTCTCCCTTACTTCAGAAAGCACAAAACTTCAGTACCTAGGAATTAACCACTGGTTTGCTGCTTAGAGCTGTGTGGCGAAATACTCTTCAGTTACAAACACTTAAACTGAACTAATTTTAATGCATGTCCGAACCAAGGTGTTTATTCTAAACAGATGCTGAATTTGTTTAGTGCCTCTGCCTGCAATGGTGGATGAAGTATAGACAAGTGGAGCCATGGTGATTTCTGCATGTGCTGCCCACATGTTACCTACTGCAATAGATATCATAACAAAAATAAGGTTTCTTTTTCTATTCTTAAAATACTACTCATGGAAAATCTGGCCCTCGTACGTGTTCAGTGATTATACTCATACAAAGGCATATGCAAGAATATAAGAGAGATTAGGATCCCACACATGCGGATCAGATTCTGCCGTGGATTACCTTTAAGAAATCATCCATATTCTCTTTGTGCTCTGAATTTCAGGTTCTCACAAGACCCACATTAGGGTAGCCTTAAATTCATACGCTCTTTCTTTGAAAGTCACTCACTTGTGGCATTTCACCTCAGAGGAAAACTAGTTACAAAAATTGCAATAAGGCACTCAAACCTCTGAAATCCATCTAGCACATCTTTTACTGATTTGCATAACTTCTTCCTTGTGATAAGCACGAAACTGTTGTTTAAAAATAAAAAAAAAAAAAGAGGGGAAAAAGCATTCCACCTAAAAGTACTATAGAATATCCAGAAATGAAATGGCAGGTAAACATCATGAAGTTTTAGGAAGAATAATTTCCATTAACATAAGATTTAACTGCTCCAATGTAATCTTAATTTCCTCATAAAATAAAGTGCATTTTGATTTTAGTATAGAAGTTCTTGAACAGGCTCTGTAAATCAAGAACAATAAACAATTTTCTCTACAGCTATTGTCAAGTAATGCTTTAAAATAAAATAATAACAAAGAGAAGAAAATGAACTACGTGCAAGTGAAAAGGAAAAAAAGCCATTAATGGGACAGAGATACTGAAATATTAGTAAGCCAAAATTGTCTACCCAGACCAATTTATTTCCTCTAAGTGCTTCATTTAACCCTCCTCAAATACAAAAAAAATTAAAAAAAACACCAAGAACAAAACCCAAACAACCCTGTTTCCATTCTCTAGTGTATAAGATTAAAAGGCAGGCAATATTTTGCAAGTTGTTTACTAGGGAGGAAACTCCAGAGACTGGAGTTTAAATCAGGCTGACCGATGACTAGGAGGGCAAGAGGACAGCCTCAAGAGCCTTCTGCCGTTCTGCACTTCTCGAGATGGAAATTCTCTTCTCTGCAATTCCTCCAGTTAATAAATATGTAAATACAACCTGATGGCAGAAATGTAGATTGTGGGAATTAAGTAAGACTCATGGTGAGAGCTGGAGAAGCCAGTCACACAGCAGCCAGGCTACGCTAATAACCTCCGCTCTGAATGGGTATGGTCTACTGCAGAACACATTTTGATAGAAACCTACTAAAATAGTATGTGCAGCCACGGCTTCACTTCTAATGTCCCAGCATAGATCAAAAAGAAGGATTCAACTAAGCCAATGATGGAGAAAAACTAATTTCATGGTAAAATAATTCTAAAATATATTTAAGGTACATTGGTAAGGCTACTTTAAAGGGAATCTGCATTACAAAACACGTAAGGGAATTGAAGACTATATTCTGATGTTCTCCAGCTGCTAAAAAAATAGTTATTCTTTATCACTTTCTGACTACAGTATTTTATGTAAACAATTTTCTGAGAATACTTCTTCCTTTCTTCGCTGTATTGGTCTGGGTTTTATTTTTAAGACGGAATAGAAAGAGCTGCTGCTTCTCTATCATCAGGAGTTTCTTTTTCCCTCTTGGAGGACAAAGAAAAATAGGATGGAGAGAAAAACTGGAAATAACGCTTTAACCAAAAAGGCAACCTGACATCTGCTTACGAGAAGTTATTTAGAACAAATGTAAAATTGTGGGTTAGCTTTTACATAGGGCAGTAACAGGAGCCACCGCAGAAAACTCGTCAAAGCAGCTGTAACTGGACATTTACAGAGAGAAGTCGAGGACTGCTCTGCACTTTCTGCTGCAGCGAAATGTTTGCAGGAACAGCAGCTAAACGTTAGGCAAAAACGGAATAGCCAGGTTTTCAAACCTGTGCTTCTCCAGAATTAGATGTTTGAACGATACCTGGGATCCTGAAATGAGGACACTAACTTTTGACTAGAACACAGAGTACCTGAAAACATCCCTAGAGATCATAGATTGCTACTACATTCACTACCAAGTTAAAAACCCCCAATCTATTAAAGATCAAATTGTTAGTACAGGGGTATTAAACAGAAGCGTAGCATAATTTTTTTCAAAAAGCAGAATTATAAGGGAAAAAAGAGCTAAGACCAACAGAAGAGAAATGTAAATACATTTAACAGAGCTTAATTAAAGCGTGCAGTGCCATTCAAAATCCAAATTTCTGGTTAATGTTCATTTATATTTGCAATGCCAAACTTCATTAAAAAAGTTATATATAAAGAACATTTTAAATATAGTATTTTTTCTCTCATTTATGCATTTTTTAACTGGAGAAGCAAGTCCTTTGGCCAGAGAAAGCTTATTTAAAAGCACATTATTTAGACTATACAACTTTTCTGTAATTGCAAGGTTTTGTTATTATTAAATGTGATGCCACTAGATGTAGCATAACTCAGATGTAACACTGAATTCGCAGACCAGAGCCAAAAAGCAGTATTAATTTAATTTCCATAATTTAAAAAAAAAAAAAGTTGAAATGGTTCACACGTGGAAATAAATTGGCTCATTTTCATTTCATGCATAATGTGAAACTAAATGGTCAAAAAATGAAAGATGAGCACAATATGACACCACTCAATTATCATTTAACAGCTCTTACTGGTATGCAAGATATATTTTAGTGTATGAATTTCAAAATTATTTACAAACCCCATAGCTAGTTGCTCTACAAAGGCTCTATTTAGAAGACTGTAACAGAAGGAGTATTTTTCTTTCCCTTTTTTTTAAAAACCAATTTTCGTCTACCATTCTCTTTTATAGGCACAAGCCTATAAGAGCAAATCATCCTGTTGCTTTCTGTATATCCTCCCCCATCACATCAGATGCTGGGAATAGTTATGAAGGAAGTCTCATAAATGCCCACCTGTACAGCATCTTGACACGTGTGATGTGACCTGCACTGCAGCCAAATCAACCTTCATTTGATTCCTGACACCGATCCTTGTCACCTGTCCAAAGAGCACCACTGGTCACTACAGCAATACTGCTGAGAACAAGTTTTGCTTATGCTCCAAAACAGGAACCTTTTTCTTCCATGTTTTTCTCGTTTCTCAGAAGAACACTGTAAAATAACGGTTATTTTATGCTTTATGCTTGTAATTAAGATTATTATTAGCTCCATGGTTTTCTCACCTCTAAGGGATTTCTCAGCTACTAACAGACCCTTGGCTCAAACGCTGTCTTAACCTATGGATTGCGCTGCAAACTTGTCTTAACTGCTTCTGCCTATATTCTGCATTCATTTCGCCAGCTCCCACTCCAGTCCCTGTTTGTTTTGCTAACAGACTTGCTGCCACAGCGTACATAAAAGTAATAGTAATATGATCAGGGAATTTCAAGTCCCCAAAATGCAATCTCAAAATGTTTCGCTTCCTGTACCACGTTGTTACTATAGCAAGTAAAAAAGTTCACAGCTGAGAAAATGCCAAGACCAAACAAAGAAACCCCAAAGTCAAAACTGGATGTTGCAGCTGAACATCAGATGTATCTGTATGTGAATATTTATCCATTTTTATTTTGTTGTGTTTTTTTTTCTTCTAAATCCACCTGCATTAATGTTTATTCTGAATTTTAATAATTCACTTCAGATTATGAGAAAATATATGAGGGTGGTGAGACACTGGAACAGGTTGCCCAGAGAAGCTGTGGCTGCCCCATCCCTGGAGATGTTCAAGGCCAGGCTGGATGGGGCTTTGAGCAGCCTGGTCTAGTGGGAGGTGTCCCTGCCCATGGCAGGGGGTTGGAACTTGATGATCTTTAAGGTCCCTTCTAACCCAAACCATTCTATGATTCTATGATATCACACACATTACCTTTTATAATTAGGCTGATAGATTA